>NC_044031.1:688416329-688740517 GCF_901765095.1 Microcaecilia unicolor
CAGGAATGGAGGGAAGGAAAGACGAAGGAGATGCACAACGATGGAGGGAAAGGGAGAGAGGAGAAATGCTGGACATGGATGGAGGGGAGGGGAGGAAAGTAGATGCACATGGATAGAGGGGATGAGGAAAATGCTGGATATGGATGGAGGGAAAATTGCTGAATTTAAGGGCTGGATCAGAACTGGAGAAAGGATAGGGACAGGGCTACAGATGGTAGGCAGGACACAGGAGGATGGGGACGTGTTGAGAGAAAAAATATCAAATGGAAAGAAGACACTGCATAAAACAGAAGACACTGGGACCAAAGTGAATAGAAAAACTAAATGATCAGACAACAAAGGTAGAAAAAATTATTTTATTCAGAATTTATTAATTGGAATATGTCAGCTTTTGGAAATGTGCATCTGTGATATTTTGCACGTAAGTTTCAATTTTTCTAGTATTGCTGCATGCTGAGTCTGACTTCTTGAGGTAACTTTCCACAGTTCAGTATTTTGCCTTTGTATCTGTTGTGTCATGTGTTTTTCATGTGTGATCAAGGTGCAGTATTCTGCTAGTGTGTAGTATTTGCAGCCCTTTTTGTTTTTTTTTCACTAGGTTGTGTACTAGTGTTTTAGAGCTTGGTGTAATTACAGTGCTGCCTTTCCACGCATAAGGTTGTAGCTCATCCTGTCCTTGGAATTAGTTCTGTTATGGTTTGGTAAGGTTATGAGTGTGTTTTTGCACAAATTTGTGCATAGTGTTTTGCAGTTGAGCGATTGTGGTTAGTATATGCTTTGAACAATCACTTTATTCTTTGTCATATGATACATATCTAATATCTAAATTTAAAGTCTATCTCTAATATAGCTGATTTATGGAAACATTTGGTACTGTAAATGTGTTGTGGTTTTGTCTTTAATGGGAACCTATGCACTTACAGCTTTTTTGACTACTTGGGGTTGGGGAGCTCTGTGTTGCCTCTCTGGTTTGATGGGTTACAGAGTAATAGGGGAATTTGAAAGTACTGAATCTTTTCTTAATATTTTTCCTTTATTCTCCTTTGTTATGATAATTGGAACTACTAATTGTAGTGGACTTGAACTGAATAATTTCTGTGGAGAGGGGGTTTCATGATAGCATTGTGGTCATTATTTCAATCAGTTTTTCTGTACAAGTTTAGCTTCATTTGTGTTTGAAATTTCATAAATAACAATTTTCTAAAAATTGAATAATCGTATCAATGGGTGGAGCTAGGGTGGGGGTGGGGCTAGGATGGGGCCCTACCAACTTGGTCTGCACAGGGCCCCGCACTTGCTAAGACCGGCCCTGGCTGTACACTGCCTTGGGTGCATCTCTTCATGAAGGCGGTTAACAAATCCCAATAAAGAAAATAGTAGTTCCTCCTCCCCCCCCCCCCCCACCCACTCAGATATAACTAGAACTGCTTTAGCTGGGTGGAGCCATACCACAGATGTAGAATGAACTCCCAAGAAATAAAGGAGATTTATGTTTAACATTTTGAACATATATTACATCATGGTTATTTGCACAAAGCTTTTCACATGCATGTAGGACAGAGAGGGGAAAATAACAGATGGGCAGAAAACATATAAAGATAGGAACTGAGAAAGTGGAGAGGAGTTTACATTGAAATGGTTTAGAATAAAATATGATAGGCAAAGCAATCCATTTTAAAGCAAGGCCCAGTCATTTCCTATTCAAGTATCTAAGAATAAACAGTAAGTGAAACACTGGCTTCCTGTTAGGAATATAAAATTAGAAAAAATGCAAGGGAGAAGTCATAAATGTATCTCTTGAGCACAGCTCCTGAAAATTTCAGTTCCATAATGACACATAATGGAACAGCCTATGCTCTTTTTATTTTAAGCTTACAGAAACATAAAAGTTGAACAGGGAATATACAAAAAAAAGTCTATATATATGAAATGCCATGTTGGTGCATATTAACATGTCCCTGACAGCTGGAAGACCACAGGGCAAGCCGGAAACATCCTGTCTTCACTGCTGCTACTGCCAGTGACCCCACACTGAGTTTGGAGATGCCAGACCTGGGGGGAGGGGGGGAAATGCTGGACCCCCTCCCCCTAGGGAGGGACTGGATCTAGGGAGGAGAAGAGAAGGGGAAAGATGCTGGACTGGGGGGGGTGTAGTAGAGGGAAAAGAAAGAGATGCCAGGCTATGAAGCAGCGATGGCATGGGGAAGATGGCTTCGGGGTGGGGGTATAGGAGGGAAGAGATGGGAAAAGCTGGTCATGGGTAGTAACAAGACACAGAGAAGAGATACTGGGCATGGAGGAAGTAGAGGGACAGGGACACAGAGGGGAGATGCTGAGAGGGATAAGGACACGGAGGGGAGATACTGGATAGGGCAAGGATACAGAAAGGAGATGCTGAATATGGGAGGAAGATTGGATCACAGATGGAAAATAGATATTTATTCTCTCTCTCTTTGTCCACCATCCAGTTGATAGGAGACACTAAAATACAGGTAAAAAAAAAAAAAGTCAGAAAAGAGACAGTGAGGCCAAAACAAATGGAAAAAAAACATAAGAATGTAAGAGTAGGCATACTGGGTCAGACCAATGATCCATCTAGCCCAGAATCCTGTTTCCAAAAGTGGCCAAGCCAGGCCACAAGTAACTGGCAGAAACCCATATCATGGCAAAATAAAATGTTCAGACAATAAAGGTAGAAAAAAGTATTTTTTTCTAAATTTATTAAATGGAATATGTCAGTTTGGAAAGTGACTAAATAATTAGGCAAATTAATGATTTATAGACTGGATCTTCATACTATGGGGTGAGTTATATAAATTTATAGGTTTAAAGTTGGGTATTTTCTAGGTTTGAGTTTAATACTGAAGTCTGGGGAATCTAAAATATGAATTTATATATTGCAGGGGATGTCCTTGAAACAGCCCATGCTGAGGCGAAACGTGCATGTCGGGCAGTTATCCCCCTGGGTCTGACAGAAAAAGCAAGATCAAATAAGATAAGTTTAAAATAATTGTAAAAGAGATGGTTATAGATAAAAGAACCAATGAAGAGGTTGATGTTGTGGAGGTCGCTATAGATTGAGATTAATAGCGATCAACATCACTGAGGTTCTGGGGAAGTCCCTATGAGACCATTGACAGATACAAAATTAAAAAAAAAATTATATGGCTTGAAGATAGTGTGGATATATCTGATATAAGTTTTGTATATCCTATACTGGAGCTTTGGAAAGTGTACATCTCTGATATCTTGCAATTCAGCTTCTATTTCTCTAGTATTGCTGTGCATGCAGAGTTTGACTTCTTGAGGTTTCCAGGTCAGGTTCATTTTTTTTTTCAGCCTTCATCTCTATTTCTAATCTGTGGTCTCTTGTTTCATATTTGTTGAAGGTCTGTATTTTGCATGTGTGATCAAGGTGCAGTATTCTGCTAGAGTGTAGTCTCTGCGTAGAAATCTGTAGCAGGATGTGATGATAGCTGGAGAGTAAGGACGCATACCGGGAGAGCTCTCAGCCAAGATTACTAAAAATGCAGCAACACCCTGGTATTTTTTTTTTAAACTCATTGACCCTCAAATTCCTTACCAACACCTTCGAGAGGATATGCCCCCATGGGCTGACCCGAAAAAATCCTCAAAATCAACAGATAATGGGGTGAAAAAGCTGAAAGCTACCCTGCAGTGCTTGTCCCAGCAAGATGGTACCTCCTCGCCTAAACCTGCCTTGCCTTCCACCTCATGGCTGGCGGAACACAGTAAGCAGGGTATGCATGGCAGGGGAGTGCCAACATTCAATGGGTGCCAGAAACTGCCATGCTTACCCTTCGCTACACTACAGCCCTCCCAAGAAGACCTACCTTGATCCTTGAAGACCGCCCTGGGAGTTCAGTGGCCTCTGCGGCTGCAAGGGCAGGAAACAATCTCACTCTTTCCTACCCTCTGCTGCTCCTCCATCTCCGCTTTGCTCTTCAGTGCCGTGGGTGGCGCTGTCCTATTTTAATAATGGCTGCCGAGGAGACCCACAGTATGCATGAAGGAAGACTTCACCCTGTTTCTGATGGAAGTTTGTTAGTTCCTTATTATATTCTGCCATATCTTATTTTCTGTATTGCTAGTGTCTTACTTATTGCATTTTATTTATTTATTTATTTGTTGCATTTATACCCCACTCTTTCCTGTTCGGTAGCACGCTCAGTGCGGCTTACATAGTATGGAATTACATTTTATATGGCTAAGAGGGGCATAATCGAACGGCGCCGGCCATCTATTTTGGCGGTGCCACAAAGAGCTGTCCGGAACCGTATTATCGAAAAAGATGGCCGGCCATCTTTTGTTTCGATAATACGGTTGGGGCCGGCCATAGATCGCCGGGTTTGAGATGGCCGACTTTGTTTTTCAGCGATAATGGAAACTGGAACCGGCCATCTCAAACCCGGCCAAATCCAAGGCATTTGGCCGTAGAAGGGTCCAGCATTCGTAGCGCACTGGTACTTCTGGATATTTAGATCTTGCTGATCAGTTATGTTATGAATTACTTGTTCTGGAGTGCTGTATTTTGTGATACTGTTTAAAGAAATGTTCAATAAAGATCATACAAATTAAAGTCCCTGCTGTGCATTTTCCCTTGATATCGTTCTCCCCGAACAGGAAAATCAAAACTGTTTTTGCTCACAGCTTTTTTAGCAGTAACAGTGGGATCTGAACTGGCTACGTCTGCATTACAAGACCAGTGATGTAACCACTTGGCCACAGCTCCACTTACTTGGATGTCCCTCCCTTTTGATTATGCCCCTCCAGGTCTCTCTCAGCCACTCACAGACAGCTAAACACGCTGTGATTGGCTGAGAGAGACCTGAAGGGGTATAATCAAAAGGGAGGGACATCCAAGTAAGTGGAGCTGTAGCCAAGTGGTTACATCACTGGTCTTGTAATGCAAAGGTGGCCAGTTCAAATCCCACTGTTACTACTAAAAAAGCTATGAACAAAAACAGTTTTGATTTCCCCTTTCGGGGAGAAAGACAGCCATCAAGAGAAAGATGGCCATTAAGTGAAGTGCACAACAGGGACTTTCTTAATTTGTATGAAGTCTTTATTGAACATTTCTCAAAACAGTATCACAAAATACAGCACTCCAGAACAAGTAAGTCATAACATGATCAGCAAGATCCTCTTTTTTTTTTTACGAGCTGGCTAACTGGCCTTCCCTCCTAGGGAAGGAAATTTGCGTGCAAATGAGCAGCTCATTTGCATGCGATTTCCATCATGCATGCCCTTCCCTTACTGATTTCCTAAAGGATCGGTAAGGGAAGGACTCTTCCGTGCAGTTTCGTGCACCTGGCTTTAAATCTGCTCCAGGGATCTGCATACTGCTGTCATGGAGCTGGCTGGCATAGAGGCTGGCAAAAAAAATGTTTTAAAGTTTTTTTTTTTTTTTTTTGGGTGGGAGGGGGTTGGTGACCATTGGGGGAGTAGGGGGAGGTCATCCCCGATTCCTTCCGGTGGTCATCTGGTCAGTTTGGGCACCTTTTTGAGACTTGGTCGTGAAAATAAATAGACCAAGTAAAACCGGCCAAATGCTCGTCTTCGCCGGTTTTCTTTGTTCCATTAACAGTTGAAGCCAGCCATCTCGTAAGCACGCCCATGTCCCGCCCTCGCTACCCTGCCAACATGCCCCCTTGAAGTTTGGCTGCCTCTGCGACGGAATGCCGGCGAATGTGTCAAAAAATCGGCTTTCGATTATACCGATTTGGCCGGTTTTAGGAGATGGCCAGCCATCTCCCGATTTGTGTCAGAAGATCGCCGGCGATCTCTTTTGAAAATAAGCCTGTAAGTTACCTTAAAATGTAATAAAAATCGAAACATTAAAAAATCTGTAGCGGTCCTTTTCTGTTTTCTCACTAGGTGGCATATTGGTGTTTTAGTGCTCAATGTTATATTTCAGTGCTGCCTTCTCACAGATAAGGTTGTAATTCTGAGTCCAAGAAATTAGTGCTGTTATGGTATGGTAAATTTCTAAGTATGTGTTTGCACAAGTTTGTCTATACAAACAAGAACTGCTTTTAGCTGGGTGGAGCCACACCACATATGCAGAAGGAACTCCCAAGAAATAAAGCAGAACACTTATGTTTAAAATTTTGAAATTACATTACATCATGGTTATTTGCACAAAGCTTTCCATATGCATGTCAGCCAGAGAGGGGAAAATAAGATGGGCAGAAAACAAATAAAGATAGAAACAGAGAAAATGGAGAGAAGTTTACATTAAAATGGTTTAGAATAAAATACGTTATACAAAGCAATCCATTTTAAAGCAAGGCCCAGTCATTTCCTATTCAAGTATCTGAGAATAAACAGTAAGTGAAACACTGGCTTCCTGTTAGGAATGTAAAATTAGAAAAAAGGCAAGGGAGATTCTTTGTAGTATGGAAGGGGGGGGGGGGTGTGTGTTGGTTTTACTGAGGTGAGATAAAAACTTTAAGATTTCATAGTTTCTTGAATATTAGACAGGAGTTTAGTACATTTTACAGGATCTGATTGGTGTTCAGGTGGTTGTCTTTATAGCAGACTTGTATATGATCAGGTTTAAATTATGAGAAGCTGTTTCTTGAAGGATCTTTAAAATACAAATGAATTGTTTCCATAGATATATTATATATAAAGTGCCACCCATGATGGAGTGGCCTAGTGGTTAGAGCACTGGTCTTGCAACCCAGATGTGGCTGGTTCAAATCCCACTGCTGCTCCTTGTGATCTTCGGCAAGTCACTTAACCCTCCATTGCCTCAGGTACAAACTTAGATTGTGAGCCTTCCTGGAACAGAGAAATATCCAGAGTACCTGAATGAAACTCACCTTGAGCCACTACTGAAAAAGGTATGAGCAAAATCTAAATAAATAAATCCATTATTAGGTATATTAAGGCATTATGTTGGCCATCAATGTGCCAAATTTAGTCTGAATGCACCACGACAAAAACCTCACTCGCTGGGGTGAAAAATATCACAGATTGGGATGGGCCACCCTTGGCATCTTTGAAATTTTCTTGTTCTTTAAATCAACTGCAGAGCAGCCGGGAGTTTCCTTCTGTGGTCTAGCCACTGTGCCTGTCCTCTGTAGGCTCTGGCTGCCTGCATTACTGATACAGGAACTACATGCTCTGATTTCACTCAAGCTCTGTGACAGAAGCCAGGCAGAATGGTAAGAATGAAGAAGCAAACTCACTGCTCTGGAGAGGTGGGAAAGGGAGCTGTGGGCTGAAAAAGGGGCTGGAGGTGGGAGAAGGAGAAGGAGAAGGGAGCTGGGGCCTGATGCTGGCAGATGGTGCTGTGGCAGAAGCAGGCTTATACTAGAGAAACTTAGAAAAATATAGGCAGATAAAAGACTATGGGGCTCATTTTCAAAAGAGATAGACGTCCAAAAAGTGACGTAAGTCTGCACTTGGATGTTTATCTCACAGAAACGTCCAAACCAGTATTTTCAAAACCTCTTTTTAGATGTCTTTCTCTGAAGTCTGTCCAAATCTCAAGGGGTGTGTGCCAGGGGCGTGTTCAAGGCAGGGCTTGGGTGTTCCTAAGACTTGGATGTCTTTCAGCCATAATGGAACAAAACAAAAACATCCAGGACTAAAACTTAGACGTTTTGAGCTAGATCTGTTTTTATTACGAATAAGGCACAAAAAGGTGCCCCAAATGACCACTGGAAGGAATCAGGGATGACCTCCCCTTACTCCTCCAGTGGTCACTAACCCCCTCCCACCCCCCAAAAAGTGTGTTGAAGAACATTACTTGCCAGCCTCTATGTCAGCCTCAGACATCATACTCAGGTCCATTACAGCAGCATGCAGGTCCCTGGAGTAGTTTAGTAGTAGGTGCAGTGCACTTCAGACAGGTGGACCCAGGCTCATACCTCCCCCTACCTGTTACACTTGTGGAGGAAACTGTAAGCCCTCCAAAACTCACCAGAAACCCACTGTACACAATATAGGTGCCCCCTTCACTTGTAAGGGTTATGATAGTGGTGTACAGTTGGGGGTAGTGGGTTTTAGAGGGCTCAGCACACAAGGTATTTTATTTATTTTTTTATTTTAGTTACATTTGTAAGGGAGCAATGGTCAGATGTGTATTTGGGAGCAGTTTATGAAGTCCACTGCAGTACCCCCTAGGGTGCCCTATTGCTGTCCTGTGATGTCAGGGGGACCATTCTACTAAAAGTGCTGGCTCCTCCTACATCCCAATGGCTTGATTTTGGACGTTTTACACTTGGATGTTTTGTTTTGTTTTTTTCAAAATGGCCAAAAAACAAAGACATCCAAATCACAGGATGTCCATAGTATTTTCGAACACAAAAGATAGATGTCTATCTTTTTCAAAAATGACCTTCTTTCCTGTTCAGAATTTGGATGTTCCAAGAATTCACCACCCTTTCTGTGAAGAAGTAATTCTCTCAGGTTATGTCTGAGTCTATCCCCTTTCATCTTCATCCTATTCGCCCTTGTTCCAGAGCTTCCTTCCAATTGAAAAGAGACTCACCTCCTGTGCATTTATGCCTTGTAGGTATTTAAATGTCTCTATCATATCTCCTCTGTCCTGCCTTTTGTTTCAAAGTATATGCATTGAGATATTTAAGTCTAACCCCATACGCTTTATGACAAAGACCACTTACCATTTTAGTAGCTGCCCTCTGGACCAACTCCATCTTATTTACATATTTCTTGAAGGTGTGGTCTCCAGAATTGTGCACAGTATTCTAAATGAGGTCTCACCAGTCTTATACAGGTGTTTCATCACCTCCTTTTTCCTACTGGCTATTCCTCTCCCTACGCACCCAAGCATTCTTCTAGCTTTGTTGTCGCCTTTTCTACCTGTTTGACCACCTTAAGATCATCACATACGATCACAACTAAGTTCCACTCCTCTTTCATGAACAAAAGTTCACCCCCTGAACTGTTGTTTCCTTGCGTTTTTGCAGCCCAAATGCATGATCCTGCATTTTTTTTAGTACGAGGTTGGTGCTTGAAGATGAGTCTGAAGCTGGGGCTGGGTAGAGGGGGCTAAGGCCGATGCAAAGATTGGGGATGGATGTTGGGAGAAGAGGGTGAGAACAGGTGGGAGAAAGAAAAAAAAAAGAGTAGACTAGAGGGAAGGTGTCAACAGAAGGAAAGAAGAAGGGAAGTGGGGAGCAGAATAGAGGAAGAATTTATAAAGTGTGGAAAGGAAAGGAACAGATCTGAGAAGGGAATGAGGAAACTGGTAGCAGTTAAGAGAAAAGAGATGGGGCTGGATCCCAGAAGGGGTTAAATGAAGGTAGGAGCTAGATTTGGTTAGGGAATTAGATGTGGAGGAAGATAAATGATTGTTGGGAAAAGGCAAGAATGGAAGATGGAAAGCTAATAGGTAGCTGAAATAGGAAAAGAGGGAAACAGGAATATAAGGTGAGAGAAGGGGACAATGAGGGTAAAATCTAGCTACTGAGTGGAGAAGCACAAAACGGAGACAGGAAAAAAAATGAAGGGGAATAATGTCAGAAATATGTAGAAAGTAAGGGAAAACAGGAGAAGGAACACAGATGAAGACGACACAAGAAAAGTCAAAAGGAGAGGTCAGGATCAAGCCAATTAAATACAACTTTTTTTTTTTCAAGTTAAGTGACTGTATATGTCAGCTTTTGAGATGTGCCACCCTGATAATATATTTTACACATTACAGAAGGAACTACATTTCTGTTTCTTCAGTATTGCATTACAGTCAGACTTCTCGGAGTTCCTATTTCTAGGTAATGGTTACTTCTTTTGTCTACCATTGTTCCTCCTACACTGCTTAAACTGTGATATTGTGATCCTAAATTGTAGAAGGTCACTGGATACTTTAATATCTGTACTGGTTATTCCATTAATACAGGATTAGTGACAGGCCTAGAACTGTAAAATCTGCGATTGGATCCGATTGTGTGTTGCTAAAAGGATTAGGCATTTGTTCCGAATCCTTGCTATAGGGTGATATTGGCTGTTACATTTTTTGGGATTTTGGTAGCAATTAATATTTTATCAGTGGAAGTTTTTTTTTCCAATTTCAAACATTTCAGTGTTAGTGCCCTCTCCACCATATCCACCTATCTGCAGGGGTTAATCAGTCTCCTAGGCAGGGACTCTTTCAAAGCAGGTATTGGTAAGGTGTTTTCAATAGAGGTTTGGAGATTGGTTTTACATTGATCATACACAGTATACAAAAGCCTTAGATTTTTGTAGAGATATTTTAATTGCAACAAACCTTTTTGTTAGAAATGTAAATAGAAGAAAGAGGAGAAGACGACCTCTTTGATTCTCAAAAGTAGTAGCTGAAAAGATAAGGGAAAAGAGGTTAGCCCTCATAAATTACAAGAAATCACATAAAGAGGAAGAAGGGCAACAATTCCTGGAAAAGCTAAGAGAAATTGGTAAAATAGTCAGGATGCAAATAGAAGAAAAAAAAAAGCCAATAAGGCAAAATGGGGGGGGGGGGGGGGGGGGAGCCACTTTTTTTTTTTTTAGATATGTTATAGGATGATGTGCAAAAGTGGCATTGTGAGGCTCAAGAGTGAAAGCAGAAGTTGGTAAGGATAAAGCAGAATTGCTTAATGAATATTTCTGTCTTGTTCACAGATGAAGGGTTGGGAGTGGGATTGCAGAAGACAAATGCCAATAGGAAAGGGTGTGGAGTAGACCTTGACTGATTTTCAGAAGACTGTTCATGAGGCAGACAAAGCGATGGAGCCAGATGGGATACATCCAAGGGTACTAAAGGAACTTAGGAAAGTGCTGGCTGTTCTGTTGTCTGACCTTTTCAATGTTTCCTTAGAGACTGGAGAAGGGCAGATGTGGTTCCTCTCTACAAAAGCAGAAATAAGGAGGAGGTTGGGAACTACAGGCCTTTTTAGTCTGTGGTAAGTTAATCAATAGAACCACTTCTCAAACAGAGGATAGTGAGGGTTCTAAAAACAAATGGACTGCAGCATGGTTTACTAGAGGTAGGTCTCGTTAGACAAATCCGATTCATTTCTTTGACAGGGTAACCAAACAGTTGTGTTTAGGGGCAGCACTAGATATGGTGTGGTTAGATTTTAGGCAACAAGAAAAAAAAAAACAGCCAAAAGAACCAGCCACCGGCTGTAAAGTCAATTGAAGATTATTAAAAGCAACCTTCAGTAAAAAAGTGATTGTATAGACCTATCGTGCTAATAAAAGCCCAATGTTTCAGCAACAAATTATCTGCATCAGAGGCACGGTTGATCTTATATCATAACTTAAGGACATATAACATACCTTAAACAAGATACTTAGGGCATAAAGGCTGCTGGCACTGGACTCCTCAAGACCAGTATAAGTTACTCTAAAAACAGCTGAAAAACACTTATTTTAGTAAACCCTTTATAGGGTTCCGCATAGACAACTGTACACCACATAGATCCATTTCCTTGGTATATGCAGTCTAACAAGTCCTAACAAACATAAATATAAGTGACTGATAAACAAACTGAGTGCCCTTGGAATGGGCCCCTAAAGTGACTAATTGGGTTAGAAACTGGTTAAATGGAAGGAGACACAGGGTAGTGGTAAATGGAGGTCTCTCCAAGAAAAAGGATGTTATCAGTGGTGTGCCACAGGGTTCAGGTCCTTGAGCTGTCTCGTTTTACCATCCATGGGAGTAATATTGTGGAAATAGTGTCTGGTAACATTTGCCTCTTTGCAGATGATACCAAACACTGATAGTGTAGACACTCCTGATGGTGTGGATACTATGAGGGATCTACTGAAGTTTGAAGAATGGTCCAGAAGTTGGTAGCTAAGATTTAATGCTAATTGATGCAGTGACATACACATGGGCTACAAAAACCTGAGGGAGCAGTACAATATAGGGGGTGAAGAGATGGGGTCATAAGGGTCCCTTTCAAAATTTTCTGCCCAGGGCCCAAACATGTGGATAAAGTTGAGCTGGTTGATATTGTGTATCTGGATTTTCAAAAGGCGTTTTGACAAAGTACCTCATGAAAGACTCCAGAGGAAATTGGCGAGTCATGGGATAGGAGGTAATGTCCTATTGTGGATTAAAAACTGGTTATGTTATGTTTGTGCAGCGCTGCGTACGCCTTGTAGCGCTATAGAAATGCTAAATAGTAGTAGTAGTAGAAAGTAGGGTTAAATGGTCAGTATTATCAATGGAGAAGGGTAGACAGTGGGGTTCCCCAGGGGTCTGTGCTGGGACCGCTGCTTTTTACCATATTTATAAATGATCTAGAGATGGGAGTAACTAGTGAGGTAATTCAATTTGCTGATGACAAAAAATATTCAAATTTGTTAAATCACAAGAGGATTGTGAAAAATTACAAGAGGACTTTACAAGACTGGGTGTCTAAATGGCAGATGATGTTTAATGTGAGCAAATGCAAAGTGATGCATGTGGGAAAGAGGAACCCGAATTATAGCTATGTCATGCAAGGTTCCACGTTAGGAGTTATCGACCAAGAAAGGGATCTAGGCGTCGTCGTTGACAATACGTTGAAGCCTTTTGCTCGGTGTGCTGCGGTGGCTAAGAAAGCAAATAGAATGTTAGGTATTATTAGGAAAGGAATGGAAAACAAAAATGAGGACATTATAATGCCTTTGTATCGCACCATGGTGCGACCGCACCTCGAATATTGTGTTCAACTCTGGTCACCCCATCTCAAAAAAGATATAGTGGAATTAGAAAAGGTGCCAAGAAGGGCAAAGAAAATGATAAAAGGAGTGGGACAACTTCCCTATGTGGAAAGGCTGAAGCGGCCAGGGCTCTTCAGCTTGGAGAAAAGACGGCTGAAGGGAGATATGGTAGAGGTCTATAAAAGGGTAGACGTAAATCATCTGTTTACTCTTTCCAAAACTACTAGGACTGGGAGCATGCAATGAAGCTACAAAGTAGTAACTTTATAACAAATCAGAGAAACTTTTTCTTCATTCAATGTGTAATTAAACTCTGGAATTCATTGCCAGAGAATATGGTAAAGGCGGTTAGCTTAGTGGGGTTTAAAAAAGGTTTGGACAGCTTCCTAAAGGAAAAGTCCATAGACCATTATTAAAATGGATTTGGGGAAAATCCACTGCTTATTTCTGGGATAAGCCACATAAAATGAATTGTACATTTTTGGGATCTTGCCAGGTATTTGTGACCTGGTTTGGCCACTGTTGGAAACAGTATGCTGGGCTTGAAGGACCTTTGGTCTGTCCCAGTATGGCAATACTTATGTACTTAATCCTAGCCATGCCACTGTCATTCTATTAGAGTCAGCTTATCAGTCCTTCAGAAAAGCTGGATATCATCAACAAGATATGAAAAATAATTCTCAACTGAATGACAATATTGACCACTGTTCTCATATATGGAACAATTTGGGTGAAAGAACACAGCTGTCATAGCTCAGGATGCCTCACTGCTAAATTGGAACTGAACCAATCTAGGACATTTTTTTCTAAAACCTAGATCTTTTGAATCTTTGTATAAACAAAAGAAAGTTAACAGTATATTGTAGAAAAATATAGAATTAAATCACAGGTATTATTGTCTCTAAATCTTGGTGGCAGATTAACTCTGCCAGCATAGGTGCTCCTCATAGGTTTAAAATCCAGTCCCTGGTTGGGCACTGTAGGTCCATGAACTTTCATTTTCAACTACACAGGGATTTTCCCTTCTTTTATCTGTCCCAATTCACTTAGGGGTCTTTTTATAAAGGCACACTAACTTGGGGTTTTAGCTGATGTGTTAAATATGCATGCACTAAACGCTAGAGACGCCCATATATTCCTAAGGGCATCTCTAGTGTTTAGCATGCACTAAAAACACTAGCGCGCCTTTATAAAAGACACCCTTAGTCTAATCATTGTACCCAAGCACTTGTGGTCTACAGCTCCATAGGTGTGTCACGACTGACCATCCTACAGGGTAGTGTTCATAGCCCTTGGAGGGGTGAGGGGGGTTTACTTCCAGTCATTGCACAATGGTGTTGTCCTTGGCTGAGAACTGTTGATTCAAATGACTGAACCTTAAAAATAGCCTCTCCTAACTTTTTTATTTTAATTTCTTATATTCTGCCTCAAAGCTAGTAAAGTGATGTACGTTCAGGTACAGTGGGTATTTTCCTGTCTCTGGAAGACAGTCTAAGGCAGTCATTCCTAAATCTGTCCTGGGGAATCTGTTAGTCAGGATTTTAGGATATCCACAAAGAATATGCATAAGATAGATTTTCATATCAAGGAGACATGTATGTAAAGGAAGTGTTGATGCCCCTGTACAAGTTGTTGGTGAGGCCCCACCTGGAGTATTGTGTTCAGTTTTGGAGGCCGTACCTTGCGAAGGATGTTAAAAAAAATGGAAGCGGTGCAAAGAAAAGCTACGAGAATGGTATGGGATTTGCGTTCCAAGACGTATGAGCAGAGACTTGCTGACCTGAACATGTATACCCTGGAGGAAAGGAGGAACAGGGGTGATATGATACAGACGTTCATATACTTGAAAGATATTAATCCGCAAAAAAATCTTTTCCGGAGATGGGAAGGCGATAGAATGAGAGAACATGAAATGAGATTGAAGGGGGGCAGACTCAAAAAAGATGTCAGGAAGTATTTTTTCACGGAGAGGGTGGTGGATGCTTGGAATGCCCTCCCGCGGGAGGTGGTGGTGATGAAAACGGTAACGGAATTCAAACATGCGTGGGATATGCATAAAGGAATCCTGTGCAGTAGGAATGGATCCTCAGAAGCTTAACCGAAATTGGGTGGCGGAGCAGGTGGGGGAAGAGAGGTTGGTGGTTGGGAGGCGAGGATAGTGGAGGGCAGACTTATACGGTCTGTGCCAGAGCCGGTGATGGGAGGCGGGACTGGTGGTTGGGAGGCGGGAAATACTGCTGGGCAGACTTGTACAGTCTGTGCCCTGAAAAAGGCAGGTACAAATCATGTTGGGCAGACTGGATGGACCATGCAGGTCTTTTTCTGCCGTCATCTACTATGTTACTACTTTGGGAATCACTGATCTAAGGGTTAATTGACTTGCCCAAGATCACAAGGCGCTGCAGTGGGATTTGAATCAGGCTCCCCTGGTTCTTAGCCCGCTGCTCTAACCATTAGGCTGCTCCTCAACTTTGAAATTCACAGTAGTTATAAATAAATGCTTATATTACCAGACCCCAACCTGGGTCCAAATGAACTGAAGACCACAACGATCAACAGGAAACTACTGGATTATAAAATATCTACATTTGGTAAGAATGAGGAAGAAAAAGATTCAACTCTGTAAAAACTTGCAATAAAGTAACAGCACTGTAGATATCATTTTTCAAACAGCTGGTAAATTCATTATTTGTTTTCACTGAGTGCAAGGGAAGAAAAGACAGCGAGTCATAGGGGGAGAACATTTTCTAATATGAATGTGATTAAGACCAGTTTAAATCAATCACTTTGTTAACAGTAAAAATGGCAAGCAATTAAAACGCCAAATCAATAAAATATATTCTCTATGTTTATATGTATATATGTTTATATGTATATTGGCTTGCAGAAAAACTACTTCCAATCTGCATGACTAACTCAAAGGTCCAGCTCATCTAGAACTGTTATTAGTAAGCAGGTCTAAAGTACATTCAAGACAAGGATAAACAAGTAAATGTGAGTTACATAATCTGAAGGTACTATTATTGATCTAAAATGATACATTTGTATAACTAGGAATTAATACTATTGCATCTCATGGCGACCCCACCTGGTTGTACTTTTACCCCCTGAAAGAACACAACTCCAATGGCAAGGCCTGTGGGCCAATGGCGGCCCCCACTGTTTTTCTAGTGTTCAGGACAGAAAGGGGAAAGTGGATTAGGGGGGTGGGGGAAGAGCCACATGCTCAACTAGCCCCCCCCAAATGAAGTTTGAGGATGGGCTGGTTGAGTAAATTCCACTGACACACACTGGTCAGCAGTGTTGTGACCCCACATGGGAATATATTTGATGGCTCTTCTTCAGCTCATTAAAACCCAAAGTGGCCCAGCTTAAAAATTAAAGAAGACCATTGCTTTACGCTATGACAAGCACTCCATGTAGGAGATTCACTACATTTCCTCTTTGCATATTGTTTTGCCAGACTCAAAATGGCAAGGGCAACAAAGGTTGTACCTTGAGAGGTAAAGAAAACATTACTAGCAAAGTTAAATAGATGCAGGATGTTACCATTAAACCAATTCACTGGTTACATGAATGTGAATGCTTACTTCTAATGTAAGAAGAATCAAGTTCTTTGCTATAAAGCGCTTTATTCCAGAACGGCAGTATAATTCTATGTCCATACCTGAGCATACCAATCTGTGCATACTTAAAAAAAAGGGTTCCTTGGACAGTATAATAACCATTTTTGACAGAAAAAAAAATAATTTCTTCAGAGGTTACTAGGCTTTCGAAACCAAAATATCCTACCACCAATCTTTGTCCTATACAAATCCATGGAGAAAACCTCAAGAAAGCTTTACTCTTGTGCTTGCAAGGTCAGTATCCAAAATAAATTTTGAAAAGAAGTTATCTATTTCTGTCTCACAGAATATTGATTCAATGAATCTTTTGTGCAGCAGTTTGAAGGACATTACTTTTTTATACTCAGTTTCTGAGCAGTATTGCCTGTTGTGAGGGAGGGGGTTTGGAGAAGCCAAGTACTGTTTGCTGTTGAAAATTTGATAAAAACCAGTGTACAAAAGGATGTTAATACAGTTTGCTACTGTGCAGTTTCCTCATATTGCTAAAAACAAAACCCAAACGCCTGCTGTTAAATAATTATTAGACCACACTCTCCTTGTGCTTAACCATCAAGAGAAATGGCTTACGGCAGAGTGCGCCAAGGCATCCCACGATAATTTGGGATGTGTGTGCACTACCCCTACGCTAATAAAGAAAACTAATTTTTTTAGCGCTAGGGGTGGGGCTGGGGGCAGAGTGGGCATGCTCTGCACTAATTGATTAGCAGGTGGGCATTGCTGCATGCTAACAAATTAGCACAGATTTAGTGCATGAGTCCCTACTGCCTATGAAACTGGTGGCAGTAGGGGCTCATGCACTAATGGGAAAATTTAAAAAATTGGTCGTTTTTCCCCCAGTGGTAAAACTGGTCTTAGCGAGTGGGAATGACCTAAGGATGCACTAAGGCCACGTTTTACCACAGTTTGGTAAAAGGGGCCCTTAATCTGTAAAGTTTTTATATGTAAAACTGTAAAGTACTGTGTAGTCCAAATGGTGCTACAGAAATGAAACTTAGTAGCATCAGCAATATAAAAATATTTGATAAAAATTCATTTTGCATTGATATCTGCTTAGATGAATCTTGTTTATAAGTACAATAAAATCTATTCAATATAAAATAAAATGCCTCCAAGTGTGTCTCCTCAGAGTTTCTCCTGTGTGGTATCTGCATAATGCAGAACTTTAAAACTGGCTCAGGTTTAATAGAGCTCATAGCTTTAAACGTTAAGAGAAGGTGGTCTAGGAGTTCAGTTCCTGGGATTTGGGCCAAAGGTTACATGTAGCTGATCCAGAATCAGCTTTATTTCCACCATATGCTTTGACCAGAACCCACCTCTTGCAGGGAAGGCCATTATTTACACTTAATTCAGCTTTTCAAATGACAGCCCCAGCAAAAGACAAAATACTGAACATATAGAAAAATTCTCTCACATTCTATTTTTCAGATACATGGTTTTGCACCATGTTTGACACGAGTACTTGCTGAGTTAATTTACCTTTGTGTTTCATTATATGAATGCACATACAATTCATCCTCAGCTAAGGGGAAACTATTACTTGCAGATTGAAGGAACAGCGGTTGTTGGGACTCTTCACAACATTAGTTCTACATCCCAGGTAAAATCCCTTTAAAAAGGTGTGTGCATTACATGTTTATAAACATGAGTCTGCATTCCCTGAGTCTAAAAGCACTAGATACATCAAAACAAGGTACTGCTGGCAAAACCCAAATGATAAATGCTGGCAAAAGGATCTTGCCATTCTTACAGGATTATCTTCCTAAAAAGGCTACATTGCATGTAGCTGCTGCTGTCACTCCCTTCCACGCCTGGACAACAGGTCACATCGCTTTGTCCTTCGCAAACTCCAGAGCAATGTTTCGGGCAGTGCTGTTGAGGCTAGTAGACTGCATATTGCAAATGATAGAAACCACCACACCCCTTGGTGGAAAGACAACTCCACTACTCGTATCCACAGATTCCAAGTCCTCAGGAAGAATAAGTAAGACACTGCTTGCACCCACTGCAGCCCCAGAATGGGACACATAATGTTGTTGAAGTCTGCACTGACCATATTCCTGCTTCTTTTCCACAATGCCCCATCCCATCCCATACTTGCCATCTTTGTTCGATGACATTTCAGTATTTGGAACTGGAAGCCACATCATCGTTGTCGTTTCTGGCTTGAGGTAACCTGGTAAGAGCTTGCCGTTTGAGTTTGAAAACTGCTGCAATTGGTAACTGTATAGTAAGGCATTTCCAAAGATAAGCAGGTCGCTCACTGTAGACAGGAAGCCTCCACCAGCCAACTTGTAGGAGTTATCCACATATGGTACATTTGCCAGGTGGCCTTTTTTATTGTAAACATAAAACCTGAAATCAAAGAAGGCAGAAGAAAAAACCTGATGAGAACTATCCTTAAAAACGCATTTAAAAAAAACACAACTCCACTTCTGATTTTTTGCAGCACAAGTTAAAACTGCAAGCACAGTACTTCAACATCCATTTTAAGAAATAGGATTTGCAAATGGTTAGCTGCCACCAGGTATTACAATTGTTAGGTTCCAACCACTCAAACCAAACTATGCACAACAGGAGTCTGAGAACTCACTAGAACCATCTATGATCTTGGATGCTGTGATTGACTGTTGTAATATTATCTCAAACACTCTCTCATATTAATTTCATAGATAGTCAATGCTACTGCGTTTCTACCTAAAGTATTCATTCATTACTGAGCCTTATTTGATAAATGGGGATCTTCAGAATTTTTGACAACCTCCACCATCCGGGAACTTTGTTCCAATATATTAATGGTGCTGTTCACATCATCAATGATCCACCCGTATAATTTTTTCCTATAATGATCTATTTTTTTCAACAATTTATAATTTACTTCTTCATAAAGTTCTCTTTGTGTGTCAACATCTTCCAAAAAATCTGTTACAAATTTAACACCAATTGTAATGGTATCACTTAGCTTTGAGCGGCTGTAAGCAGTGATTTTTCTCCCAATTCAAACCTCTGCCAACATGGCCAGGTTTCGAAATTCTTCATCAGGGAAGAGGTTTGCATCTATATACTTGCTTCCGCATATAGAAGAAAATGGCTGTGATTGACTGTTGTACTTGCTCATTCAGATATGTCATCCCACAGAGAGCAGAGATGCAAATTACTTACAACTCTCATGTCCAACAAGTGTTGCAGTTCTGTAACACTGTGTGTGTATTTGTACAGAAGTCAAATAGGCTGTCTACAGGGCTGACCCCCCCCCCCCCCCCATTTTATAAAATTTCCTTTAATATTAAAAAAAAAGTATAAATTATCACTATATTAAAAAAGTATAAATTATCACTGAGATTCATCAATATAAGTACAAACTCTGGGCAGACTTTTCAACAATGGTAGAGGGACAACCAGGCAGTGAACGAAGGGCCTGGTATTCTACAGCTTTTCTCCCATTCTGGTTTATAGGAGGACACCTATTAAAGCAGAACCTAAACCAGGTCACTGCATCAGACCACAAACTGATCCAGAAAGGAAACCCAAGATAGCAACATGCCCTCCAGGACATCAGCTGAGAAGGATCAGATCTATAGGTAAAATGACTTTGTGCCTTGATCTGCCTCCATGCTTATACCCATCATTTAAAACAGGAGGCCCCAGCCTTTTCAATCTGACACGCACTGAGCTATCTTTCTGATGATTAAGCGAATACCACTATATGTTTACAAATATTAGGAATAATCAAACTAATGATCTTAAGCATTGTACAGGAGCACTATCAGTCTGCCAAGTTATCACAGCAGTGATCGCAAGATATCTGCCTCTGTAGGGGTATCATGAAGTAGAAAGGACTAGTACCTAATGTATAGATATTCTTTTAGTGCCACATGAACTCGTGGCATAAATCTTTTCCCTAGCTTTTATGAATTCTTAGCTCTCCAGGGTATAATGACTAAAACATGACTCAATTATTTGTGACTGTTGGTTTCATCTGCATTATTTGTCATTTTTCGCTAGGGAGAATGCTATTTTTTTATTGTTAAATCTTAGTAGATGGATTGTTAGTTCAATTTTTGGATCTGAACGACTGTAAACTGTTTTGATTGGTCTGCTAGACTAGAAGGATAGTATATCAAAAACTGTAAGTAAATTAATTAATTAATTGTATTATTCAGTCAGCGTAATGGATTGGACCTAGTCAGTGCGGGAGCCTATAAAATCATGATATAGTCACAGACAAATCTCCAACAGAGCTTGGTAGAGTGGAAGAATAGCCTAATTGTTACAGCAGGTACCTACAAAGAGGATTTTAGGGAGGAAGGACAGAGGATAGATGAGGGGATCAGGAATGGGAGGAACAGCACAAAGGAAAAAAGGGACAGGGGAGAAGAGGGATTCATATATCTTTCCTATCAATGCCAAATTTCTTCACTTACAAACATACATCCCTTTAATTCCTTCACGTTCCCCTGTGCCCCAGCAGGATAATTACTTACATAGATAAGGAAAAATCATGTTTGTACAGTGCAAAGTAGCACTCAAAGGCCAGCTATACTAACCTATGTGTGAAGACCACCAGAGTACAGCACTGTTCGTTTATAAGAAAATCATTTTCAAATGAAAATATACAGAAGAGGGCAGCAGTGTTACAGCATTGGTTAAACCAAAGGCTGAACTCCCAACACATC
Organism: Microcaecilia unicolor; assembly: GCF_901765095.1. NCBI lineage: Eukaryota > Metazoa > Chordata > Amphibia > Gymnophiona > Siphonopidae > Microcaecilia > Microcaecilia unicolor. Next base: position 688,437,295 of record NC_044031.1, read on the forward strand.
CAAAGAACTCTGTCAAGCCCCTTTAGAGTAGAGAATGTTACTGTTACCATGGATTTATCATGGTAAACCATGGTAATGGTAACACTGCTTGAATTACCGCAGATGTGGAAACAACACTTTTTACTGCCCCATGGGAATGGCAAAAAGCCTTGCTCCTGATGGAAAAAAAAATTAATGGAAAATTTGCCCACTTTCAACCAGCCACCCATGATTTGGTGTCCTATGTTCCCTTCCCGTTCTCCTGACCGCAGGTCAGACATTTCCTTCTTTCCCAAATTAAAGAGATCGGGATGCAGCAGCAGGAAGGCCCCAGAGCTGGCCTGTGTGAATCGCTGCCGGGCCACAGGAAAGTTTAAGCTACAAGCAGCGGGGTAGGAGATGCCAGACCCACGGGCAAAAGGATGAGAAGGGAGAAAGGTGCTGGATCCACGGGGGAGACCTATGTCTAATTAGGTGTCACTATTCAGGGATGGACAAGCCTTCCTCCCCATTCCTCAGGGCTGCAATGCTACCTGGTTGTCCACAGGACTATGGCTTGCAACTGAGCCTCCTGGCTGGCCCCATGAATATTTTTTGTTATTTAAAGAAACAAAATAGTTTCCAGTAGGCAAGTCTTCAATCAATTTCACTTTACATTTTTCCCCCCTGGGCTATTTTCACTCCAGAGAAAAACAAAAGCACAATCAAAGAACACTATCCTAACAAAAACCAAATGCACAACATGCTTCTAAGCAGTTAGCAAAGAAAATGGTGCTTAACCTAAAGGAGAACCAAAAATCTTTCACTACCACATATCATCAAATTTCCAGCCCGAACTTCTTTCGGTACAAGAACTGCATGACTGGTTTCATAGAGGAAATATGCAGGCTTGGCCAAGCTTCACTAAACGATGGCATTCAAAAAGCAGAACAGTAAAATCATCAGACTCTCACCACCCTCTACAGCACTTTGTGTACAGGCAGCAAAATAACTTTCTTGCTATGGTTAATCTTTCACTATTGCTGCCTTTATTTTGGCTGGGCTCCAAAATTCATCCGCTCTTCTGACTGTCTGATTGAGGAGTAGCCTAGTGGTTAGTGCAGTGGACTTTGATCCTGGGGAACTGAGATTGATTCCCACTGCAGCTCCTTGTCACTTAACCCTCCATTGCCCCTGGTACAAAATAAGTACCTGAATATATGTAAACCGCTTTGAATGTAGTTGCAAAAACTTCAGGCAGTATATCAAGTCCCATTTCCCTTTCCATGCACAGTACAAAGAACTTTTTAAGGAGTGTTCCTGGCTTACAATAAAAAATCATTTTCATAATACTGCAGAGACAGAAAGAGCCAAATTATAGTAAAGCGAAAATACTTACTTGTAGCAGGTATTCTCCAAGGACAGCAGGCCTTATATTCTCACAAGTGGGTGACAACGACCCGTGTCACCTACTACTACTACTACTACTATTTAACACTTCTAAAGCGCTACTAGGGTTACGCAGCGCTGTACAATTTAACATAAAGGACAGTCCCTGCTCAAAGAGCTTACAATCTAAAGACAGTCAGTCCGATACGGGTATTCAAATTGGGGCAGTCTGGATTTCCTGAGAGGTGAGAGTTAGGTGCCGAAGGCAGCATTGAAGAGGTCGGCTTTGAGCAAAGACTTGAAGATGGGCAGGGAGGGGGCTTGGCGTAAGGACTCAGGAAGGTTGTTCCAGGCACAGGGTGAGGCGAGGCAGAATGAGCGAAGCCTGGAGTTGGCGGTGGTGGAGAAGGGTACCAAGAGGAGGGACTTGTCCTGTGAACGGAGGTTTCGGGCTGGAACGTAAGGGGAGATGAGGGTAGAGAGGTAGTGAGGTGCAGCAGACTGAGTGCATTTGTAGGTAAGGAGGAGAAGCTTGAACTGTATGCGGTATCTGATTGGAAGCCAGTGAAGTGACCTGAGGAGAGGGGTGATATGAGTAGATCGGTTCTGGCGGAATATAAGATGTGCAGCAGAGTTCTGGACAGATTGAAGGGGGGATAGATGGCTAAGTGGGAGGCCGGTGAGGAGTAGGTTGCAGTAGTCAAGGCGCGAGGTAATGAGAGCGTGGACGAGGGTTCGGGTGGTGTGTTCAGAGAGGAAAGGGCGAATTTTGCTGATGTTGAAGAGGAAGAAACGACAGGTCTTGGCTATCTGCTGGATATGCGTGGAAAAGGAGAGGGAGGAGTCGAAGATGACTCCGAGGTTGCGGGCAGATGAGACGGGGAGGATGAGGGTGTTATCAACTGAGATGGAAAGTGGAGGAAGAGGAGAAGTGGATTTTGGTGGAAAGACGATGAGCTCGGTCTTGGACATGTTCAGTTTCAGGTGGCGGTTGGACATCCAGGCAGCACTGTCGGATAGGCAGGCCGATATCTTTGCCTGGGTCTCCGCGGTGATGTTTGGTGTGGAGAGATACAGCTGGGTGTCATCAGCATAGAGGTGATACTGGAAGCCATGAGATGAGATCAGGGAGCCCAGGGAAGAGGTATAGATTGAGAAGAGAAGGGGTCCAAGGACAGATCCCTGGGGAACACCAACAGATAGCGGAATGGGGGTGGAGGAAGATCCATGAGAGTGAACTCTGAAGGTGCGGTGGGAGAGATAGGAGGAGAACCAGGAGAGGACAGAGCCTCGGAACCCAATTGAGGACAGTGTGGCAAGGAGTAAATCATGATTGACAGTGTCAAAAGCAGCGGATAGATCGAGGAGGATGAGGATGGAGTAGTGGCTTCTGGATTTGGCAAGGAATAGGTCATTACAGACTTTAGAGAGTGCTGTTTCTGTCGCGTGAAGGAGGCGAAAACCGGATTGAAGTGGATCGAGGATGACATGAGAGGAGAGAAAATCAATGCTGCGGCTGTGAACGGCACGCTCAAGTATTTTGGAGAGGAAGGGTAGGAGGGAGATGGGGCAATAGTTGGAGGGACAGGTAGGGTCAAGTGATGGTTTTTTGAGGAGGGGTGTGACTACGGTGTGCTTGAAGGTGTCAGGGACAGTTGCCGTGGAGAGAGAGAGAGGTTGAGGATATGACAGATGGAGGGGGTGACAGTATGAGAGATGGTGGTAAGTAAGTTGGTGGGGATGGGATCAGAGGAACAGGTGGTGCATTTTGAGGAGGAAAGAAGGCGAGCGGTTTCCTCCTCGGTGATGTCACGAAAAGAGGAGAAAGAGGTCTGGGATGGCTGGTTGAGGGAGAGGGTTGAAGGGTGAAGAGGCGGAGATGGCTTGCTAGTGAACTCAAGGTTGATCTTTTGCACCTTGTCGCGGAAGTAATCCAGTGATTGAGGAGAGAGCGGGGGGGGGGGGGGGGGAGGAGCGGGGGCACTTTGAGGAGGGAGTTAAGGGTGGCGAACAGACGACGGGGGTTGGAGCTGAGAGAGTTGGTCAATTGGGTGTAATAGTCCTGTTTGGCAAGGAATAGGGAGGAGTGGAAGGAGGATAGCATGAATTTGTAGTGAAGGAAATCTGAATGGGTGCGAGATTTCCTCCAGAGGCGTTCGGCAGATCGGGTGCAGGAACGAAGGTAGCGGATGCAAGGGGTCAGCCAAGGCTGAGGAATAGTTCGCTTTGTGGGACGGGAGGTGGATGGTGCGAGGGTGTCCAGAGCAGAGGAGAGAGTGGTATTGTAAGCAGAGACGGCCTTGTCGACAGACTCGGAGGACATGATGGAGGGGAGGAGATTAGAAATACTAGAGGATAAGGTGGGAGGGTCGATAGCCTGCAGATTCCTGGAGGTCGTGGTAATAGTTGGACGGGGCTGAGGGGGGGGGGGGGGTGAAGAAGGTGATCAGATGATGATCGGAGAGAGGAACAGCTGAAGCGTTGAAGTTGGAGGGAGAGCCGGAAGAGGAGAGGACGAGGTCAAGACAATGGCCGTCTCGGTGAGTAGGGGTGGTGGAGCATAGTTGGAGGTTGAAGGAGGATATTAGAGTGAGGAACTGGGAAGCGTGAGGGTCGGATAGGTCATCAACGTGTATGTTAAAGTCTCCGAGAATGAGGGACGGAGATGAGGGTTCAAGAAAAGCGGAAAGCCAGGCATCAAAGTCGGTGAGGAAGGAGGAGAGGGATTTATTAGGGGGGCGGTAAATGACTGCCACTCTGAGTGGCAATGGGTGGAATAGCCGGATGGAGTGTGCTTCAAAGGATGAGAAGCAGTGAGACTGCGATAGGAGGAGGGGTTGGAAACTACAGGAGGGCGAGAGTAGTAGCCCGACGCCTCCACCGCGGCCAACTGTGCGGGGAGTGTGGGAGAAGAGATAGCCTCCATGGCAAAGGGCCACGACTGAGGCAGAGTCGTCAGGGGAGAGCCAGGTTTCGGTTAGGGCGAGCAGTTGAAGGGAGCGAGAGATGAAGAGATCATGGGTGAGGGGCAGTTTGTTGCAGACTGAGTGGGCATTCCACAGGGCACATGAGAAGGGGAGAGAAGAGGGGGGAAGGAGGGGAATAGAGACGAGATTGGAGACCTCACAGAATCGTTTGCATGGATAGGAGGCCAGGTAAGGGGGGCCTGGATTAGGATTAATGTCTCCCACAGATAGCAAGAGGAGGAGTAAGAGAGTGCGAAGGAGGGTGGGGAAGGTCGGGCGACGAAGACGGGATGCACTTAGTAAGAACGGTGATGGGTTAATGGCAGGAAGGAAGTGTTGAAGGTTGAGAGCTAGGAAGGAGGAGGGGGACAAGAGAAATGGTGAGGTGGTGAGGGATGGGGTGAATAGGGTATTGCCGTAGCGAGCAAGACGGGAGGGGACATGGGTGGGCAATGAATTCCAGCGGTAGACAGCGGTGGGGGGAGGGGAAAAAAGATTAGGAAGGGACAGGGCAAGGAAGAGAATGTGGACAGGGGCCATAAATAGTGATTGAGGTGTAGCAGGTGTGTATGTAGTGACTGAGGTGTGAAACAGAGAGAAAGAGCTGGATTGGAGGTTTGGAATTGAAGGGATTGAGGGCTGGAGAGCAGGTAAGTCAATGGCTGACAAGTTAGCAGGCAGGCAAGTAAGTCAATGGCAGACAAGCTAGCAAGCAAGCAGGCAGGTTGGTTGATGGGTTAAACAGGCAGGCAGGACTTATGACTAGAATAAGTAGAGCTTGTGGAGACACGCTCCACTGCACATGCATGAGTGCCTTCCCGCCGGTCACGAGAGCAGAGTCTCCTCAGTTATATACTAGAAGCAAAAAAGTAAAAATAAGAAAGGAGACACCAGCAAGGGGAGGTGGGAGGGATTGTGAGAATATAAGGCCTCCTGTCCTCAGAGAATACTTGCTACAGGTAAATATCTTCGCTTTCTCAGAGGACAAGCAGGCCTATTTATTTTCACAAGTGGGGAATCCCTAGCATCCAGGCTCACTAAAAACAGCAAACACTGGTCAACTGGGCCTCGCAATGGCAAGGACATAACTCAGATTAATCTGAAACTATATACAAAACTGAGTTAGAGTGCAGCCTGGAACAGAATAAAATGGGCCTAGGGGGTTGGGGTTGGATTCTAGACCCCAAACAGATTTGGCAACACTGTCTGCCTGAACCGACTGTTGCGTCGGGTATCCTGCTCCAAGCAGTAATGAGATGTGAATGTGTGGACTGAAGACCAAGTCGCAGCCTTGCAAATGTCTTTAATGGAGGCTGACCACATGTGGACTTCCGATGGAGCCATGGCTCTGACATTATGAGCCGTGACATGGGTCAGCCCAGCCTGGGCATAAGTGAAGGAAATGAAATCTGCCAGCCAATTAGAGATGGTGCTTTTCCCAATGATGACCCCTATCCTGTTGGGATGAAAAGAAACAAAAAGCTGGGCGGACTCTCCATGGAGCCTGGTCCTCTCCATGTAATAGGACAATGCTCTCTTGCATTCCAAAGTGTGCAAGACGCTCTTGTCAAGATGGGCACAAGGTTGGGGAAAGAATGTTGGCAAGACAATCGACTGGTTCAGATGGAACTCCGACACCTAGTGCAGAGGACTACTCTGTTGTGATGGAACTTGGTATAGGTATAAAGTGCATCCACTACTAAGGCCTGAAGCTCACTGACTCTATGAGCTGAAGTAACAGCCACCAAGAAAATGACCTTCCAGGTCAAGTACTTCACATGGAAGGATTCCAGTGGCTTGAAAGGAGTTTTCATCAGCTGGGTGATAATGACATTGAGGTCCCATGACACAGGTGGAGGTTTGACAGGGGGCTCTGACAAAAGTAAACCTCTCATAAATCAAACTAGAGGCTGTCCAGAGATGGGCTTACCTTCTACAAGATAATGATAAGCATTAATTGCACTGAGGTGAACCCTTACAGAGTTGGTCTTAAGACCAGACTCAAATAAGTGTAGAAGGTATTCAAGCAGGGACTATGTAGGGCAAGCAAGGGGATCTAGGGCCTTCCTCTCACACCAGACGGCAAACCTCCTCCATTTGAAAGAATAACACCTTTTAATGGAATCTTTCCTGGAAGCCAGCAAGACCCGAGAGACACCCTTCAAAAGACCCAAGGAAGCAAATTCTATGCTCTCAACATCCAGGCTGTGAGAGCCAGAGATTGAAGTTTGGGATGTAGAAGGGATCCCTTGTTCTGAGTTAGGAGGATCAGAAAACACTCCAATCTCCATAGTTCTTTGGAGGATAACTCCAGAAGAAGAGGTAACCAGATCAGCCGAGGCCAGTACGGTGCGATCAGAATCATGGTTCCTTGGTCTTGCTTGAGTTTCAGCAAAGTCTTCCCCACAAGGAGGATATGTATACAGCAGACCTGTCCCCCAAAGGAGAAGGAAGGCATCTGATGCTAGTCTGCTATAGGCCTGAAGCCTGAAACAGAACTGAGGGACTTTGTGATTGATTTGAGTGGCAAAGAGATCCACCTAGGGGGTGCCCCACGATTGGAAAATCTTGCGGACAACAGTCATGCTGAGAGATCACTTGTGCAGTTGCATAACCCTGTTCAATTTGTCGGCCAGGCTGTTTTTGCCTGCCAGGTAAGTGGCTCATAGGTACATGCTATGATGGTGAGCCTGATGCCACATCCGGATAGCCTCCTGACACGGAGGGCGTGATCTGGTGCCCCCCTGCTTGTTGGTGTAGTACATAGCAATCTGGTTGTCTGTTTGAATGAGCACAATTTGATGAGACAGCCAATCTCTGAAAGCCTGTAGAGTGTTCCAGATCACCCAAAGCTCCAGGAGATTGATCTGAAGATTTGTTTCCTGGGAGGACCAAATACCTTGAGTGTGGAGCCCATTCTCATGTGCTCCCCAAACCAGGAGGGATGCATCCGTCGTCAGAACACTTTGCAGCTGAGGCATTTGGAATGGAAGTCCCAGAGTCAAATTGGATCAAATGGTCCACCAGTGAAGTGAGCGAACAAGTTCTGGGGACACACATGACTCCTCGTGGCTCCTCGTGGCTTGATACCACTGAGAAGCTAGGGTCCATTAGGTAGATCTTATGTGGAGGCATTTCATGAGAGTCATGTAAACTGTGGAAGCCACTGGGCTCATTTTCGAAAGAGGACGTCCAAATCGGCATAATGGAAACCCGATTTTGGACGTCTCCAACTGCAGTTTGTCGCAAGGACGTCCAAAGTTCAAGGGGGCATGTTGGAGGCATAGCGAAGGCGGGACTTTGGCATGCCTAACACTTGGACATCTTTGACCCATAATCGAAAAAAACAAGGACGCCCCTGATGAACACTTGGACGTTTTCACCCGGACGTGTTTTTTTTTAACGAATAAAGCACAAAAAGGTGCCAGAAATGACCAGATGACCACCGGAGAGAATTGGAAATGACCTCCCCTTACTCCCCCAGTGGTCACTAACCCCCTCCCACCCTCAAAAAACATCCTTAAAATATGTCGTGCCAGCCTCTATGTCAGCCTCAGATGTCATACTCAGGTCCATGACAGTGCATGAAAGTCCCTGGAGCAGTTTTAGTGGGTACTGCAGTGCACTTCAGACAGACGGACCCAGGCCCATACCTGTTACATTTGTGGAGGAAACAGCGAGCTCTCCAAAACCCACCACAAACCCACTGTACCCATACACAGGTGCCCTCCTTCACCCGTAAGGGCTATGGTAGTGGTGTACAGTCGTGGGTCTTGGGGGGCTCAGCACACAAGGTAAGGGAGCTATGTTCCTGGGAGAATTTTATGAAGTCCACTGCAGTACCCCCTAGGGTGCCCGGTTGGTGTCCTGGCATGTCAGGGAGACCAGTGAACTACAAATGTTGGCTCCTCCCACATGGACGTCTTTGGTTTCGAAAATCGCCGAAAGTCAGAAACGCCCAAATCCAAGGATGTCCAAATTTAAGGATTTGGACGTCTCTGACGGTATTTTCGAAACGAAAGATGGATGTCCATCTTTTTCCAAAAATACGGGTTTCCCCACCCCTGGATGTCAACGTTTTGCAAAGATGTCCAAATCGCAACTTGGACGTTTCTTTCGAAAATGTCCCTCCATGTGGCCCAACAGCCTCAACGTCTGTCAAGCCGTGACCTGCTGAGAGGCTCGAACCTGAGACACCAGAGCGATGAGAGCGTCCGCTCTTAGCCCCGGAAGGTACGCTCAAACTGTCTGTGTGTCAAGCAGGGCTCCTATGAACCCCAACTGTTGGGTAGGGCGAAGGTGGGGTAGTTTAAAACGAATCTCAGTATCTCTAGCACTCGAATAGGCCTCGCAATAGTCGAGATTGGGAAACACATGGACTCCCAGCTCTGCGTAGCGATGCTACAACTACCGCTAGACATTTGGTGATACCCTGGGAGCTGATGCGAGCACACGGTACTAGTAGTGATGTGTTTTTAGTGAAAATCGTAGATACTTCCGGTAGGCTGGAAATATTGGGTGTGAGTATATGCATCCTTTAAGTCCAGAAAGCATAGCCAATCGTTTTCCTGGATCATGGGGAGAAGGGTGCCCAGGGAAACCATCCTGAACTTTTTTTGAACTAGGAATTTGTTCAGGGCCCTTAGGCCTAGGATGGGATGCATCCCCCCTGTTTTCTTTTGTACAAGGAAGTACTTGGAATAGAATCCCAGCCCTTCTTCCTCTGGTGGAACAGGTTCGACCGCATGGGCCTTTACAAGGGCGGAGAGTTCCTCTGCAAGTACCTACTTGTGCTGGGAGCTGTAAGAATGAACTCCCAGTGGGCAATTTGGAGGTTTGAATTCCAGATTGAGGGTGTATCCTAACCGGACTATTTGAAGAACCCACCGATCGGAGGTTATGAGAGGCCACCTTTGGTGAAAAAACATTAACCTCCCTCCAACCGGCAAGTCGTCCGGTAAGGACAGTTTTACTGCAGTTATGCTTAATTGGAGCCAGTCAAAAGCTCGTCCCTTGCTTTTGCTGGGGAGTAGCACGGGCCTTAGGCACACACTGTTGACAAAAACGAGCACGCTGGGGCTGAGCCTGAGTAGGCTGACGGGAAGCCGGAGTGTACCTACGCCTAGCATAGGAATAGGGAGCAATCCTCTTCCCCCCAAAAAAACCTCCTAGTTGAAGAGGTTGTAGCAGAAGACGCCCAGCGGGAGAGAGAATCCATAGCATCATTATGCTTCTTGATCACCAGATGGGAAAATTAGGTTCTTACCTTGGTAATTTTCTTTCCTTTAGTCATAGCAGATGAATCCATTACGAGTGGGTTGTGTCCATCAACCAACAGGGGGAGATAGAGAGCACTGAAAAACCATAGTGCCTCATGGCCAGCTAGCTCCACCTGCCTCTTCAGTATTTGAAGCTTCCAAAGCAGTGATACCGCAAAGCATAATAACGAACTTTCCTTACAGTGGATGAATGCCCCAGAACAGGAGCAACAATTCAAAGGAGGGATGAACTCAACCTCCTGTAACAGAACAGAAATCCAGAAGACTGTTTTCCAACTTCTTCCAATGAAGAAACATATCTCCAGGAAAAGCTGAACATAAAATTAATATAATGAACTACTGAGGGAGGGCTCATGGATTCATCTGCTATGACTAAAGGAAAGAAAATTACCAAGGTAAGAACCTAATTTTCCCTTCCTTGTCATCAAGCAGATGAATCCAAAGCAATCCCTAGATAGGGTGGGAACAAGCCACACCACGCGGCAGCACTTGTGCTCCAAAATGCACATCTCTCCTGGCAGCCACATCCAGCCTGTAATGTCGGGCAAAAGAGAGCTTAGAAGCCCATGTCGCTGCACTGCATATCTCTTGAAGAGAGAGTGCTCCAGTTTCAGCCCAGGAAGAGGAAATCGCTCTTGTGGAATGTGCCTTAAAGGCTTCAGGCGGAGGCCGGCCAGACAGCAAATATGCTGAAAAAATAGCTTCTTTGAGCCAATGGGCTATAGTGGCCTTAGACGCTGGAGACCCTCTGCGCGGACCTGACAATAGAACAAAAAGATGGTCAGAGGTCCTGAAGGCATTTGACATGCGCAGATATTGCAACAGAGCCCTTCACACATCCAGAAGGTGCAACTGCCCAAATGATTCTGGAAATTCCTCTTTAGAAAAGGAAGGCAGGAAAATAGGCTGGTTTAGGTGAAACGCTGAAACCACCTTAGGCATGAAGGAAGGCACCATACGTACCATAACTCCGGACTCTGACAATTGCAGAAATGGGTCTCAACAGGACAGTGCCTGGAGTTCAGATACCCTGTAATGGCCACCAAAAAGACCGTTTTTAAGGTCACATCCTTCTCCGAAGCTCACCTAAGCGGCTCGAAGGGTGAACACTGAAGGACCTTTAAAACTAACCCCAGGTTCCAGGCCGGCCAGGGAGCCCGCACGGGAGGACGGAGCCGAAGCACCCCTCTGAGAAACCATGCCACATCCGGGCAAGCAGCCAGAGAGAGGCCAGCGACCTTCCCTCGAAAACATGCTAAGGCTGCCACTTGAACACGCAGGGAATTATAGGCCAAGCCTTTTTGTAAACTATCCTGCAAAAAGTCAAGTATCGGTGAGACAGAAGCCCGCATGGATGTGATCGTTTTAGAAGCACACCAAGCCTCAAACTGGCGCCAAATCCTGGCATAAGCCACGGAAGTGGAACGCTTGCGGGCCTGTAGGAGAATGGAAATGACTTTACTGGAATAGCCCTTGTCTCTCAATTGCGCCCTCTCAATAGCTATGCCGTAAGACCAAAGCAGCAGGCGTCCTCCATGGTTACCGGTCCCTGTGACAACAGATTTGGTACCAGAGGTAACGGCCAGGGAGCCTCCACCAGCATCCGCCGGAGGTCTGCATACCACGGCCTCCTGGGCCAATCTAGGGCAATGAGAACCACCTCTCCTTGATGTAGCCAAATCTGCAAGAGAACTTGCCCTATCAAGGGCCACGGAGGGAACACATACAGGAGGCCCTGAGGCCAGGGTTGAGCCAGGGCATCCAACCCCGCCGAGCGAGGATCTCTCTGTCTGCTGTAAAAGCACGGGACTTGGCATTTGCACTTGAGGCCATAAGATCCGCTACGGGCGTCCCCCATTTGGCACAGATCTGCAGGAGTACTTCGTCTGCAAGTTCCCACTCCACTGGGTCAATTTGATTCCTGCTTGCACGTTGCTCTGACCTGCAATGTGAGCTCTTGACAGAAACTGCAGATGTAGCTCGGCCCAGTGGCATATCTGGGCGGCCTCTGCGGCCAGTGCTTGACACTGTGTGCCGCCTTGTCGATTTATGTAGGCCACTGCTTTTGTGTTGTCCGATAGAACTGTGACAGCCAATCCTTCCAGGGTCAATTGAAAGGCCAGAAGAGCCTGAAATATCGCTTTCAACTCCAAGCGATTGATGGACCACGCCGACTCCTCGGGTGTCCAGAGACCCTGGGCATGCCTTCCCTGGCAATGTGCACCCCAGTCCTTCAGGCTGGCATCCGTTACCACCAGGCACCAATCGGGGAGCGCTAGCAGCATTCCTCGCCGCAGCATGCTGTCTGAGAGCCACCACTCTATACTGAGTCGGGCCGCAGGGAGCCACGTGAGTCTGCATTGATAATCCTGGGATACTGGAGACCATCGTTGAAGCAGGGAACACTGCAGAGGTCTCAGGTGCGCTCTCGCCCATGGCACCACTTCCATGGTGGCCGTCATCGACCCCAACAGCTGGACAATGTCCCAAGCTCGCGGGCGAGGCATCCTCAGGAGCAGACAGACCTGGTTCTGAAGCTTGCACCACCTTTGCTCGGGTAGGTATACATACCCCGAGGCTGTGTCGAACCGGACCCCCAAATATTCTAGAGATTGAGAGGGGGTCAGGTGACTTTTGGCTATATTGACGACCCAGCCCAGAGATTGCAGTACTGAGACCACTCTGGATGAAACATGATGACTCTCTTCTGCAGAGTCCGCTCTAATAAGCCAGTCGTCTAGGTACGGGTGAACCCGGATACCCTCTCACCTGAGAAAGGCAGCTACTACCACCATTACCTTTGAAAAGGTTCGGGGAGCTGTGGCGAGGCCAAAAGGCAAGGCCCGAAACTGGAAATGTTTTCCCAAACAAGGCAGGCTCGGGCAGCGTAACAGCTGAATGCAGACGCCCGTAAGGATAGGCCTGAAATCTCAAAGGACCGCTTTATAGCTGATTCAAGGCGTCGGTCCTGCATGTCCTTCAGGGCAACTCCTCCTTCAACCGGGAAGGTAGCTCTCTTTGTCATAGCTGTGACTAGGGCATCCACTTTAGACCCTGCTAGGCGCGCCAAATTCTCCTGACTTAGAGGGTATAATTGCCCCATAGCTCTGGCAACTTTCAAAGGCCCCTCGGGGTCAGCCCATTGAGCTGAAATAAGCTCTTGGATGGAGTCATGCAAAGGAAAGGCTCGAGCAGGCTTCTTAGTACTTGTTATCCTCAGATTAGCAGAGGAGAGGTCAGCACTCTCAGGATCTTCAATAGAGAGGGCCTGCAGTGCATTAGAAATCAGCGCTGGCAGCTCATCGCGGAGGAAAAGCCTCACCGCGGAAGGATCATCCAGATCCAGTGGCAATCCTGCACCTTACTCTGGCTCTCCAGACCACGAAGGCCTGCCAGACCCCTCAGACTCCTCACATCCCGACCACTGGGGGGGGGGGGGGGGGGGGGGGGGGAACTGGGGTGCGCCACTCTCTGAAGGGGAATCCACCCTTCTGCGCTTGTCCTGCAGCCATCTGTCAGGGGAAACGCACCTGACGGTAATTCAAGGCCGGGCTCTACTGGAGGGAACACAGGAAGCCGGGCCGATTGAGACCCCTGCGGGAGAGCTCTTTTTTTAACATAAATGCTTTATGCAGCAGTAAAACAAATTCAGGAGAGAATGGCTCACCCTGGCCTCTTGGTTCCAGTCCGGGGGAAATGGCTCTCATATGAGCCTCCATTCAAGGCTCCCCTCCTCCAGGCTCACACCCCTCCGCCTCAGCGGGGATCGCGCCTTCGCGCCATGCTGTTCCAAAATGGTGCCCACTGCCAGCTCCACAGAGCGGGAAGAAACCTCGCTCGCCATGCTCGGGCCGGCTCTCACGTCAGAAGAGCACGATTTGCTGATCTGCGCTTGCCACAACGGGAACAGCGCTTTACAACCTCCGCAGCCATCGCCGAAAACTGTGGGAAATTCAAAATAGCGGATTCGCGCCAAAATCGCCCCGAACGCGGGCCCACCCTGGAGGAGCTTCCAAATGCTCTTATCTCTCCAGATCGAGTCGACAGAGCTCCGATCTGCTGCACAAACTGAAGGAAAGCCTCTTTTCTTGGATCGCAGCGCTACAGCGCAAAGCAACTTTTTTTTTTTGTTGTTCATGCTGTGAGGAAAGTTGGAGGCAACAGCGCAAGAGGCAACTTTTTCCACTCCGGAGGATCAGTAGTGTGGGAAAGGCAGTGAAAGGGCGAACCTATGTGCCTGCATCCACAGCGTGGGCAAAGACAGGGACAGGGCGTGCCTATGTGTCTACATCCACATCGGGGGCTGGGTAAGGCAGGGAAAGGGCGTACCTATGTGCCTTTAAAGTGGGCACCATCAGCCACAACACCCCTGCTACAACTGGCAACAGCACAGGAGCCACCCCAGGCAGATTTCTGAAGGAGCTTGAACAAGCTGCGTCCATCCTGCTGGGGAGATAGAGAATACTGAAGAGGCAGATGGAGCTAGCTGGCCATGAGGCACTATGGTTTTTCAGTGCTCTCTATCTCCCCCTGCTGGTTGATGGACACAACCCACTCGTAATGGATTCATCTGCTTGGATGACAAGGAACCTCTACTTTTTCACCAAAAAGGTTGTCCCCCCGGCAAGGTACATCCGCCATCGGCTGCTGGACCGAACGATCCAGGCCAGAAACACACAGCCACAAGAGTCCGCGCATCATTATACCCTGAGCAGCAATTCTGGATGCCACATCAAAAGAGTCGTAAGAGCCCCTGGCCAGGAATTTATGACGCGCCTTCTTTCTGACCACATGGCGAAAAGGTACGGCCTGCTCTGGAGGGAGGGCATCAAACAAGCTAGACAGTTGCCTCACCGAGTTTCACAAGTGGACGCTCGTGAAGCGCTGGTAAGACTGGATGCGGGCAGTGAGCATAGCGGCCTGATATGTCTTCCTCCCAAAAGAGTTCAAGGTCCTAGCTTCTCTGCCTGGGGGCGCCAAGGCATAATCTCTAGTACTCTTGGCCCTTTTGAGGGCGGAGTCCACCACCATGGAATTGTGGGGTAACTGAGTCCTCATCAATCCAGGTTCACTGTGGATCCGATACTGGGAATCAGCTTTCTTCGGGATCACAGGGCCAGACAGAGGGTACGACCTGTTCTGCATAAGGACTTCTTTCAGTACCTTATGTAAAGGAGCCATCATAGCCGTCTCTAGGTGGAGAAGGATAGTCCAGGACCTCGAGCACCTCAGCCCTGGGCTCATCCTCAACCTCCACAGGAAAAGGAATAGCCTTAGCCATTTCCCGAACAAAAGATGTAAAGGACAGACTCTCCAGAGGAGATAGTCTCATTTCTGGTGGAGGGAAAGGTTCAGAGGGAATCCCAAGTCTCATTTCTGGTGGAGGGAAAGGTTCAGAGGGAATCCCACAGGACTCGTCAGAAGTAAAGTACCTGGGATCTTCCTCTGACTCCCACGAACGCTCCTCTTCAGTACCGGATAAGACCTCTCTCAGAGCACTCCGAGACTGTGCATGCCTCAACACCGAGGATCGATGTCCTCGATAACGATGTCGAAAGGCCGAAGCCCGCCTGGACTGCGGTGAAGCTTCCTCCACCCACATCGAAGGGGAGTCGACCTGGGTGGCAGCAGACATTGCTGCTGCAAGCGGCACAGAGGACAAGGACTTCACCGCAGGTGGCCAGATGCCGCTGCAGCACACGGTACGGAAGGCACAAGCACCCCCAACACTGAAGCAGACTGGTGCAGCAGTCCTTCCAGAAGCTCTGGAAGCAGGGCCCAGATGTGCTCGTTGAGAGCCACCATTGGAGAAGGCTGTGGGATCGGTGGAACCGGTGGCAGAATCTGCCGAGGTTTGGGAGCAGGTACCGGGCTGCCAGGAGGCCGACGCATCGGCACCTCCTGTTTAGAGGGGGAGCGGTCCTCTCAGCGCCGATGCTTCTCAGGTGCCAAGTCCCTCGGTGTCCCGGCGCTCCCGGCACCGTGTGTAGAAAGAGATCGATGATGGTGCTTCTCCGCCTTCACTCGATGCCTGTCATCGAGACTCCTGGTACCAATGAGGACAACGTGGAATCCTCACGCCTCCTTAGGGTCGGGTCCGATGATGGTCGGTCCTGGGGGGCCTGCATAACAGGATGACTCGAGACAGGTCGAGACCCACTCGATGCCTCACAGCTCCCAGCGCGACTTGGTCTCTCAGCAGCCATTACCTCTGCTCCCGACGTCGATGCCTCCCTGGATGTCGAAGGACCCAGCCGAGCCCCAAAATGTTTCTTTCGCTGGGCTTCTCGAGACACTTGAGTCTGTTTCTTCAAACGAAGACACAGACTACAAGCGGCTGGGCTATGGTCGGGTCCAAGGCACTGGATAAACCAAGATTGAGTATCTGTACCTGAGATGGTCCGGTTGCACCGAGTACAACATTTGAAGCCGCTGGGTGTCTTCGATGACATGGGAGGAAAAACGGCTTAGACGAAATCAAATGACGCAATTGTGCCAAAAAGAAAAGGGAACAAAAAAGGGAAGAAACCCGACGGCGCATCGAAAAAGAAAGAAAACAAAATTGAAGAAAATAAAGATACTAAAAGAAAATAAAAGGAGAATCTCTCTCTCTCTCTTTTTTTTTTTTAACAATGAAGTGAAAAAAACAGCGAAAACTCATGAAAAAAACGAAGATTGTCTTCCCAGGCCTCAACAAGGAGCACAGGAGGAACCTGCCACACCTTGTCGCGGAAAAAGAAAAACAGAGATGTGTATGCGTGGTGCGTGCAGCATGCGCACCAGACGACTCTGTCAAAAATGTGTTTATTTTTGCTCTTGCAAAACGCCAGTTCCTGGGCCGATGCGGATGTCGACCCACATGTGAGAACAAGCAGCCTGCTTGTCCTTGGAGAAAGCCAGATACATCAAGTGTCTCTTCAATTTACACATGTCAGCAAATGGGTCTCATGCGTCAGTCCAGCTGGCAAGCAATTCCATTCAAAAGGCCCAGCAATCGAAAAAGACCCTTTTCCTTGTCACATCTAGACGAAATTGATTCATAGCAGGTACAGTTAGATTTCCAGCACTCATTCATCGCAACTGTCTTTGTGGAATATAACGCTGACCAGCACTCTTCAAATACACAGTAGTAGCATGGAACAAAACATGACGAACGAACATCAGCAATTTAAATTTCACCCTAAATGCTACCGGGTAACTATTCCAACCGCTTTAAGTGAGCTGAAACATGATCATATGTCAACAAACCAAAAGCAAGGTGTACTGCCGAGTTCTGCACAATTTGCAATGACTGAATACAAGTTGCAGATAACCCTAGATATACAATATTACAGTAATCTAGGCCACTTAACACCATAGCCTCCATTACTCGCACAAAATCAACTGTTGGAAGCAAACAACACAATCTACTTACAAGATGTAATTTAAAGAATGAAGTTCGAATCAGGTGCTGAATCTGTGGCCGAAGTCAGGTGCAGCAATATGATCTCCTATGGATTACTCTGGACCTTCTTAGTTGTTTGCATTGTAAAACAATGATTTGGAACCAACTATTCATCAGAAATAATTTGTAAAACTCATGCTATGGTGTCCTGACAAAGTTCTATTCCTAGACACAGTATTTTTGTCAGCAACTATTTCTTACCCACTCTTCTAATAAATAAGTGCACAAGGCAAGATTACTACAAGGTCAGTACAATATTCAAGAGTGTATTCAAGCTATTGGTCAACCATAGACTCTTACTGAACATATTCAGCTTCTTCCATTAATTAGTGTCTCTAGTTGGCTTCCAATTACACCACCATACCAACCAGTCAACTGGGTCTACCCACTGACTTCTGCTGCCAGTAACAAAGCATGACATTTCTAAGATCTTGCCTTATCCAAAACAGTCTCTCTCATTTATACTCTATTACCTTTAAATACAAAATCTCTTACTAAGTTCATACCCAACCCCCTCCCCCTCCACAGCTTCCCAGGCCTAACCTCAAAGCTTTATATCACTGCCAATACTAGTTTGGCCACCTGGCCTCCTATGTCCCCTGTGTAGACTGCTAGACAGACCTGGCTGCATGAGTACCTGTACTCTGCTAAGACTACTAGTTATTTCTGTACTTGAAGTCTTCTGGATTGATCCAGCTGTTAATTAATTATATCATCGTATCACATCAAAAAGGAAATGGACAAAGTAGAAAAGAATCTATCTACTATAATAAAACTCACCCTCAACGTTCTGAGGACACTTCAAAAAGGTTCGAAGGTTCGTGGTGGTGAAGCCACCAAAATTGCTCCGGGCCCTGCCCTCGAGGGTGGAGCAATGGCAGAACAACAAAAGGGGTTGGCAGGGAGGGCGGCAGGGAGGAAATCGCTCCGGGCCCCGCCCTCGCGTCAAACGTCATGACGTTGGGGGCGGAGCAATGGCAGAACAACGAAGGGGTTTGGCCAGGGAGGGAGGGGGTGGCGACGAAAACCTTGCTAGCGCCCGTTTCATTTGCTCTGAAACGGGCCTCTTTTGCTAGTATTATAATAAAGGCTGAGAGCTTCTAGCCAAGTAATAGCCTTTTCAGATTCAAGGAGGGATGTTTTGTTTCTGGAGTGACTTTACAATCCTTGGTTTTAACTATACCACCACATGAAAGCAACCAATATCTGCATTTACTGCTCTTGCCATTACTACTTTTAGTTCTTTGGTTTCAACCTCAGTGCTAGCCTTACAAAGCAATGGATATACATATAACTTGGAAAATATGTAACAAGAACAAAAAAACAAGATAAAGGACAAACTCATTATAACTAGAAACGTCTATACTATGTAGAGTTCAATTCAAACTGAGGAAATGTGTCAGCTGAATTCTTTACCTCAGCCAACCCTGGCAGTGGAACAAGTTGAATCATTATTTCTCAGCAGTCTTTGATACAGTGGATCATAATTTCATGCATACAAAGCTGGCAGAAAAAGGTATCAGTGTTAATAGTATTTACCTTTAGATTGTAAGCTCCTTTGAGCAGGAACCGTCCTTCTTTGTTAATTTGTACAGCGCTGCGTAACCCTAGTAGCGCTCTAGAAATGTTAAGTAGTAGTAGTAGTAATAGTATTTACACAATTCAAATCCTATTTATCAGGCAGCCAACAATCAGTTCTCTTCAGCAACAGCACATTACCTTGGGCACTGACCTGTGGGGTAGCACAAGGATCCATACGGACAGATATTTTATTTAATATCTCCCTTAAACCTTTAGCATCTATATCTATGCTGACAACATGCAACTACTCATACCCACTGAATTAGATCTACTATAGAAGCTAGCTCTGTGGGTGCTTAAGCACCCCCAATATTGAACAAACTCCTTGATTGTGTCCAAGGAGAGGTAATTTCCATTGGATTTAGCACCCCCAATAATTTTGAAAAGGTGGCTCCTATAAGACATATCCATATCTCTGAGTAAACTGACAGCCTAACAGCAACTCAGGAATGGGCAAAACAACAAACTCTGTCTCCGCCCAAGTAAAACAGAGATTCTTTGGGTTCCTAACACAAGTAGACAGGTACCCAACTTAAAAATATTATTTCGAGGCAATAACCTACGTTTTACAAATTTTCCTTTTCATGTGCTGATTTCCCCCAGGGAAATGCTGAAACTTTATTGCAAAGAAATTCTAAATATAAATGAAGATCTTATTCCTCCAATGACACAGGCTTTCTATATTCCTATAAAGTCTGAAAAGAACCCACAGGTACAAGGAAACAATCAGCCCCTAGATGTTTCGGCGTTCTTAGAAACATCTGATTCAGAACAAGTAACACCATCTACCCTAATAGTGACTTTTGTATTACTTACAGATAAGGTCTGGATACTAAAAAATTTTTTTCAAGTTAGAGAAAAATTGTTTAAAGGATTATTAGTGCGGGTATTTCCAGACCTGGCACGAGAGACACAAAAGCGTAGACAGAAATTCCTACAAATGAAACAGGAAACACTTCAACTTGGGGCAACTTTTTATTTAAAATATCCCTGCAAGTGTTTGGTTGTATATCAATCTGTAAAATATGTATATTTTGATCCTTCGCAACTGTCCCTATTTATAACATCTCAAAATAAGAAAAATGCCTCTTAAGGATATAATATAACTAGCTTGTAACATTTACGTCTAGATCTATTGAATAGATTGTGTTTTCTTCTTTTCCTTTTGATCTCCATTGTTGGATTTTTGGACTCCTAAATTGTGGACTTTAATGATACTAATAAGGAATTTTACTTTATATGTGTTAAATTTCCTAAGAGACATTGTTTGTATTAGCATTATTTTCTTGTCAAGTGATTTAACTTGTAACTATATAAATATAATTATAAAAAAAATATATATATACAGTGGGGGAAATAAGTATTTGATCCCTTGCTGATTTTGTAAGTTTGCCCACTGACAAAGACATGAGCAGCCCATAATTGAAGGGTAGGTTATTGGTAACAGTGAGAGATAGCACATCACAAATTAAATCCGGAAAATCACATTGTGGAAAGTATATGAATTTATTTGCATTCTGCAGAGGGAAATAAGTATTTGATCCCCCACCAACCAGTAAGAGATCTGGCCCCTACAGACCAGGTAGATGCTCCAAATCAACTCGTTACCTGCATGACAGACAGCTGTCGGCAATGGTCACCTGTATGAAAGACACCTGTCCACAGACTCAGTGAATCAGTCAGACTCTAACCTCTACAAAATGGCCAAGAGCAAGGAGCTGTCTAAGGATGTCAGGGACAAGATCATACACCTGCACAAGGCTGGAATGGGCTACAAAACCATCAGTAAGACGCTGGGCGAGAAGGAGACAACTGTTGGTGCCATAGTAAGAAAATGGAAGAAGTACAAAATGACTGTCAATCGACAAAGATCTGGGGCTCCACGCAAAATCTCACCTCGTGGGGTATCCTTGATCATGAGGAAGGTTAGAAATCAGCCTACAACTACAAGGGGGGAACTTGTCAATGATCTCAAGGCAGCTGGGACCACTGTCACCACGAAAACCATTGGTAACACATTACGACATAACGGATTGCAATCCTGCAGTGCCCGCAAGGTCCCCCTGCTCCGGAAGGCACATGTGACGGCCCGTCTGAAGTTTGCCAGTGAACACCTAGATGATGCCGAGAGTGATTGGGAGAAGGTGCTGTGGTCAGATGAGACAAAAATTGAGCTCTTTGGCATGAACTCAACTCGCCGTGTTTGGAGGAAGAGAAATGCTGCCTATGACCCAAAGAACACCGTCCCCACTGTCAAGCATGGAGGTGGAAATGTTATGTTTTGGGGGTGTTTCTCTGCTAAGGGCACAGGACTACTTCACCGCATCAATGGGAGAATGGATGGGGCCATGTACCGTACAATTCTGAGTGACAACCTCCTTCCCTCCGCCAGGGCCTTAAAAATGGGTCGTGGCTGGGTCTTCCAGCACGACAATGACCCAAAACATACAGCCAAGGCAACAAAGGAGTGGCTCAGGAAGAAGCACATTAGGGTCATGGAGTGGCCTAGCCAGTCACCAGACCTTAATCCCATTGAAAACTTATGGAGGGAGCTGAAGCTGCGAGTTGCCAAGCTACAGCCCAGAACTCTTAATGATTTAGAGATGATCTGCAAAGAGGAGTGGACCAAAATTCCTCCTGACATGTGTGCAAACCTCATCATCAACTACAGAAGACGTCTGACCGCTGTGCTTGCCAACAAGGGTTTTGCCACCAAGTATTAGGTCTTGTTTGCCAGAGGGATTAAATACTTATTTCCCTCTGCAGAATGCAAATAAATTCATATACTTTCCACAATGTGATTTTCCGGATTTAATTTGTGATGTGCTATCTCTCACTGTTACCAATAACCTACCCTTCAATTATGGGCTGCTCATGTCTTTGTCAGTGGGCAAACTTACAAAATCAGCAAGGGATCAAATACTTATTTCCCCCACTGTATATATTATTTCGGAAGTATGACCCCCCCCCCCCCCTTAAAATCACAGGGATGCTGCTAGACTTATCACTTACTTTGAATCTGCAAATTCAAAACAACCTTTAAAAATGATTTCTATCTGGAATCGGGTGATCCTTGTTAACCGGGAGATATCTAATGTAATGTTATCTAATATTGGTATTTATATTCCGCTTTACCAAAAGAGGCTCCAGGCAGATTCCATCGGAAGAGAGAAGATCAAGACAATTCTTCTTGAAAAACAAGGAGTTCTGCCAAAGGAAATATGAATCCTTGAAGCTGGATACTGATCAGCTGGGAGATAGAGTGCCAGACTAAAGGAGTAGCTGGTGAGACGGATTCTGAATTATTGCAGAGGTGGAAGTTAAACTTCAGTTGAAAAGGGATGTCTGCTTCTTGGCTGGATAGACACAGGGATCAATGTAGGAAGGATCTTGGCCTTTTAGTGAAAAAGATGCTTTCTCAGGGGAAAGTAAGCTGAGGAAATCTGTTCTTAAGCCCTAAAATAGGGGTCCTCAAATCCAGTCCTCAAGGTCTACAACCTAGCCTGATTTTCAGGATTTCCACAATTAATAAGTATGAGGTCTATCTGCATGCAACGGAAGCAGTAATGTGAATAGATCTCATACATATTCACTGTAGAAATCCTGAAAACCAGGCAGGGGTGTGGACCTGAAGGAAAGGATATGAGGACACCTACCCTAGAAAAATTCTACTTTGAAGGGAGAGATGCAGAGAATACCCATAAGACTATGAGCTGAGGAAAATGACCAATAGGTTCAGAACACATACCTGGGGAGGGGAGGGGGGGGGGGGGGGATGAAGCATGAACTTGGCAAGCTTTTCAATGACTGGAGGAAATGGGTCACCTGCAAGGGTGACTTATGAAAACAGGGATTACAAGTCCTACCACAAGTTGATGCTAGCAAATACAATAAATGTAAACATGCACAAACAACTGCCTAACACACTTTTAGAAAGAAGGTGAGGCTTAACAGTTAGTGCATTGGACTATGATTCAGGAGAATCATTTACATGAACTAGAAGTCCAACTGAATGCTTAGTAGTTAACCTTTAATGCAAATAAGCACCAAATGATACATGCAGAGTACAGAAGTCCAAAGGAACTATATGCAGTGGGAGGGAAGAAACTGATGTGCATGACGAAGAGAAAGCTCAGAGATGACAGTATCTGAGGATCTCAAGACAGTGAAACAATGTGACAAGGTACAGGCTAAACCCAGAAGGCTGCTAGACTGCAGAGAGGCATAAGCAACAGGAAAAAAAAATAAAAAAGATGATAATGCCAACAGGTCCATCAATGAGAACTCATTTGGAATATTGTGTTCAATTTTGGAGGCCATAACTTAGTAATGATATTATGAGGCTATAGGTGGTCTAGAGGAAAACAATCAACCAAAATAGTGTGGAGCCTGCAGCAGAAGACATATGAGAAGAAACATGAAAACCTAAATATTTATATACTACAAAAGAGAAGGGACAGAGGAGATAACCTGGGAGTAACTGACAAAGGTAGAAATGAAAGCTGAGGGAGGAGATCAGAACCCCCAAGGGCATGACTGTTAACACAGAAGAACTATGTATGAAAGTTCAGATCCTCTGTGATTCTATACAACAGCTAGACAAGTCTGTTAACTTTCCCATGCTGTAATTAGGGAACATTAACTTTTCACGTAGGCCAGCCCAGTGACAGTGCACAAAGGCTTAGATTTAATTTCTGATTCTGGTTTCCACTTCTCATGCTAGCCAGGGCTGGGCATGTTATACAGGCCCCAACGAAAGAAGTTATAGTCATTGTATAACAGTGATACATAGTGGCCAGACTCAGCAAGCATTATGTACCAGCTTCCATAAGGAGCTATAACTTATGGTCTTTGGCTGGGTTCCCAATAATTGTGAAAATCCCCAAGTAGCTGCAAATGAAAGGCTCATGGCACCATATTTTAGTAGCAACCAATTCCAACTGAAATGGAAGACCTACAAAGCAAGAGGAAACTGCTGGCTACCCTCCTCCCCTGTTTAAAAAAACAAAACCCTTTTTGAAAGCCTTTATAGAGACAAGGAGCCCAATCCTCCATCCCAAAGATGAATGCTTTTACAGATAGCAGTCCTGACTTGGGGTATGCTATCTTTGCGATATTCCCAGTTTTAGTTCTGAAAAATACATTTATCATGGGATTCATAACCTGCGCTACTAAGGTACTGCAGGTTAGTAAATACAGCAGTAAATTTCCTTGTGATAAAGGCACACAAAATGCTAAATTTAATTGAGAACAATAAACATGCTTGAGGTGATGGAGGGTTAAGTGGAGGAGAAGCTTAATGGCCAGTGCACTGGGCTGAGAACCTGGGGAACTGGGTTCAATTCCCACTGCAGCCCCTTGTGACTCTGGCCCCAAGTACAAAAATTAGATTGTGAGTCCACTACGGTCAGAAAAAGTACCCGCATATAAAGCGAATGCTACATACCTGTAGAAGGTATTCTCCGAGGACAGCAGGCTGATTGTTCTCACTGATGGGTGACGTCCACGGCAGCCCCTCCAATCGGAAACTTCACTAGCAAAGGCCTTTGCTAGTCCTCGCGCGCCCATGCGCACCGCGCATGCGCGGCCGTCTTCCCGCCCGAACCGGCTCATGTTCGTCAGTCCCATATGTAGCAAGACAAAGACAAGGGAAGACACAACTCCAAAGGGGAGGCGGGCGGGTTTGTGAGAACAATCAGCCTGCTGTCCTCGGAGAATACCTTCTACAGGTATGTAGCATTCGCTTTCTCCGAGGACAAGCAGGCTGCTTGTTCTCACTGATGGGGATCCCTAGCCCCCAGGCTCACTCAAAACAACAAACATGGTCAACTGGGCCTCGCAACGGCGAGGACATAACTGAGATTGACCTAACAACTTATCCAACTAACTGAGAGTGTAGCCTGGAACAGAATAAACATGGGCCTAGGGGGGGTGGAGTTGGATTCTAAACCCCGAACAGATTCTGAAGCACTGACTGCCCGAACCGACTGTCGCGTCGGGTATCCTGCTGCAGGCAGTAATGAGATGTGAATGTGTGGACAGATGACCACGTCGCAGCTTTGCAGATCTCTTCAATAGTGGCTGACTTCAAGTGGGCCACTGACGCAGCCATGGCTCTAACATTGTGAGCCGTGACATGACCCTCAAGAGCCAGCCCAGCCTGGGCGTAAGTGAAGGAAATGCAATCTGCTAGCCAATTGGAGATGGTGCGTTTCCCCACAGCCACTCCCCTCCTGTTGGGATCAAAAGAAACAAACAATTGGGCGGACTGTCTGTTGGGCTGTGTCCGCTCCAGATAGAAGGCCAATGCTCTTTTGCAGTCCAATGTGTGCAGCTGATGTTCAGCAGGGCAGGAATGAGGACGGGGAAAAAATGTTGGCAAGACAATTGACTGGTTCAGATGGAACTCCGACACTACCTTCGGCAAGAACTTAGGGTGAGTGCGGAGGACTACTCTGTTATGATGAAATTTGGTGTAAGGGGCCTGGGCTACCAGGGCCTGAAGCTCACTGACTCTACGAGCTGAAGTAACTGCCACCAAGAAAATGACCTTCCAAGTCAAGTACTTCAGATGGCAGGAGTTCAGTGGCTCAAAAGGAGGTTTCATCAGCTGGGTGAGAACGACATTGAGATCCCATGACACTGTAGGAGGTTTGACGGGGGGCTTTGACAAAAGCAAACCTCTCATGAAGCGAACAACTACAGGCTGTCCTGAGATTGGCTTACCTTCCACACGGTAATGGTATGCACTGATTGCACTAAGGCGAACCCTTACAGAGTTGGTCTTGAGACCAGACTCAGACAAGTGCAGAAGGTAGTCAAGCAGGGTCTGTGTAGGAAAAGAGCGAGGATCTAGGGCCTTGCTGTCACACCAGACGGCAAACCTCCTCCATAAAAAGAAGTAACTCCTCTTAGTGAGGTTGCATGATCCTGCTCAACCTGTCGGCCAGACTGTTGTTTACGCCTGCCAGATATGTGGCTTGGAGCAACATGCCGTGACGACGAGCCCAGAGCCACCTGCTGACGGCTTCCTGACACAGGGGGCGAGATCCGGTGCCCCCCTGCTTGTTGATGTAATACATGGCAACCTGGTTGTCTGTCTGAATTTGGATAATTTGGTGGGACAGCCGATCTCTGAAAGCCTTCAGAGCGTTCCAGACCGCTCGTAACTCCAGGAGATTGATCTGCAGATCGCGTTCCTGGAGGGACCAGCTTCCCTGGGTGTAAAGCCCATCAACATGAGCTCCCCACTCCAGGAGAGACGCATCCGTAGTCAGCACTTTTTGTGGCTGAGGAATTTGGAAAGGACGTCCCAGAGTCAAATTGGACCAAATCGTCCACCAATACAGGGATTTGAGAAAACTCGTGGACAGGTGGATCACGTCTTCTAGAACCCCAGCAGCCTGAAACCACTGGGAAGCTAGGGTCCATTGAGCAGATCGCATGTGAAGTCGGGCCATGGGAGTCACATGAACTGTGGAGGCCATGTGGCCCAACAATCTCAACATCTGCCGAGCTGTGATCTGCTGGGACGCTCGCACCCGAGAGACGAGGGACAACAAGTTGGTGGCTCTCGTCTCTGGGAGATAGGCACGAGCCGTCCGAGAATCCAGCAGAGCTCCTATGAATTAGAGTCTCTGTACTGGGAGAAGATGGGACTTTGGATAATTTATCACAAACCCCAGTAGCTCCAGGAGGCGAATAGTCATCTGCATGGACTGTAGAGCTCCTGCCTCGGATGTGTTCTTCACCAGCCAATCGTCGAGATAGGGGAACACGTGTACTCCCAGCCTGCGAAGCGCCGCTGCTACTACAGCCAGGCACTTCGTGAACACTCTGGGCGCAGAGGCGAGCCCAAAGGGTAGCACACAGTACTGGAAGTGACGTGTGCCCAGCTGAAATCGCAGATACTGCCTGTGAGCTGGCAGTATTGGGATGTGCGTGTAGGCGTCCTTCAAGTCCAGAGAGCATAGCCAGTCGTTTTCCTGAATCATGGGAAGAAGGGTGCCCAGGGAAAGCATCCTGAACTTTTCCTTGACCAGATATTTGTTCAGGGCCCTTAGATCTAGGATGGGACGCATCCCCCCTGTTTTCTTTTCCACAAGGAAGTACCTGGAACAGAATCCCAGCCCTTCCTGCCCGGATGGCACGGGCTCGACCGCATTGGCGCTGAGAAGGGCGGAGAGTTCCTCTGCAAGTACCTGCTTGTGCTGGAAGCTGTAGGATTGAGCTCCCGGTGGGCAATTTGGAGGTTTGGAAACCAAATTGAGGGTGTATCCTTGCCAGACTATTCGGAGAACCCACTGGTCGGAGGTTATTAGAGGCCACCTTTGGTGAAAAACTTTCAACCTCCCCCCGACCGGTAGATCGCCCGGCACTGACACGTTGATGTCGGCTATGCTCTGCTGGAGCCAGTCAAAACCTCGCTCCTTGCTTTTGCTGGAGAGCCGAGGGGCCTTGCTGAGGCGCACGCTGCTGACGAGAGCGAGCGCGCTGGGGCTTAGCCTGGGCCGCAGGCTGTCGAGAAGGAGGTTGTACCTACGCTTACCAGAAGAGTAGGGAACAGTGTTCCTTCCCCCATAAAAACGTCTACCTGAGGAGGTAGATGCTGAAGGCTGCCGGCGGGAGAACTTGTCGAAAGCGGTATCCCGCTGGTGGAGCTGCTCTACCACCTGTTCGACTTTTTCTCCAAAAATATTGTCCGCTCGGCAAGGGGAGTCCGCAATCCGCTGCTGGATCCTATTCTCCAGGTCGGAGGCACGCAGCCATGAGAGTCTGCGCATCACCACACCTTGAGCAGCGGCCCTGGACGCGACATCAAAGGTATCATATACCCCTCTGGCCAGGAATTTTCTGCACGCCTTCAGCTGCCTGACCACCTCCTGAAATGGCTTGGCTTGCTCAGGAGGGAGCTTGTCCACCAAGCCCGCCAACTGCCGCACATTGTTCCGCATATGTATGCTCGTGTAGAGCTGGTAAGACTGGATTTTGGCCACGAGCATAGAAGAATGGTAGGCCTTCCTCCCAAAGGAGTCTAAGGTTCTAGAGTCCTTGCCCAGGGGCGCCGAAGCATGCTCCCTAGAACTCTTAGCCTTCTTTAGGGCCAGATCCACCACACCAGAGTCGTGAGGCAACTGAGTGCGCATCAGCTCTGGGTCCCCATGGATCCAGTACTGGGACTCGATCTTCTTGGGAATGTGGGGATTAGTTAGAGGTTTGGGCGCGCAAGGACTAGCAAAGGCCTAAAAGTGAAGTTTCCGATTGGAGGGGCTGCCGTGGACGTCACCAATCAGTGAGAACAAGCAGCCTGCTTGTCCTCGGAGAATATAAGAAAACTGCTTTGGTTGTACCCCAGAAAGGTGGTATATCAAATCTATGACCCTTTACCCAAAGTTTACAAGGAGTATCAGTGTGAGATATAAAATCTGAACCCTAGTACTCAAGTTCTCTAATCACTAAGCAACTCCACCCCTTTTGTTTTGCAGGCCTTTTTTCTATGGTTTATGAAAAGTCTACAAACGCCGGCAACTCATCACTGGCAGGAACCACAACTGTAGCGACTTGCAGTGATGGCAGTAAGTAAGAATCACAACGGCCATAACCCCTTTTTAGGCCTGTCATTTCTCCACCATATGGCATAGCACTGTACAATCAATAGAAACCCATTATTGAGGGAAGGGGGAGGACACTGAAAAAGTAGAGGGACGTGGATATTCACTTCACGAAGGCAGACACAAAATCCACTAGGCAAATTCTTCATATTACTGATTATTATGAACATTTTTGTTTTACCACAAGTCACCATCTTCAGTTGCTCAGTTGGTTCATCCAGTCTTTGCAATTTTACAGCTAACTTCTGATAACAGCAGCATTTTCCATAAGCCTGCCTTATGCAGAGTATATCAGAAAGAACAAGTAAATTGTATTTACCTCTATACTAAGGATTAATGATTCATATAGAAGGATTAATTTAGTCAATGGTATTTCCTAGTTTTACAAATCATGATCCTTGAGAAAAATACACATGTAGAGGTTGGTTAAAGCGAAAGCTACATACAGTCAGGCCTTGGATGTCAGGGAAGGAGGACATGGCCCGATGTGCAACTGTTTACCTCCTCCCCTTGTTGCTGTGAAAAGGGTAGGGAGGAAAGACCAGCAGACTGAGGAGGGAGGGGAAAAGGGGCAGTTGGAGCAAACTGAGGGGGATGTATGTCCTGGGGGTAGGGGTAACTGGAGAAAGCTTTGGGGGGGGGGGGGGGGTATAAATCATGGGGGGAGGGGTTGCTGGAGAAAGCCAACTGTAAAAGTCACTGGAGCCAGGTGGGGTATGCATATGCCATAAGGGTAGGGGGTTTCTGGGGTGTGTGCCATACAGATGATTTCTGAAGCAAGCTAGATTGGGGGGGGGGGGGGGGGGAGAGATTGGGATATGTGTACGAAGGGAAAGAGTTAAAAGAAGGTGAGGCGGGAGTATGTGCTGGAAAGAAAAAAAAAAAAGACAGAGATGGGATATATGCTTTGGAGCAAGAGAGAGATGAGGGTGGGAGTAATGTCACATCTTATGATGGGGGAATTCTGCACAAGAAAGTTTACAAATAAAAGTATACAGAATTTTGTTGAATTTTACAATATTGTACATATATTTGAAAGATATTAATCCGCAAATGAACCTTTTCTGGAGATGGGAAGGCGGTAGAACGAGAGGACATGAAATGAGATTGAAGTGGGGCAGACTCAAGAAAAATGTCAGGAAGTATTTTTTCACAGAGAGAGTGGTGGATGCTTGGAATGCCCTCCCGCGGGAGGTGGTGGAGATGAAAACGGTAACGGAATTCAAACATGCGTGGGATAAACATAAAGGAATCCTGTGCAGAAGGAATGGATCCTCAGAAGCTTAGCCGAAATTGGGTGGCGGGGCTGGTGGGGGGAGGAAGGGTTGGTGGTTGGGAGGCGGGGCTAGTGCTGGGCAGACTTCTACGGTCTGTGCCCTGAAAATGACAGATACAAATCAAGGTAAGGTATACACCAAACGTAGCACATATGATTTTATCTTGTCGGGCAGACTGGATGGACCGTGCAGGTCTTTTTCTGCCTTCTTCTACTATGTTACTATAAAACTTTCACAAATTTTGTGCAGAATTCTTTCAGGAGTTTCACCAATAGTCTAACCCTGCCAACACAGGATGGCAATTTTTTTCCTGCAGGTACTCAGGACCTTCAGCATTAAGAGCCAAACACTAAGGGCCCTATTTACTAAGGTGCATGTTATTATCGCTCGCTAAACACTACAGACACCCATATCTATATTAATAATTCTCACCTCAAACATTCTGAAGCTCACTCTGTGGCAGGGAAACTCTGGAGCCCTGCACTTAGGCTGTCACCACTCACTGTCACTCATGCACCACTCACTCTCACTGATAGACCCGCCCACAGCCACGCCCCTCAGCACATAATTTCCTACCTCAACGTTCTAATGAAGCTGCAACTTCCGGTTTGTGAGGTGCCAGAGATTGGAATTTAGCCCCATTGCTGTTTGCCCCGCCCTCGCATCAAACGTGATGACGTCGAGGGCGGAGCTATGACACTTGACCAATCCCATCGATCCGCCCTCAACGTCATCACGTTTGATGCGAGGGCGGGGCATACATCGATCTACTACGCGACAACAAACGGAGGGAGTGAGCCAGGCAGGTTGTAGGTCACAGGCAGCGAGGGAGCCAGCCAGCCACGCTCTACGTCGCGGGGCGGGGCGCCCACGACCACCCTGAAGCACGGAGGGTAAGTCTAGCAACAAGGGAAGGGGGATGGGAACGAAAGCACCTTGCTAGCGCCCGTTTCATTGGGCTCAGAAACGGGCCTTTCTTATTAGTTTTCCATATATGCCATTACAGAATACTAGCATAAACCTGGATTAGTGTGCCTGGTATGCCCATTTATGCCAGGTCAATGGTAGGCATAAGTGGATGAACATAATTTACAGTATTCAATAAGTTAGATGAATATGTTGGAGACATGCCCATGCTCTATCCATGTGTATGCCCCCCCTTGCAGTAACGAACTAAGGGGCGAGTTAACAGCAGGCACCCAGTTATACAACTGCCCTTTAAATTCTTTAAGGAGATTTCTTCTTCCTTTATTACATTGTCCTATTTAGACTCGATCCCTTTGTCTTAAACATGCTGTCCTTTCTTGTTCTCTCTGGTCATCTAACCATACTCAGGGCTGCCAAGAGACTAAGCCAGGCCTGCTCCCCCCCACCCATAGTCCCAAGTCTCCTCCACCCACCCACCCCCATCAACAGCCCACTCCGTCCGCCACCGGGCCCCCTGCATTCAAATCGGCAGTGCCTCACCTCTGTGTGAAAGCAGCAGATCGCCTCCCTTCGGGCCTTCCCTCACTGTGTCCCACCCTCGTCTGATGTAACTTCCAGTTTCCGTGATGGCAGGACACAGGGAAGGCCCGAAGGGAGGCGATCTGCAGCTTCCACACAGACTGGTGAGGCACTGCCAATTTGAATGCAGGGGGCCCGGTAGCGGACGGAGGGGGGCTGTCGACGGAGCCAAGGGCAGGCAGGTGAGACCGGGAATTTTGTCCCCCCTGCCCCCCCTCTTGGCGGCCCTGACCATACTTAGTAGTTGAAATTTCATTATGGCTACAACATCTGATTTATTTAGTTTTAATTTATCATAAAAACTATTTACTTTCCTCTTCAAGACCTTGCTACCTACTTTTTCCGCTGGGCCAACCAACAGAGAACCATCAAACAATGCATCTAATACATTATTGCTTTTTGCCCCATCAAAACCACTTTTACACAAGAGCCCAAAAGTGCAGCAACTCCTACTACCAAAGCAATAGGATACAGTTTCTATGTGCATTGTTTGCAATGATGCTCTTAAAATGGCTATGTAGTATCATTGTAAGTGCATTGTCTGTCTATTTTCCTTCTGTGAGCTATGCAAATTCTATAGCACCTCTATTCCAAATCAACCTTGAGAACAGGAATCTGAGCAAAGAACTCAACCAAAGTCTAAAGCCTGGTACAGCAGAAGGTTAACGGCTAGGCTATTAGGTTGGTGTTCTAGAGTATTGTCTATCCAGCTCATGCAAATAAAGGTGACTCCTCTCCAGAGGCAACACACGGGGTTAGGGATGTGAATCTGATGCCTATCTTTCACATGCTTGTATTCCCACTTACCTTGCTCTATTGTAAATTAAGGGCTCATGTTCTTCTTGAATAGTGGCGTCCATTCCCAGGTCATGGAACATTTCCTTCATGTAATCTACGAATTTCCGTTCAGATGCTCTCTCTACGACAGCACTCACCAGGGTCCAGGCATGAGTAGAGTATAAAAACTGACTTCCTTAAGAAGATATGAGGGTTACTTTGTTAGGAGAGGAATGAGAGAAGAATATAAGGGAAACAAAAAGAAATCCTACAGATATGCACTGTGGCTAGCAGTTGGAATATAACATCACTAACATGGACAAAATACTGGAACAGATAGATAGTAGATGATGGCAGAAAAAGACTATCTATGAAAGATTTACCAAGTCAAAGATCTAACATGCAGAAAGTCCTATGCTATCACGAAATCTCCTTTTCAAGAATAAAAAATCTGAAGTGTAAAAAATCCCCAAAATGTTTTTATTTATTTATGAATTTAAAGGAAGTTAAAGTAAGCGATGCTGAGTTTGAACAAGGTCCAGGTTTATAATACTGGGCAGATCCCACAACGTAGCTCTAGGGGTCTGTTTACTAAGCCACGCTAGTGGCTTCTGCACGACATTGCCATCACAGCCCACCACAGCAATAGCGTATAGCCAGATGCTACTGCTTAGTAAACCCCACGCAGTCTTTTCATAGCTATTTGCAATGGACTAAGCAATGACTACTTGGCTAATGATTTTTCATAATACATCCTCTAGCAACAGATTCCACACCTTAATTACGCATTATGGGTAGGTTCAATAAATGGCGCCCAAAATAGGCACTGTTAAAATCTGTACTAAAATAGTATTCTGTAAAGGGTGTGCTGCTCACAGCGCATGTCCCCTTTCCACACCTAACTTTGGGCGTGAGGGCTTATGCCTAACAAAAGCTGGTGTAAATACTGGCACCCAACTGATGGGAGTTGGGCATACAAATCTAAGTATTCTATATCATCTTGCCTAATTTCTGGGAATGCCCTTGACCCACTCATGCCCCTCCCATGGCTCCCCCCCCCCCCCCATTTGAGTTGTGTGCTATGAAATTTATGTGCCCATGTTAAAGAATAGAGCATAGGGCAGATGCATACGTAAACCCTAATTAATGCCAATTAACTCCAATAACTGATTGTTAGCACCTAATTAATGAGTTTCCACATGCATTCGGGATCCTTGCCCACATTTGGGTGACCGATACAGAAGCCAGAGGTATGTAATAAAATACCTTCTATGATCTGTTTTAAATCAGCTGGTTGTTAGTTTGATGGAGTGTCCTGTTTTAGTGTTTGAAAGGTTAAACAAAGATTACTTTGAAAAATAAAGCTTTTCCCACAAAACCAAGAAAATATATTCAAACCTTGTAGTGTAGAACTTGTTAAAGTGCTTTTGACTTAATACTATTAACTATATAGCATATATAATAATAACATGGAGGGAAAGACCTCAAAGCAACCTGGAGTACTTAGTGATAGTATCACAAAATTCTTAGTATTGACCAGAATAGTTGCATTATTACTAGCCAAAAACCTCCATGTAAATATTTTTAATCCAGTTTTATTTCTTCCTATATTTCTTCCTTCTTTTAAAATCTAGTACTCAAAATGCATCTTGCACCATGTCTTTAAACTTTTATAGCAAAGTCCACTGAAGATATTATATGGAACTTATCTCTAAGTTTTCCCAGCTTTCACCACCACCTGATGGGGGCTCATTTCGCCCACCAGCTTTTTCAAAGGGAGCTGGTTACTTCTGTGCCGTTCCAATATCATCATATATGTGTGGCCCTTCTTGTAGACATACCAAGAAATCTTCAATATCATAAGGGCCAAAGTCAGCTATTCACTTGTCCAGTACTGACGATAAGTAGGTATTTCTCAATGGTTTCTGGAAACTATTACAGTAACTTTCCAGCAAACGCTTGTGAGTTGCCATCTGGGACCAATGCTCATTAAAGACAGATTCCTCAAAGTCTATTTGTGAAATGCGAAACAGAGAATGAACATAGTGATGCAATTGTCTATAAGCATACCAATCCCAAGGCAAAAAAGATCATATTGTTGCTGAAGCAACTCAAATGATATTATCACTGCTTCATCCTCCTCAAGGACACGATGAAGTAACCTAATTCCCTTGTCTCCCCATCTCTGAAAACCACTGCCTAATAAGCCCAGGGGAAAGGATGCATTACACACAATGGGCAGGAACCGAGAGCAATGGGTATGCAGATGGAAACATCTTCGAATCTGACTTCATGCCTATTGCGACAGTCACAGTAACGAATGCTTCCGCAGCCAAGGAAATAAATGCCTGCCCAACACATATAATAGATATCCCAATGGCCAATCAGTATGAATATCCCGTTCAAATGCCAAGAAAAAAAAATCAAACAAAATCACTAACTACCGCCCAGTAGCATCAATCCCACTGGTGGTCAAACTGATGGAAAGCATGGTAACCAAACAACTTACTGATTATATAAACAAATTCACAATATTACATGAATCACAATCTGGATTTCGCCCCTCCATAGCACTGAAACAGTACTAATTACCCTCCTAGCCAAATTCAAGCAGGAAATAGCAACAGGCAAAAGCATACTTCTCCTCCAATTCGACATGTCCAGTGCGTTCGACATGGTAAACCTTAAAATACTACTAAGACTCCTAGATTACTTCGGGATTGGCAGACACATACTTAGTTGGATCAAGGGTTTCCTAACCACTAGAACATATCAAGTGAAATCAAGCTCAAACATATCACCACCATGGAAAGCAGAATACGGAGTACCTCAAGGATCACCGCTATCATCGATCCTTTTCAACCTAATGATGACCCCACTAGCCAAATCCTTATCCAATCAAGGCTTTAACCCTTTCATCTATGCAGACGATGTCACAATATACATTCCTTACAAACGTGATCTGTCGGAAATCAACAACGAAATCAAGCTCAGCTTGAATATCATGGACTCATGGGAAAATGCATTTCAACTAAAACTCAACACAGAAAAAACACACTGTCTCATCATCTCATCCCAATACAATACGAACAAACCCACAAACAAACACCCCAGATTATACCCTCCCTATCTCAGACAGCCTGAAAATTCTCAATGTTACAAATCGACCATAACCTCACACTAGAGAACCATGTGAAATCTACAACAAAGAAAATGTTCCACTCAATGTGGAAACTGAAATGCATGAAACCATTCTTCTCGAGGGAAACATTTTGCAACTTGATACAATCAATGGTACTAAGCCATGTAGATTACTGCAACGGAATTTATGCGGGATGCAAAGAACAAATTATAAGAAACTTCAGACTGTTCAAAACATGGCAGCCGGGCTTATATTTGGAAAAACGTGATTCAAAAGCGCCAAACCCCTCCGAGAAAAACTGCACTGGCTCCCAGTCAAAGAACGTATTGCTTTCAAAATCTGCACCCTGGTTCATAAAATTATCTACGGCGAAGCTCCGGGATACAGGTCAGACATCTTAGACCTACCAACCAGAAACACAACAGGATCAACACGAACATACCTAAATCTCCACTACCCAAGCTGCAAAGGACTCAAATACAAATCAACCTATGCATCCAGCTTTTCCTACATAAGCACACAACTATGGAATGCATTACCAAAAGCCGTGAAAACAACTTCTGATCACCTAAACTTCCTGAAATCATTAAAAACTAACCTGTTCAAAAAGGCATACCCTACCGACCCAACTTAAATGCCTGTACCCTGCAATACAACGAAACCAAAGCTCGTAATGGACATATAATAACTCTTCCTCTCTACGATTCCCTAATGTGTCTGTACACACGAACCTTATTCTACCAGAACATTACTGTATTTGTTCATACCGGAATTGGCGAACGCCTTTACGGTACTATGTAAGCCACATTGAGCCTGCAAATAGGTGGGAAAATGTGGGCTACAAATGTAACAAATAAATAAATAAATAGACTCTGAGGTGCTATATATCCAATCTCTAATCTGTCGCATATGGAATGCTATAAGTTTTCAAGTCTTGGCAAACTTATGCCCCAATCTCTGCAATGGAGTAGAAGATGATGCAAAGGCATACGAGACTTTTTATCCTCCCCCTCCACATCAATTGTCTTAAAATTGCATTCCACTTGCGTAAATCAGCTGGTTTCAAAATAAGTGGTAAATGCTGTAGAGTATATAGCTATTGGGTAGAAGAACCATCTTAATGAGATGGATCCTCCCCCACAGGGACAAGGGCAGAGGGGTCCAGCCAGAACACAAAGTCTTCATTATCTGCAACAGAGCTGGTACACTGGCCTCAGAGACGGGCCGAGTTACGAGGGATATACAGTCCCAAATACTTCAATGTAGATTTCACTCAGTGCAAGGGGAAGGTAACCAACCTTTCCCGCTCCTGCTTCACCCTAAGTACCTCTGAAGTATCAGTATAATAGATACATACCTGTAGCAGGTATTCTCCGAGGACAGCAGGCTGAACATTATCACTGATGGGTCGTCCTCCGTGACGGCTCAGGAGCCCAGAAATTAGAAAAAAGAACTTTCAAGAACACAGCGTTGCGAGAGACAGGAGACACTGTGCATGCGCGAGGTTCCCGCCCGCGGCGCGAGTGTGTCACCTTTAGTTTAATAAAGAGCAAAAAAACACAAAAGGAACAACTCCAAAAGGGGAGGAGGGTGGGTTGTGATAATATTTAGCCTGCTGTCCTCGGAGAATACCTGCTATAGGTATGTATCTCTATTTTCTCCGAGGACAAGCAGGCTGAAGATTATCACTGATAGGGTATCCCTAGCCCCCAGGCTCACTCAAAACAATGAACATTGGTCAATTGGGCCTCGCAACGGCGAGGACATAACAGAGATTGACCTGAAAATAAATTCAACTAAGTGAGCGTGCAGCCTGACCCTGGGCGCAGATGCTAGGCCAAAGGGCAGTACACAATACTGAAAGTGCTGAGTTCCCAACCGAAATCAAAGATACCTCCTGTGAGCCGGCAGTACTGAGATGTGAGTATAGGCATCCTTCAAGTCCAGAGAGCATAGCCAATCGTTTTCCTGAATCATGGGAAGAAGGGTGCCCAGGGAAACCATCCTGAACTTTTCTTGGACTAGGAATTTGTTCAGGGCCCTTAGGTCTAGGATGGGACGCATCCCCCCTGTTTTCTTTTGCGGAACGGCTTCGACCGCATTGGCCTTTAGAAGGGCGGAGAGTTCCTTTGCAAGTACCTGCTTGTGCTGGGAGCTGAAGGATTGAGCATCCGGTGGGCAATTTTTTTTTGTTACATTTGTACCCCGCGCTTTTCCACTCATGGCAGGCTCAATGCAGCTTACATATTGTATACAGGTACTTATTTGTACCTGGGGCAATGGAGGGTTAAGTGACTTGCCCAGAGTCACAAGGAGCTGCCTGTGCCTGAAGTGGGAATCAAACTCATATCCTTAGTTCCCCAGGACCAAAGTTGGATGCCAGATTGAGTGTGTATCCTAACTGGACTATTTGAAGAACCCACCGATTGGAGGTTATAAGAGGCCACCTTTGGTGAAAAAATATCAACCTCCCCCTGACAGGCAAGCCACCCGGTACGGACACTTTCACTGCGGCCTGTCTCTTGCTTTTGCTGGGGAGCCCTAGGGGCCTTAGGCGCACGGCGGTGACGAGAATGCGCATGCTGGGGCTAAGTCTGAACCGGCTGCCTGGAAGCAGGAGTGTACCTACGCCTGTTATAGGAATAGGGGGCACTCCTCCTCCCTCCATAAAACCTCCTAGAAGAGGAGGCAGTAGCAGAAGACGTCCGGCGGGAGAGAGAATCCATTGCATCCTGATGCTTTTTCATCTGATCGACCATGTCCTCTACTTTTTCTCTAAAGAAATTATCCCCCTGGCAAGGAACACCTGCTATTCGCTGCTGGGTCTTATGATCCAGGTCAGAGACACGCAGCCATGAGAGTCTGTGCATCACTATATCTTGAGCAGCTACTCGGGATGCTACATCAAAAGTGTCGTAAGACCCCCTGGCCAGGAATTTGCGACACGCCTTCTGCTGCCTGACCACCTGGTGAAAAGGTTCAGCAAGCTCCGGAGGAAGTGCTTCAACTAAACTGGAAAGTTGCCTCACCGAGTTCCGTAAGTGAATGCTCGTGTAGAGCTGGTAAGTCGATCTTGGCGGCGAGCATAGCGGCTTGATACATACATCTCCCAAAAGAACCCAAGGTCCTAGACTCTCTGCCTGGGGGCGCCGAGGCATAGTCTCTAGTACTCTTGGCTCTTCTGAGAGCAGAGTCCACCACCATGGAATCATGAGGAAGTTGACCCTTCACCATTACAGGCTCTCCATGGACTCTGTACTGGGACTTGGACTTCTTGGGGACCACTGGATTAAAAAGAGGGCAAGACCAATTCCGCATGAGCACTTCCCTGAGTGTATTATGCAGAGGAGCCGTTGCAACCTCAGCAGGTGGAGAAGGATAATCCAGGACCTCGAGCATCTCAGCCCTGGGCTCATCCACAACCTCCATAGGGAATGGAATGTCCTTAGACATCTCCCGTACAAAGGATGAGAAAGTAAGACTCTCAGGTGGAGACATCCTTGCTTCAATCGGTGGAGTAGGATCAGAGGGAAGCCCATAGGACTCTTCCTCCGAAAAGTACCTGGGGTCTTCCTCTTCTTCCCACGAGCGCTCATCTTCGATATCAGACAGAAGCTC
Source organism: Microcaecilia unicolor (assembly GCF_901765095.1). Taxonomy (NCBI): domain Eukaryota; kingdom Metazoa; phylum Chordata; class Amphibia; order Gymnophiona; family Siphonopidae; genus Microcaecilia; species Microcaecilia unicolor. The sequence goes on from NC_044031.1 coordinate 688,475,843, forward strand.
CCTAAGAGCAGCCCGAACCTGAGCTTGCCTCGACGTCGAGGATCGACGACCTCGTGGGGGGTGTCGAGAAGAAGTCAACCCCTGCCTGGACTCCGGTGAAGCTTCCTCCGCCGGCGTCGAAGGGGAGTCGACCCGGGTGGCAGCTGCCGCCGGCACCGCAAGCAGTACCGAGGACGGGGACCTCCTCACAGGCGATGGCCCAGATGCTGCCTCAGCAGTCGATGCGGAAGGCGTAAGCACCCCCAACATCAAGGCCGACTGGCGAAGCAAGCCTTCCAGCAGCTCCGGAAGAAAGGCCCTGATACGCTCGTCGAGAGCTTCCATCGGTAAAGGCTGGGGGGCTGGTACAGGAGTTTGTTGCAGAGTCTGAAGGGGCTTGGGAGCCGGTACCAGGCTGCAGATGACCGACGCATCGGCACCTCCTGAATGGAGGGTGAGCGATCCTCCCGGCGCCGACGCTTCTCGGGTGCCAAATCCCTCGGCTCTCCGGAGCTCTCGGTACCGTGTCTGGAAGGAGAACGATGAGGGTGCTTCTTAGCCTTCGCTCGATGTCCGTCATCGAGACTCCTCGGTACCGAGGAGGACGTGGAACCCTCACGCCTCCTCGGGGCCGGATCCAAAGCAGGTCAGTCCCAGGGGGCCTGCATAGCAGTAGGCCTTGAGATAGGTGGAGACCCACTCGATGCCTCGCTGCTCCCAGCTCGATGTGGTCTTTTGGCAGCCATTACCTGGACTCCCGATGTCGATGCCTCCCTCGACGTCGATGCAGCCGCCGACCTCGATACCGAGGTCGACGTTGAAGGACCGGACCGATCTGAAAAAAGTCTCTCACGCTGAGCCTCTCGAGCTACACGTGGGGGTCGGTACTGGAGATGGTCTGGTTGCACCGAGTACAACGTTTGAAGCCGCTGGGTGTCCTCGATGACATGGAGGGGAAAACGGCGGTCGCAAAATCAAAAGACTCGATGGTGCCAGAAAAAAGGGGCACAAAAAGAGGATAAAGAGCCCGACCCAGCAGCCTAAGGACGGCCGCGTTGAAAAAGAAAGAAAACTTAAAGAGAGGAGAAAAAACCTAAGAAATAAAGGAAACTACTTTTTTTTTTTTAATATATTTAGTCAGAAGAAGTAGTTAGAAGAAGAGCTTTAAAGCGCAAAAAACGCGAACCAGGGTCTCCTGAGCCGATTTTTGAAGAGCAGCAAACAAGATGTGTCTCTTCAGGACGCGGATCGAAAAAAACTAAAGGTGACATGCTCGCGTTGCGGGCGGGAACCTGCTCGCGCATGCGCAGTGTCTCCTTTCTCACGCGACACCGCATTCTAGAAAGTTCTTGGGGTTTTTTCTAATTTCCGGGCTCTTGGCCCGTCGCGGAGGATGACCCATCACTGATAATCTTCAGCCTGCTTGTCCTCGGATAATAATCCATAAACCAGAGATAGATCCAAACAAATGCAGGAAATCTAACGTTTTTGCTAAAGTAATTACTGGGTTAACAATTGCAATAATTAAATCATCAGTATAGAGGACTACTTTAAAGTGTTGGGCACCTATCAGTATGCCCTGTATTTGGGGATCCTGCAAGAACTTTTGCACTAATGGTTCCATACAGAGGATCAACAACAGGGGAGAAAAGGGGCAACCCTGCCTTGTGCCTCTCTGAATAGAAATTGGGTCAGACAATACCCCAATTCATCAATACCCAGAGTCTACATACAAAGTCTGAAACATATTCATAATTGGACCCTGAAAACCAAATCTCTGGAACACCGCCCATAAATAGGACCAGGAAAGTGTCAAAAGCCTTTTCAATATCAAAGCTAACCAACACTGTGTCCAGGTCCATCCTATGCAACACCTCTATATTGCTCCAAGCACACTATGTACGTTGGCCACTGCATTTCTCCCTTTCACAAACCCCACTTGATGTGGTGGGGCTATTAAACGCGGTAAAATTGCCTGCGATCTAGTTGCGACCAGCTTGGCAAAGAGTTTTATATCCACATTAAGGATTGGTCAATACGAGCTAGTGAGCAATGGGTCTCTCCCTGGTTTCAATATGAGTAATTGAATCGTTTTCTTCATAGTGTCCTGGAAACGCCCCATATTTAGTGCTTCATCATACATCATCTGCAGCACCGGGGCTATCTGGCTGCCTAATATCTTACAATATTCTAAAGGGAGGCCATCTGGCCCTGGAATCTTACATCCAGCCAGCTCCCTAATTTCTACTTGAATTTCTGAAGTATTGAGGCATTAAGTAAATTTAACTCCTACTACTACTACTATTTAGCATTTCTATAGCGCTACAAGGTGTATGCAGCGCTGCACAAACATAGAAGAAAGACAGTCTCTGCTCAAAGAGCTTACAACTCCTCAGACAACAGTGTCATGAAAAATATCTTTAATAAATCAGGCCTATTTAGATATCACACATTATTAAATATTTTTGCAATTTATACTTACTATGGTCCATATAACTACCAATAGCTATCATCATTCTTTAATTATACCATGAACTGGCAAGATCAGTTGTTTCCAGACTATTTAAATGCACTAACATGGGTGTTGAACTACAATCCTGGAGTGATGCAAACCAGTCTGGTTTTCAGGACATTCCTAAATGAAAGATACAGATCTCCCTCATTCAAATTCATTAGGGATCCCTGAAAACCTGACACTGCTGCATTAAAATGTTCCCTGTAAAGGAATAATGCTTAAATAATTCATCATTTTGGTTGCTCAGAGAATCTGTAACTTACCTGGTTTAAAGACCAGTGGATCATTCTTAAATAGCTCCAGAGAATCAATTACAGTTTTAAATTTTTCTTTCAAGTAGTACTCTTCTTTGTCAAATTCTCTTTTTCTCCTAGCCAATCTGGAATTGAATTCTTTGCTTTCGCTGTCTTCTTCTGGCTTAGCTTCAGCAGCATCAGTTTTAGCAATGTTTTTCACCACTTTGTTAGATTCTTTCTCCATGTTAACATTCTCTCCTGTTCTCACATTAGGTGCACTGCTGATCCGTTTTGAAGCCTTGCTAGCCTTTTCATCTCGTACTGCCTGGACATCTTTCTCGTAATGACGTATTCCGCTTAAGTGCGAAACTAACATCCTTGTCGTAATGGTAACCTATTAAAAAAAAAATCAAAAGCATAATTACACTTAGTAAAACAGAGCAATTCTGTCCAACAAGTCTTGAATAATACTGCTCAGAGGCCTTTAAGGTTGGGAATGCTAATATTTAAAATGCATTAAGAATAGTTTATTAACTCTATGCTTAGCACTATCCATGAAATATTAAAAATAAATATAGCAATGGAGTACCAGGCCCAGGTGTAGGATGGTACTTCTGTTTTCCGTTCCCTCCAGTGCTCAACTTTCCAGTACCAGAGAAGGTGGGAAATACAGCACTATGCAGCTGGACAAGAACAAACTTTCAAAGTGCCTTTTTAAAAAATGTCTCTGGAGCAGGCTTACAGGAACAGAAGAGAAATGCTCCACTCAGCAGCACAAAACACAAAAAACAGTGGAGACTGAAAAACCACCAAACAACCAGTGCAGACAGTCTAATCTTTATTTAATTATTCCAAACTGGATAACTTCAAATAGACTAGACAAGGGCTGTGTTACGCCTGTATAGCCTTCACCAGGAGTTTGAAGGCATTCAAAATATCTGCTCAAACAGCAGAAACAATCTTCAAAAAGCACACTCCAGAAAAGCCCTTAAAGAAAATGCAGGGCGAACTATATTGACATCCACCTACATACTCGGCACACAGCAGCAGTAACTGTTATTTGTGTGTCAAGCTACCACCACTGTGTTGTTAATATAGTTTTATCAAGGGTCAGAGAGAACTGCAAAATTGATTTTACAGTGAAAACAAGTAGTTCAGCTGCACCTTTTCCCCTTCAAACTCTTTTTCTGGAAATTCAGGAACGTATTTCTGCACTGGTGCATCCAAGTCCAACTTTCCTTCTTGCCACAGCCTGGCGACAGCCATCATAGTCAGAGATTTGCTGATGCTGGCAATTCGCATGACTGTTGCTGGCTTGCAAGGTACACGGTTCTCTACATCAGCAAAACCCAAACCTTGAACAAAGAGAAAAAAAAGCCCTATTTAAGGTCAGCATTATATGGTCTGATGGTAGTGCTGTATGGGAGACCAGTGCTCGGGTTTTATGTTCCCCAGGATACCAGTCAGATAATTAGGTTAAGAGGTAAATGAGGAAAATGTTCATGGGGCAACTCTGGGAATTAAAGGCCCCTATTCTGCAAAATCCTTGAATTGCATTAATAGATGCATATCAGATACCAAACTAACCACAGGCTGGGTTAATTAAGAGTATTCAGCTCTTTCCTTCAGAGATCTACTGTTATAGACAGCATTTTGAAAACCTCTGAGTAACATAGAAGACAATCACTTACAATGATCATTCTAAGGGGGTCTATTACTAAGGTTCGCTAGCGTTTTTAGCTCATGCTAATTCTTAGCACAAGCTAGAAACACTAGTGCACCTTAGTAAGAAGCCCCCTAAGTGACTTAGGACTGTCTTCTGTGTTATTCAGAAGCTTACAAGAGGAAACAAGGGTGATAATTGAAGGGAACTACAAATTATTATTATTTACTTATTTATTAGGATTTATTTATCGCCTTTTTGAAGGAATTCACACCATCCGCATAGATGTAGAACTGAGTGTTCATTGACTGAATCAGTTCAGCTAGTAAAATTAAAATGTAAAAGAATTTTACTCAGAAATTTTTACAAGTTATCAGCGATTTAGAGGATTGTGGTTTTTTTTCTCTAATTATGAGATTTAATTCACAACGTTATGTCAAATTTATTTATTTATTTATTTATTGCATTTGTATCCCACATTTTCCCACCTATTTGCGGGTTCAGTGTGGCTTACAATACATTGTATTGATGGAAATACAATTTGTTACAACTCGATTATGGGTTACATTGTGAGGAGTTAGGTTAGGACAAAGTCAAGGTAAAATTATGTATAATCATACCTGATAATTTTCTTTCCATTAATCATAGCTGATCAATCCATAGACTGGTGGGTTGTGTCCATCTACCAGCAGGTGGAGATAGAGAGCAAACTTTTGCCTCCCTATATGTGGTCATGTGCTGCCGGAAACTCCTCAGTATGTCGATATCAAAGCTCCATCCGCAGGACTCAGCACTTAGAGAATTACACCCACGAAGGGACACTCTGCCCAGCTCACCACCGCCGAAACGGGGGAGGGGAATCCGTCCAGCTCATCCCCGCGGAGCGGGGGAGGGACACCACACCCGCCGATGCGGGGGGATCTGGCTTATCCTGCAACCGCAACCGCGGGAGGAGCTGACTGACCCTAACACCGCCGAAGCGGGAGGGGTACAAAACTGCCCTACAGCCGCACGAAGCGGGAGGGAGTGCCGGCAGAATTTTAAGTCTCAATCCAGCCCCGTAAAACGGAGGGGAGAGGAATGCAGCAGCTCACTGTAACACAAACTCGTCTTAACTCTTGAAGAATCCAAGTGAAAAAACTTGAACACGAAGTCTTTCTGAAGTAACTGAAGACTAAACTTGAACCTGAAATGCAGATATCTGGGAGGGGCTATGGATTGATCAGCTATGATTAATGGAAAGAAAATTATCAGGTATGATTATACATAATTTTACCTTCCATATCATCAAGCTGATCAATCCATAGACTGGTGGGATGTACCGAAGCAGTACTCACCCAGGGCGGGACATAGAAATCCCTGACCGCAACACTGAAGCTCCAAACCGGGCCTCCGCCCGAGCAGCCACAGTCAAGCGGTAATGCTTGGAGAATGTATGGGCCGAAGCCCAAGTTGCCGCCTTGCATATCTCTTCCAAGGAGACGGAACCGGCCTCTACCATCGAGGCCGCCTGAGCTCTTGTAGAGTGAGCCTTCAGCTGGATAGGCGGCACCTTCCCCGCGGCCACATAAGCCGCTGCAATGGCTTCCTTGACCCATCTTGCCACTGTAGGCTTAGCAGCCTGCAGACCCCTACGAGGACCTGTATACAGGACAAACAGATGATCCGATTTCCGGAAATCATTGGTCACTTCCAAGTATCTGATGATGACTCGTCTCACATCCAGATATTTAAGAGCAGAGTACTCCTCTGGGTAGTCCTCCCTACGAAAGGAAGGGAGACATAGCTGCTGATTCACATGGAAGCGAGAAACAATCTTGGGCAGGAAGGAAGGCACTGTGCGAATAGTCACTCCTGCCTCAGTGAACTGTAGAAAAGGCTCTCGACACGAGAGCGCCTGGAGCTCGGAAACTCTTCTGGCTGAAGTGATAGCCACCAAAAAGACTGCTTTCAACGTCAGGTCTTTCAGAGATGCCCTTGACAAGGGTTCAAACGGCGGCTTCTGCAATGCTCTTAGCACCAGGATGAGATTCCACGCAGGCACCACTGAGTGCAGAGGAGGGCGCAGGTGATTAACCCCCTTGAGAAAGCGCACCACATCTGGCTGCGAAGCCAGGGAAGCACCCTTCAGGCGGCCCCTGAAGCAAGCCAGAGCCGCTACCTGGACCTTAAGGGAACTGAGCGACAGGCCTTTGTCCAGACCTTCTTGCAGGAACGTCAACACTGAAGAAATTGGAGCAGTGAAAGGAGAAAGAGAGCCTGCTTCACACCACGCTGCAAAGATACGCCAAACCCTGGCGTAAGCAGTAGAAGTAGAGCGTTTCCTCGCTCTCAGCATAGTGGCGATGACCTTGTCTGAGAAGCCCTTCTTCCTCAGACGCTGCCGCTCAATAGCCAGGCCGTAAGACCAAAGGGAGAGGGATCCTCCATCACCACGGGACCCTGATGTAACAGGCCCTGCTCCACTGACAGCCGCAGAGGATCGTCGACTGAGAGCCTGAACAAGTCCGCATACCAGGGACGTCTGGGCCAATCCGGACCCACCAGGATTACCCTGCCGGGATGCTTTGCCACCCGGTCTAGCACCCTGCCCAACATGGGCCAGGGCGGGAACACACAGAGGAGCTCTTGTGTCGGCCACTGTTGGAGAAGAGCATCTACTCCCAGGGATCGAGGGTCCCGTCCTCTGCTGAAAAAGCGCGGCACTTGGCCATTGGCCGATGACGCCATCAGATCTAGGCTCGGCTGGCCCCAGCGCTTCGTGATGTCCAAGAACGCCTGAGCAGATAGTTGCCACTCTCCGGGCTCCAAGGTATGGCGACTGAGAAAGTCCGCCTTGACATTCATGACTCCGGCAATGTGGGCCGCTGAAAGCTGCTCCAGGTTCGCTTCCGCCCACTGGCAAAGACTCATAGCCTCCTTGGCTAGAGGGGCGCTCTTGGTACCTCCCTGGCGGTTGTTATAGGCCACAGCCGTGGCATTGTCCGACAGGACCCGTACAGGCTTCAACACCAGTACCGGGATGAACTCCAATAACACCAACCGAATGGCTCTGAGTTCCAGGAGGTTGATAGACCACTTGCCTCTGCAGGAGACTAGAGCCCCTGCGCTGTCCTTCCCAAGCAGTGGGCTCCCCAGCCCATCAAAGAGGCGTCTGTCGTGACGACAATCCACTCCGGGGTCACCAGAGGCAATCCTGCAGACAACTTGTCTGTCTGCGTCCACCAGCTCAGCGCCTTGCGCACTGCTGGGTCCACGGGAAGGCGCACAGCATAATCCTCCGACATCGGAGTCCAGCGCAGCAGCAGAGATAGCTGTAGTGGTCTCATATGAGCCCTGGCCCAGGGCACTACTTCCATCGTGGCCGTCATAGAGCCCAACAGCTGCACGTAGTCCCAAGCCCGAATAGGAGAGGCTACTAGGAACTAGTCCACCTGAGCCTGAAGCTTGACAATCCGATTGTCTGGCAGGAACACTCTGCTCACTTGAGTGTCGCATCGAACTTCCAGATACACCAGGGACTGAGTCGGGCGCAGCTGGCTCTTCTTCCAGTTGATGATCCATCCCAGGGAGCTCAAAAGAGCAATTACCCGGTCCATAGCTTTGCCGCACTCTGCATAAGAGGGGGCTCGGATCAACCAGTCGTCCAGATAAGGATGGACTTGTACTCCTTCCTTTAGCAGGAAGGCCGCTATGACCCCCATTACTTTGGAAAAGGTCCGCGGAGCAGTAGCCAACCCGAAAGGGAGGGCTCTGAACTGGAAGTGTCGTCTCAGGACTGTAAAACGCAGAAAGCGTTGGAGAGGAGGCCAGATGGGAATATGCAGGTACGCTTCCTTGATGTCCAAGGAAGCCAAGAACTCTCCTGCCTTCACAGCCGCTATAACAGAGCGGAGAGTCTCCATGCGAAAGTGCCTCACTTTCCCGGCCCGATTGACCCCTTTGAGGTCGAGGATAGGCCGGACAGAACCTCCTTTCTTTGGAACCACAAAGTAAATGGAGTAACGTCCCTTGCCAATCTGATTTTTTGGCACCGGAACGACCGCACCCAGGCGGATCAGGTTGTCCAAGGTCTGCTGCACTACCACAGCTTGACCGGAGACTTGCAGGGAGAGAGTACAAACCCGTCTCTTAAGGGTTGGCAGAACTCTAGCTTGTAGCCGTCTCTGATGACTTCCAGCACCCACGCGTCTGAAGTTATAGTGGTCCACTCGCCCAGAAACGAGGACAGCCGTCCTCCAATCTGCACTGGGGCGTGGACCAAGGCCCCGTCATTGGGTACGAGACCCTGGGGGAGGACCGGAGGGAGCACCTCCGGGACGGCGGTCTCTGCGAAAGGAATGCTGCTTGGGGGAGAAATTCCTCTTGAAGGAAGAGGGGGCAGAGGAACCCGACTTGCCCGGGCGGTACCGATGGGCTTCCTGCAACCGTCCTCTGGAGGTATCGGGACGAGTACTAACCCGAGCCCTGACCTCTGGTAATTTCTTGCCCTCAGACGTGCCGAGATCGGTCACGATTTTGTCCAGCTCGACCCCAAAGAGCAGCTTGCCTTTAAAAGGCAATCTAGCCAGGCGGGATTTAGAGGCGTGGTCAGCAGACCATGTTTCAGCCAAAGCCACCGCCGCGCAGAGACTGTCTGAGCCATGCCTTTAGCTGAGGCTCTCCAGACATCATACAGCAAGTCTGCCAAATAGGCTAAGCCCGATTCCAGGGCCGGCCAATCAGCCCTCAAGGAATGATCCGAGGGGGAAGCCCGCTGCACCATAGTCCGGCACGCCCTGGCCACATAGGAGCCGCAAACTGAGGCCTGCAAACTTAAAGCAGCTGCCTCAAAGGACGACCTTAAGGCCGCCTCCAATCTTCTGTCTTGGGCGTCCTTTAGGGCCGTGCCACCTTCCACCGGCAACGCCGTTTTCTTAGTCACCGCAGTGATTAAAGAATCCACGGTAGGCCACAGATAGGCCTCACGTTCACTCACAGCCAAAGGATAGAGGCGGGACATAGCCCTAGCCACTTTAAGGCTCGTTTCCGGGACATCCCATTGAGCCGCAATTAAGGTGTGCATGGCATCATGCACGTGGAAGGTTCTAGGCGGGCGCTTCGTCCCCAGCATAATGGCAGAGCCAACAGGGGCTGAGGGAGAGACGTCCTCCGGAGAGGAAATCTTCAAAGTGTCCATGGCCTGTAACAACAGGTTGGCCAAATCCTCTGGGCTAAAAAGCCGCGCTGCAGAGGGGTCATCCGCTCCAGCCGAGCGGGGATCTATCTCCTCCAAGGAATCCGCAAAGGATCGTTGGGAGACCTCAGACACGCTGCCCTCATCTACATCGGAGGAGACAAAAGTCCTCCAAGGCCTGGAAATCAACCCGAGGGCGTTTACCTCTGGGAACCTCAACCTCTTTATCAGAAGAGGGAGCAGGGGCAGCGTTTTGCATGAGGAAAGCCTGATGCAGCAGCAAAACAAACTCGGGGGAGAAACCCCCCAGACTGTGCACTTCCGCAGCCTGGGCAACAGCCCTAGACGCACTCTCAACCGGCGCTCGCAATAGCGGGGGAGAGACATGCTGCGCATCCAAAATGGCGTCCGGCGCGAAACTCCGTGAAGGAGCCGCGCGGGAAGAACGGCGCTTAACTTTAGCCGCTTTTGTGCCGTCGCCCAAATTAAGGGCGTTCATGGCATTAATGTCTCCAACCTCAAGGGCGGCCCCGAAGAAGCCGTCCGAGCCGCGTGGCCGGCCAAGATGGCGGAGGCGAGGAGCGGGGGATGGGCGTTTATGGCGGGAAAAAACCGCCACGCCGGAGGAACGACCGGGACATTCATCGGTCACTAAACTATCACCCATCAAGGGCGAATCAGGTTGTAAAACCCCCGCATCCCCTCTAGAAGCGCTCCAGCGATCCGGGGAGCGACCCTTTGCGCCCTCGCCCTCCGACGCCATTGCCACGAGGAGAAGAATCGGGGAACCCCCTGCCCGCTATAAAAAGGTAAAATTACCTGCTTGCCGCTCCGAGCTGTAACGAACTGGTGTCCCAGTGAGTAGCTGCAATGAACGTTTAAAGAAACGTCGAATTAAACGCCTTTAAAGACGTTTAAAAATATTTTTTTTTTTTTTTTTAAACGGAGCCAGCGGGAGGGGGGAGAAAAGGAGGGACCTGGCACCACCAGGTTTGCACTTGCTCAAAAGAGCCCTCAACCCCAGGCCTCAACAAAACCTAAGGATTAGGCTTGGAGGCCTAGCCAGAGCTGCTGCTGTGTGTGACCACCACCTGCTGAGATAGAGAACATACTGAGGAGTTTCCGGCAGCACATGACCACATATAGGGAGGCAAAAGTTTGCTCTCTATCTCCACCTGCTGGTAGATGGACACAACCCACCAGTCTATGGATTGATCAGCTTGATGATATGGAATGTATCATTAAGGGTATAAACAAGGAAAAGAACGATGGAACAGTGGAAGCACAACGGATGCTGATAAGGCAACAGAACAATAGCAAAAGAACATTCGGGTATAACATTTTATCTGTAAATTGAGGTTTAAATGTGATAAAATTACTGGGGATAAGAATATAGAAGAGAGTGTATTGATGCATTGCTAACTGTGTGTGTGTAATTCATTTGTTTTGATCCTTTCAATAGATTTTTTCAAAGAGATGAGTCTTTAAAAAAAATCTATTGAAAGGATCAAAACAAATGAATTACACACACACAGTTAGCAATGCATCAATACACTCTCTGTGTAATCTGGGCTGTCTACAAAGTCTTGCCAAATGGTACAACCAGAGGAAAGTGAATTTCCCCCCTCAACCCCCCCCCCCCACAAAAAAAACAAACAAACAAAAACCTCCTACAACTGTCTACCCTGAAAAGGAACAAAAGCTACTTGAATATCAAAATATTTTGGGATTAATGGAACTGATTGCCAAACAGCAAGAATGAGATTTAATAACGTTTCAAAAGTCCTCAAGACATGGAGGTCCGTTTAACTAAGGTGCAACAATGTATTTACTGCACGCTAAATAAGACATCCATTATATTCCTACGGGCATCTTATCATTTAGGGCACACTAATTGTTAGCACGTCTTAGTAAAATGACCCCTTGTTTTTTTGACATAAAACCGTTAATGTCAGTTGAAAGTAACTGCTGCATTTTGCTATTGTATAGTTGATTACTGTACACTAATTTGCAATTAGAAAAATGGTATAAAATAAAATTATATTTACAAATTTTCATTTATTTAAAAAAATAAATTAGGAATCATGTTTTAGTCTCTGTTTTGTAAAAATACAGACAAAATACATTTTGACATTGCTGAAAGAATGGAGTACATCGTGATGGCTGTAGCAGTAGGAAATGGACTACCTCCATAATTGCTCCAGCCACATATACTAACATATAATATATACCTACATTTTAGAACTCCTGTGAAATGTTTGTTTTTCCTCACGCCAAAGAAATTTCAGACTCCTCTCATGATTATTTTCACTTTTCCAAAGGTCAGCAATACTAATATTACTAGGTATTTTTACCAACAGAATTGCAATCTGCAGATTTTACTTTTTGATGTATTAACTCTTGAACCAATGAATTAGTGTGGTTTCCACATCAGTCTAGCCAAACGGCATAGTAACATAGTAGATGACGGCAGAAAAAGACCTGCACGGTCCCATCCAGTCTGCCCAACAAGATACACTCATATGTGCTACTTTTTGTGTATACCTTACCTTGACTTGTATCTGCCATTTTCAGGGCACAGACCGTAGAAGTCTTGCCCAGCACTAGCCCCGCCTCCCACCACCGGCTCTGCCACCAAATCTCCGCTACGCTTCTGAGGATCTATTCCTTCTGAACAGAATTACTTAGGTTATCCCACGAATGTTTGAATTCCGTTACCATTTTCATCTCCACCACCTCCCGCGGGAGGGCATTCCAAATATCCACCACTCTCTCCGTGAAAAAAATACTTCCTGACATTTTTCTTGAGTCTGCCCCCCTTCAATCTCATTTCTTGTCCTCTAGTTCTACCGCCTTCCCATCTACGGAACAGGTCCATTTGCAGATTAATACCTTTCAAATATCTGAACGTCTGTTATCATATCACCCCTGTTTCTCCTTTCCTCCAGGGTATACATGTTCAGGTCAGTAAGTCTCTCCTCATACATCTTGTAACGCAAATCCCATACCATTCTCATAGCTTTTCTTTGCACCGCTTCAATTCTTTTTACATCCTTAACAAGATACGGCCTCCAAAACTGAACACAACACTCCAGGTGGGGCCTCACCAACGACTTATGCAGGGGCATTAAAACCTCTTTTCTTCTGCCGGTCACACCTCTCTCTATACAGCCTAGCAACCTTCTAGCTAGGGCCATCGCCATCGCCTTCAGATCAATTCCTAATATTCGAAAACTGAGAGATTTAGGTGTGATGCTTGATGATGGTTTGACAATAGAAGAACATTTACTTGAGATTATCAGAGATGTGTATTTTAAATTGTGATTAGAGAGAAGGTTGAAGAATTTGTTGAAACCACAAAATTTCAGAATGGCTGCACAGAGTCTAATTATTCCATGTTTTGATTATGCAAATGGATTGTTATTGGGGCTTCAGAGGACTCAAATCAAAGCTCTACAGACAGGGTTTTAACTGATGTTGCTAGATTTGAGCATATCACACCAGTACTGAAAAGCTTGCATTGGCTGTCTATTGACTGTAGGGTCCACCTTAAAGTCGGTGTAGCAGAGGAGCAGGGCATTAAGAAAGGAGGAATATAAGAGGTAATGAATGGATCAAGTCAAGCAGTGCTACGGGAGGGTGAGGGGAGAGCTTGGGGAGTGAGAGAGGGGATGAAAAGGGCAGGCTGAGGAGGGAGTGCCGCAGGAATGGTGTAGACACGGAAAGTGTGGATGAGGGAGAAGGAGGGAATACTGGGAGTGGCAAGGGTTAAACATGTGAGTGAGGTACCATGGCTGAAATTGGGGGATTTTGTGGAGGTGGGGGTGAGGAGATGGGTGTGGGTGAATATATGTAATGAGGGAGGGAGACAGAGAGCTGGGGAGATGTATTGGCAGTGTTCAGAAAGAGCTGTGCATTAGGGTGGGTTTGGGACAGCTATGATACTGTGAGTGCTGGGGAGGTTGAGAGATCTGTGGTGAGGTGTGTGGTGGGGGCTGTGTGGGGTAGGGGGTATTCTGAGAGAGCTGTGGAAGTATGTGTGCTGGAATAGATAATGAGAGAGCGCTCTGAGTGTCTTTACTGGGGGGCAAGTTTGAGAAAGAGTCATGGGATGTGTGCACACTGGGCGGAATGGAGAACAAACTGGCAGAGGTTGTGGGGATGCTGGAATGAGAAAATAATAAGGCTGGGGTGCTTATCCTTCTTAGGGGAGGGGTTTATACTAATTGGAGACTGAGAATGCTGGGGAGGGGGGGAGGAATCAAGCCTGAGCTGGGAGACAGCTTAGGTGGAATCAGTTCTGGAGCACAGAAGAGCAGAGTGTTTATGTCGGAGGAATTCTACACAAAACATACAGAAAGCTGATTTTTTTTTTTTAACGTGCACAGAACAAAGGCATGAGGGAGGTAATATATCTGGAACTGAAATCTAATGCATTCTGAGCATCTCTCTGGATCCCCGTGTTTCTGGTTTCTGTTTCAGATGTGGGTCCCTGTCTCTTTCTCCCAGGAAGAGTGGGAGTATTTAGATGAAGGGCAGAAGAAGCTTCACAGGGAGGTAATGAAAGAGAATTATGAGACCCTTATGACAGAGGAGAAATGGAAAAAGTTTATGTCCTGAGCAATAAACATGTCTCTCATTTCAAACTTTCTGTCACTATCCACAGTCAAGACAATTCTGTATATAAGAACATAAGAGTAGCCATATAAGAACATAAGAGTAGCCATACTGGGTCAGACCAGTGGTCCACCTAGCTCAGTATCCTGTTTTCCAAACAGTGGCCAAACCAGGTCACAAGTACCTGGCAGAAACCCAGATCCTGGCAACACTCCATACATACAAAACATAAGAGGGAGAGAGAGAAAGGAGAATGTAGTCAGGAAGCAGAAAGTGACAGAGGAGAGAGAGAGGAAGAAAGTGACAGATGAGCGAGCGAGAGAAAGAGAGAGAGAGAGGAAGAGTAACAGTCAGAGGGAGAAGGAGAGAGGAAGGGGAATTAGAAGAGATGTCAAGAAGCAGAAAGTGACAGTCAGAGGGAGAGAGGAAGGAGAATGTAAAGAGATGCCAGGAATGAGAAAGTGACAGTCAGGTAAAGCAGGAGCAGCAGCTGCTGTGTGAGGGGAGGAGAATGAGGAAGAAGAGCCTGAGGGGCTACAGCAGGGAATGGATTGAGCAGTGCCAGGCTCATTTCTTCTTCTCTGTGTGTGACAGTGCCTGGCACTGCATCCCCTGCTGCCCACCTCCTACCTGCTCAGCACAAACCCCAAGAGCCATTCTCCTGACCTTCTCCACACCTCCAGCTCCAGAAAGGAAGGGGAGAGGGAGAGAGGAAGGAGAATGTAAAGAGATGCCAGGAAGCAGAAAGTAAGAGTCTGGTAAAGCAGGAGGAGAATGAGGAAAAAGCCTGAGGGGCTACAGCAGGGAATGGATTGAGCAGTACCAGGCTCATTTCTTCTTCTGTGTGTGTGGTATTGCCTGGCACTGCATCCCCTGCTGCCCACCTCCTGCCAGTCTCCTACCTGCTCAGCATAAACCCCAAGAGCCATTCTGCCTTTCTCTACTAGATACTGAATACTGAAAACTATATAATTATGACTTCTCCCCTCACCCCTCCTCTAGAAACATTCTGACCAATCCCTAGGTGGAATGTGACGAACGTGCATCACAGCCTCGATGACAGCGGCAGGATCTAGTCTTTCTCTACCCACCTTCACGATTATTGCGGCCAATCAGTATAAAGAGGCGTTGTCTGAAAACTGTCTCCCCAATTATTAACGGTTTCCTACAAGACTGATAAGGGAGGAGACAGGAGGCCAAGACACCCCATGACACTGATTGGCCGCAAGACTCCCCTTTTCTACTGTTTCCTTGGGTTTTCCACATATTCCACCTAGGGATTGGTCAGAATGTCATCAGAAGAAATTGGGAAATTGTACAAATGCATTATTTATTTCAGCAACGAGAATTACAGGCATCATTTTCTAGAGGACAGAATTTGAAAGAGATATTAAGCCCAGCTCAGCTACCTAAAGAATCTGTACATAGGTCTACAATATTGAACTCTAGGCATTCTAAGGGGGTCTTTTACAAAGGCCTGCTATTGTTTTTAGCATGCTAGACCTATGGGTGTCTCTAGCATTTAGCACATCTTAGTAAAAGGACCTCTAAATGTGGTAGCTGCAATACGTGTAGCATTACTAGAAAGTGTAATGAGTTCATTAATCTGGCAGATGGAAGAAGATATGAGATTAAATCTAAGACCACTTGTACATCAGAGTACATGACGTGCACTCTGCAATGTCCCTGCAACAGAATTTATGTGGGGAAGACTATACGGAAGCTGCATACCCGAATGGTGGAACATAAATCCTGTTTTGCCAGATTAACGATGGGTGCTCCATTGGTAGCACATTGCAAATCCACAAAGCATATTTTTCTCACTTTTGTTGCTTTGCGACAGAACAAGTGGATATGAATCTAAGAAGAAATGACAGGGATCTTTGTTTTTTAACAGCTTGAACAACGTTGGATTTTTAGCCCTGGAACCAGTGGGTTTGAACACAGCAATGCAATGGACGGCATTTCTTTGAATAGAGGAGATCCTGGAATTGTTCCTTGTTTTTTGAGTTAAGCAGTATTTTGGCACATGGTACGCACCGTAGAAGGGTGATGTCACATGTAATGACAGCATTTTTTTTTTTTTTTTACAGAACGAGCATCATGTTCAGTGTTGTGCTGGTGGTTTTTGCAGTGAAGAAGAATGCTGCACCATAAGCAGTAAGTTGTTTTTGCAAGATTATACTAGGAGGAATTTTGTGGATGATATCCATTATCAATGTAACTGGGTACAATTCATAAGCTGTGGGAACATAAAGCTCATTTTAAGCCATCTACAGCATGTGTTATAACTTAATTTGCTTGACTTTGCAGACATACAACTTTGAAACACAGAAATATAGAAACATGACTGCAGATAAAGGACAAATGGCCCATCCAGTCTGTCCATCCTCAGTAACCACTAACTCCTCCTTTTCCTAAGGGATCCCACATGCCTGTCCCACGCTTTTTTAAAATTCTGACAGAGTCTGTCTCCTCGACCTCCACCGGGAGGCCATTCCATGCATCCACCACCCTTTCTGTGAAATAGTATTTTCTTAGATTCCTCCTAAGCCTATTTCCTCTTAACTTCATCCTATGCCCTCTCTTTCCAGAGTTTTCCTTCATTTGAAAAAGGCTCTCTTCCTGTACATTAACGCCACCGAGGTATGTAAAAATCTCTATCATATCCCTTCTCTCCAGTCTCTCTCCAGCTTTTAAGTACATAAGTGTTGCCATACTGGGACAGACTGGAGGTCCATCAAGCCCAGTATCTTTTTCCCAACAGTGGCCAATCCAGGTTAAAAGTACCTGGCAAGATCCCAAAACAGTACAATACATTTTGTGCTGTTTATCCTAGAAATAAGCAATGGATTTTTCCCAAGTCCATCTTAATAATGGCTTATGGACTTTTCTTTTAGGAAGCTATCCAAACCTTATTTAAACCCTGCTAACTGCTTTTACCACATTCTTTGGCAATGAATTCCATTGAGCACACTTGTTCCACTGAAAAAGCCTTGAAGAGTAATAGGCAATGGATTTTGAGATGTAATGTCATAGTCATGCAAGCAGCGGAAGTTTTATTTAAATCATAAAATAATAAAAATTATGAAGATAATCTTTATGTATCAAGAATAAAGAGCAGTTAATAGACAAAAAGAGTGGACGGTGGTTTTTTGAACCAATGATTAATTGAAGTTCTGCTGGTTACTGTGCTGAAAAGAAATAAGTACTGCAGATTTGCAGAGGCTTTTTTCTCCACTCTACCATTTTCTTTTGTTTTCTTTGTAACACAGGGTGTTTGTACCATAATATAAGTTCAATGAAAAGATTTTTCAGTTGGTTTGTTGAGAATTCTTGGGTTTGTAAGTTTCTATATTGGTCCATTTAGGTACATAGAAATAAAGCATAAGTTAAACTGATTCCATTTTTACTGGACTTAATTTAGTTAATCCTGTGAATATCCTCTGGGTTTTCCAAAATTTCATAGCAAGGGTGACATTGACCCTTGCTATAGAACTGCTCAGTCCCCGTGCAATGGTGGGAAACCAGAAGCAGGACAGGGAACAATGCTCTCCCTGCCCAGTTAGCTGATGGTAACAGCAGAGTGGCAATGGCTAAGTGTGCATTCCAGAGAGACAGGGGATTGGTGGTGGTGGTGGGGGGGGGGGGTTCCCCCATTTTACTACCGCACCAGGTTCCAAAGTTCCATTCCAGCTTGTGGCTGGCATTATAAGCTTTCCCATGTAAAATGATATTTATCCAAACAGTCAGCGGCTATACAAGGTCACTCACAGTCTGTTCCCAATGTAGTCACAAAAGACTATCACATAATTTGATAGCTCTTTAGTCAGTTTATCAGAACACTTAACATATGCTATTTAATCAAGTAAGGATGAAAAGAATTTGAAGTGGAGAAGTAGCCTAATGGCTAATGATTATTTACTGCAGGCCCTATTTCATGTAATGGGATCTATATAACATATGTTAATGGCATTAAAGTGTGTTACTGCATTAGTGTGCACTAAAGTACAGGAGCCCATGGACCCAACAGATCTCACTAACCTCTAACTGAAATTTAGCTGCTTACTGAATAATAAATGTAGGCAACAAAGTCGTTTCCAGCCTCTAGACTCCAAAAATATTAACTTCAATAAATCTCAGCTTCAATAAATCTCATTATCTAAAATTACTATACCTAAAAAAAAAAAAAAAGAAGCAAAAGCAGATTATAGGTCCTGTTTACTAAGCTGCACAAGAGGCGCACTATCGTTTTTAGTGCATGCTAAGTGTGTGGATGCCCATTCCTATGGGCGTCTACACGGTTAGCGAACACTAATTTTTAGCATGTGAAAAAAAACACTAGCGCACCTTAGTAAAAAGGGCCCTATGTTTGGCTGTGTGCAGTACGTGTTTCTCTGAAAGTGTACAACTGATAATGGTCAACACACATTTCTTATTAATATTTCAATAACTATATTTGAACATAATTGGTTTTCTTCATAATAAAATCTAGATTTATATATTGTATTTTATGCATTTTAAATACTTTTTTATGAGAAGGGGTCCATATGTTTCACCGGACTCTCAAAGGGATCCATAGCACAAAAAAGTTAAGAATCCCTGCTTTAGTAAATCTAGCCCTTATATTGTAAGCTCTTTGGGGTCAAGGAAATACTTATTATGCCTGAATGTAAATTCACTTTGAATTACTACTGAAAATGTGGGAATTAAATCTTTAAAAAAAATGAGAAATAAATGAAATAATTGTATCTTGGTACCCTTAACAATTTATCTGATCTACATAAACTTGTCTCTCCTGAAATGAATCTATGCTTGAATTGTACAGACCACAGCAGGACTCCTAGAGGCCTTAAAAGATGAAGCCATAGTTTACTTTCAGGTCCAATCAATCTTTGCCCTCTCTACTCATTTATGTATTGGGATTAATTAATGGCCTTTATGAAGATGGTGTGCAGTAAGTACAGTATAGTGAATGATACATACCTGTAGCAGGTGTTCTCCGAGGACAGCAGGCTGATTGTTCTCACGACTGGGGTGACGTCCGCGGCAGCCCCCACCAACCGGAAAAAAGCTTCGCGGGACGGTCGGCACGCAGGGCACGCCCACCGCGCATGCGCGGCCGTCTTCCCGCCCGTGCGCGACCGCTCCCGCCAGTTGAATGACTAGCAAAAGATGAAACACACAACTCCAAAGGGGAGGAGGGAGGGTAGGTGAGAACAATCAGCCTGCTGTCCTCGGAGAACACCTGCTACAGGTATGTATCATTCACTTTCTCCGAGGACAAGCAGGCTGCTTGTTCTCACGACTGGGGTATCCCTAGCTCTCAGGCTCACTCAAAACAAGAACCCAGGTCAATTGAACCTCGCAACGGCGAGGGTACAACAGAAATTGACCTACGAAGAACAACTAACTGAGAGTGCAGCCTGACCAGAATAAATTCGAGTCCTGGAGGGTGGAGTTGGATTTACACCCCAAACAGATTCTGCAGCACCGACTGCCCGAACCGACTGTCGCGTCGGGTATCCTGCTGGAGGCAGTAATGAGATGTGAATGTGTGGACAGATGACCACGTCGCAGCCTTGCAGATCTCTTCAATAGTGGCTGACTTCAAGTGGGCCACCGACGCTGCCATGGCTCTGACACTATGAGCCGTGACATGACCCTCAAGAGTCAGCCCAGCCTGGGCGTAAGTGAAGGAAATGCAATCTGCTAGCCAATTGGAGATGGTGCGTTTCCCGACAGCGACCCCTAGCCTGTTAGGGTCGAAAGAAATAAACAATTGGGCGGACTGTCTGTTGGGCTGTGTCCGCTCCAAGGAGAAGGCCAATGCTCTCTTGCAGTCCAATGTGTGCAACTGACGTTCAGCAGGGCGGGTATGCGGCCTGGGAAAGAATGGTGGCAAGACAATTGACTGGTTAAGATGGAACTCCGACACCACCTTCGGCAGGAACTTTGGGTGGGTACGGAGCACTACTCTGTTGTGATGAAATTTGGTATATGGAGCATGAGCTACTAGGGCTTGAAGCTCACTGACCCTACGAGCGGAAGTAACTGCCACCAAGAAAATGACCTTCCAGGTCAAGTACTTCAGATGGCAGGTATTCAGTGGCTCAAAAGGAGGTTTCATCAGCTGGGTGAGGACGACGTTGAGATCCCATGACACAGTAGGAGACTTGATAGGGGGCTTTGACAAAAGCAAGCCTCTCATGAATCGAACGACTAAAGGCTCTCCAGAGATGGCTTTACCTTCCACACGATAATGGTAAGCACTAATCGCACTAAGGTGATTCCTTACTGAGTTGGTCTTGAGGCCAGACTCTGATAAGTGCAGAAGGTATTCAAGCAGGTTCTGTGCAGGGCAAGAACGAGGTTCTAGGGCCTTGCTCTCACACCACACGACAAACCTCCTCCACTTGAAAAAGTAACTCTTTTTAGTGGAATCCTTCCTAGAGGCAAGCAAGACCCGGGAGACACCCTCCGACAGACCCAACGCAGTGAAGTCTACGCCCTCAACATCCAGGCCGTGAGAGCCAGGGACTGAAGGTTGGGGTGCAGCAACGCTCCGTCGTTCTGCGAGATGAGAGTCGGAAAACACTCCAATCTCCACGGTTCCCCGGAGGACAACTCCAGAAGAAGAGGGAACCAGATCTGACGGGGCCAAAAGGGCGCTATCAGAATCATGGTGCCGCGGTCTTGCTTGAGCTTCAGTAAGGTCTTCCCCACCAAAGGTATGGGAGGATAAGCATACAGGAGGCCGGTCCCCCAATGGAGGAGAAAAGCGTCCGACGCTAGCCTGCTGTGTGCCTGAAGTCTGGAACAGAACAGAGGCAGCTTGTGGTTGGTCTGAGAGGCGAAAAGGTCCACCGAGGGGGTGCCCCACTCTCGGAAGATCTTGCGTACCACTCTGGCGTGGAGCGACCACTCGTGCGGTTGCATGACTCTGCTCAGTCTGTCGGCCAGACTGTTGTTTACGCCTGCCAGGTACGTGGCTTGGAGGAGCATGCCGAACCGACACGCCCAACGCCACATCCCGACGGCCTCCTGACACAGGGGGCGAGATCCGGTGCCCCCCTGCTTGTTGACGTAATACATTGCAACCTGATTGTCTGTCCGAATTTGGATAATTTGGCAGGACAGCCGATCTCTGAAAGCCTTCAGTGCGTTCCAGATCGCTCGGAGCTCCAGGAGGTTGATCTGCAGATCCTTTTCCTGGAGGGACCACAGACCCTGGGTGTGAAGCCCATCGACATGAGCTCCCCACCCCAGGCGAGATGCATCCGTCGTCAACACTTTCGTGGGCTGTGGAATTTGAAATGGACGTCCCAGTGTCAAATTGGTCCGGATGGTCCACCAGAGCAGTGAAGTGCGGCAACTGGTGGAGAGGCGGATGACATCTTCTAGATTCCCGGTGGCTTGGAACCACTGGGAAGCTAGGGTCCATTGAGCAGATCTCATGTGAAGACGAGCCATGGGAGTCACATGAACTGTGGAGGCCATATGACCCAGAAGTCTCAACATCTGCCGAGCTGTGATCTGCTGAGACGCTCTGGTCTGCGAAGCCAGGGCCAGGAGATTGGTGGCCCTCGCTTCGGGAAGGTAGGCCTGAGCCGTCTGGGTATTCAGCAGAGCTCCTATGAATTCCAGAGACTGGGTTGGCTGGAGATGGGACTTTGGGTAATTTATCACAAACCCCAGCAGCTCCAGAAGCTGAATAGTGCACTGCATGGACCGGAGGGCTCCTGCCTCCGAGGTGTTCTTGACCAGCCAATCGTCGAGATATGGGAACACGTGCACTCCCAGCTTGCATAGGTAGGCCGCTACCACCACGAGGCACTTGGTAAACACTCGTGGGGCAGAGGCGAGCCCAAAGGGCAGCACACAATACTGAAAGTGCCGTGCGCCCAGGCGGAATCTGAGATACTGTCTGTGAGCTGGCAGTATCGGTATGAGTATATGCGTCCTTTAAATCCAGGGAACATAGCCAATCGTTTTTCTGAATCATTGGCAGAAGGGTGCCCAAGGAAAGCATCCTGAACTTTTCTTTGACCAGGAATTTGTTCAGGCCTCTCAGGTCTAGGATGGGACGCATCCCCCCTGTTTTCTTTTCCACAAGGAAGTACCTGGAATAGAATCCCTGCCCTTCCTGCCCGGGTGGTACGGGCTCGACCGCATTGGCGCTGAGAAGGGCGGAGAGTTCCTCTGCAAGTACCTGCTTGTGATGGGAGCTGAAAGACTGAGCTCCCGGAGGACAATTTGGAGGCAGGGAGGCCAAATTCAGGGCGTATCCGCACCGCACTATTTGGAGAACCCACTGGTCGGAGGTTATGAGAGGCCACCTTTGGTGAAAAAATTTTAACCTCCCTCCGACCGGCAGATCGTCCGGTACGGACACTTGTAGGGCGGCTATGTTCCCGTGGATCCAGTCAAAAGCCCGTCCCCGGCTTTTGCTGTGGAGGCGCAGGGGGCTGCTTAGGCGCACGCTGTTGACGAGAACGAGCGCGCTGGGGCTGTCCCTGTGCCTGACGAGGCCTTCGGGCCGGCTGGTTGTACCTACGCTTCGCAAAAGAATAGGGTGCAGCCTGCCGGGCCCGGGAAAAACGTCCACCTGTGGAGGTGGATGCTGAAGGCGCCCGGTGGGAGAGCTTGTCGAGAGCGGTTTCCCGCTGATGCAGTTGGTCCACCATCTGCTCAACCTTCTCACCAAAAATGTTATCCCCCCGGCAAGGGACGTCGGCCAGTCTCTGCTGGGTGCGGTTGTCCAGGTCAGAGGCACGCAGCCATGAGAGCCTGCGCATCACTATACCTTGGGCCGCAGCACGAGATGCCACGTCACAGGTGTCATAGATACCCCTGGACAGGAACTTTCTGCACGCCTTCAGCTGCCTGACCACCTCCTGATAAGGCCTGGACTGCTCCGGCGGGAGCTTCTCGACCAGGTCCGCCAGTTGCTGCACATAGGTCCGCATGTGAATGCTCATATAGAGCAGGTATGATTGGATGCGGGTCACGAGCATGGAGGATTGGTAGGCCTTCCTCCCAAACGAGTCCAGAGTGCGAGACTCCCGCCCCGGGGGCGCCGAGGCGGTATCCCTCGAACTCCGTGCCCTCTTGAGAGCAGAATCCACGACCGCTGAGTCATGGGGCAATTGTGGCCGCATTAGCTCTGGGTCGGAGTGGATCCTGTACTGGGACTCTGCTTTCTTGGGAATGGTGGGGTTAGTTAATGGTCGCACCCAGTTCCGAAGCAGCGTCTCCTTAAGGACATTGTGCAGCGGCACCGTGGAGGACTCTCTAGGTGGTGATGGATAGTCGAGGACCTCGAGCATCTCGGCCCTCGGCTCTTCCACAGAGACCACGGGGAAGGGAATGCTAATAGACATATCCCGCACAAAGGAGGCAAAGGAGAGACTCTCAGGAGGTGAGAGTTTCCTCTCCGGTGAAGGCGTGGGGTCCGAGGGAAGGCCCGTAGACTCCTCTGAGGAGAAATATCTAGGGTCCTCCTCTTCCCCCCACGAGTCCTCATCCTCGGTGTCGGACATAAGCTCATGTAGCTGAGTCCTGAACCGGGCCCGGCTCGATGTCGAGGCACCAAGGTCTCGGTGTCGTCGAGCGGTGGACTCCCGCGCCGGCGGGGACGGAGCTCCCTCCATCGACGTCGACGGGGACTCCACCTGCGTGGCGGTCGAGACCGGCGCCGGGCTAGAGCTCGCCGGCGCCACAGTCATCGGCGCCGAGGGCGCAAGCACCCCCGGCGCCGGCACAGCCTGGCGCATCAGCCCTTCCAGGATCCCCGGAAGGATGGCTCTGAGACACTCGTCCAGGCCCGCTGCCGGGAAAGGCGGTGGGGCCGGTAGGGGTGTCGGCGCCAGACGCTGCTGGGGGCCAGGAGACGGCACCGAGGTGCCGGAACCCCGACGCGTCGGTACCTCCACAACCGACGGAGACCTCTCCTCTCGACGATGACGCTTCGACGTCGCCTCCTCTCCGATATCCGGATGCACCGAGGGCGACCGGTGACGACGCTTCTTATCTTTCTTACGATGCCCGTCACCGGAAGGCATGGAGGAGGAGGAGGTCGATCCCCCTCGGTCTCGAGGTACCGGGTCAGACAGGGTTCGGTCCCGTGGCCCACGAGTTGAGGGAGTGACCGGGGCCGACTGCCCACGCGGCCTCTCACCCCCACTCTCACCGGAGGACCGGCGGGCCGACGGGACCTGTTCTCCTGGGGTCGCTGCCATCGGTGCCGATGTCTCGGGCATCGATACCGGTACCGAAGGGCCGGGCGTCGATACCAATGCCTTCGAGGTCGACGTCGAGGGGCCGGCGCAAGTTCCAAAAAGACGGTCCCGCAGAACTTGCCTCGCAACCTGAGTCCGTTTCCGGAGACCGAGACACAGAGAACACGACTTGATATTGTGCTCCGGCCCGAGGCACTGGAGGCACCAAGCGTGGGTGTCGGTCTGCGAGATCGGCCGGCCGCAGCGACCACACTTTTTAAATCCACTCGGGACCTTCGAGGACATCGACGGAAAAATCGCGTCGGCGAAGTCAAAGTCGTCAATGGTGGCTGAAATCCACCACGAAAAGGAAAACGACCGTGCGGCCACTAGGCCGCAATGCAGCGTCCCCGCTGGAAGCGAGGGAAAAAAGGGAGCGCGTGCTCCACACGCGCAGGGTTTCTTTTTTTTTTTTTTTTTTTCAAAAAGAAACCGGACGGTAACTAAACCGAAATAAACTAAGAAAAAGCACGATCGGTGTAAACGCGATCGAAAATCCGGCGGCTGAATCAGAGAGAGTGGCGGGGCACGACTCTCTCCAGACGCGGAAAAAAAGGAACTGGCGGGAGCGGTCGCGCACGGGCGGGAAGACGGCCGCGCATGCGCGGTGGGCGTGCCCTGCGTGCCGACCGTCCCGCGAAGCTTTTTTCCGGTTGGTGGGGGCTGCCGCGGACGTCACCCCAGTCGTGAGAACAAACAGCCTGCTTGTCCTCGGAGAATACATAACACTATTTTAACAGCATAACAATAGTAAAATGACCAAACATAAGCATAAATCCAATCAACAAGGTAACCTTGGAGATGGCAAACTGAAACCTAGTAATAGGACTAACATGATATACAATTTAACAGAACTATACAACAATCATATAACAAAAATGTGATAAATGTCAGCAGAATACAAATGATACCAATCACATGAAAGAACATTCAAAAGACACAGATATGATTCTCATCACAATACATATATTTAGTTGCCAAATAACTCACCAGCTTTGATGATTTTAGTACTGTGCACACCTAACCACTGCAAACAATTAATTTATATCAGGGATGGGAAAACTATGGCTTGGGGGCCATTTACAGCCTATGGGACTTTTTTAAAAAAATCTAGCCTGCAGAGAGGTATAATTACTAGCTCACTAATGCTGTCCCTGTCACTATCACCAGTCCCTCTGGGCATCATAAGATGATGATGTCAGGCCTTTACTGATGACAGAGACAGATCGTTCCCTGCTTTCTCAGCTCATCTTTTGCATATATTCCCCTTGCCCCTCACCGCTTTCCTTGCCTTTTGTCTTTACAGACTCAATGCCACTGACAGCAGGATTCTAACTCTGGATCCCATCCCGAAGGGCATACCAGCTCTTCCAAATGGCCTTCTGCATTCCCTGCTGCTTCCCTGAACAGCTGATCATGGCAGGGAGAGAAGAAGGAAAAGGCTCCTGCCTTCCTGGGGAATGAAACTGACCTCCCCTTTCTTTAAACCAGTCAGGCCATATGCTGATTTTTGGCTTGGCAGGGGAAACAGGTAGTTTAATTCACTGTCTGACCTTAAAAGGGATATCACCCCCTCAAAACAGATTTAAAAAATGCAATTTAAATGGTTATTACCTAGCTCTATGAGTATATAAAAACTATTATATTTGGAGCTTACTTTTCTGTGGCTAGCATTATTGAGGGTTTGTGCCAGTGTCTTGTGCCATCATGAACTATTTGCAATATTTGTTTTGCTTTATTGAAGTGAATGAGTTGACAAACTGACAAAAATGGTAGGGGGAAGAGGAGTTGAGGTGATTGTGATGCAGGGTTAAAAAGGAGGTGCTATGGTTGTGAAATGATGGGTAAAGGGTTTGACTATAGAAATTTACATGATATGATATCAGTAATATTTTTGTGTCAATAATACATGTACATAGAGAGCAATTCTATTAAGGGTGCTCAAATCTGGGTGCCAAAATGCTGAGCGCAAATTCTATAACAGCATTAGGGTGCCCAGATTCCATTATAGAATCTAAAATAATAATTTGCTCCTTCAACGTTCGAATGTGTCTCACTGGGATCATAACCTCTCCTGACGTCACTGGCCCGCACTAGAACCCTGCTTGCCTGACGTTAGAAGATGTTACTACTCCTAGCAGGGAGGTGGGAAGTGCGCGATGACGAGAGGGCAGAGACGTTGCTCTCGAGGAGTCGCTCCTCCAAAGTTCTGTGGCTGCCTGGGTTCGCAACATGCCACGCCCTCTCGTCAAAACGTCATGTCAGAGGGCGGGGCCAGTAACGAACCCTCTCTCTCTCTCTAAGCCAAACGAAACCACCTTCCCACGAGGTCGCCGCCCCCGCAACCCCCCCTCTCGGTCGCAGGCACTCCACATACAGAGCCCCCCCCTGCAGCCACCCATGTCCAGCGACCCTC
Organism: Microcaecilia unicolor; assembly: GCF_901765095.1. NCBI lineage: Eukaryota > Metazoa > Chordata > Amphibia > Gymnophiona > Siphonopidae > Microcaecilia > Microcaecilia unicolor. The sequence goes on from NC_044031.1 coordinate 688,502,725, forward strand.
CTCTCCCCTGCCCCCCTCCACCTATGTCCAGCGACCTTCCTCTCCCCCTGCTGCAGCCACCCATGTCCAGCGACCCTCCTCTCCCCCTGCCCTGGCCACTGCTGGCCCTCCCCCGCTGCTGGATCGCTGTTCAAAATGGCCACCGAGACTTCAGCAGAAGTCTCGCGAGTCCACCGCTGGAAGTCTCGGTGGCCATTTTGAAGACCGATCCGGCAGCGGGGGAGGGTCAGTGTCAGCAGCGGCCAGGCAAGACCAGGGCAGGGGGAGAGGAGGGTCGCTGGACATGGGTGGCTGGAGGGGGGGCAGGGGAGAGAGGAGGGTCGCTGGACATGGGTAGCTGGAGGGGGGGCAGGGGAGAGAGGAGGGTCGCTAGACATGGGTGGCTGGAGGTGGGGCAGGGGAGAGAGGAGGGTCGCTGGACATGGGTAGCTGGAGGGGGGGCAGGGGGAGAGGAGGGTCGCTGGATATGGGTGGCTGGAGAGGGGCAGGGGAGAGGGAGGGGGTCCTGAGACCAGAGAGGTGGGGCTGGAAGGGGGTCCTCAGACCATAAAGGGGGGGAAGGGGGTCCTGAGAGAGGGGGGTGGGGGCACACACTCACTCTCTGTCTCACACACACTCTCACACAAACACACACACACTCTGTCTCTGTCTGTCTCTCTCATTAGCTCTCTGTCACACACTCCATCTCTCACACACACTCTCTCTCACATACACTCCGAGGGTGTAATTGCCTCATAGCCCTGGCGACTTTCAAAGGCCCCTCGGGGTCAGCCCATTGAGCCGTGATAAGCTCTTGGATGGAGTCATGCAAAGGAAAGGCTCGAGCAGGCTTCTTAGTACTTGCCATTACCGGAGGTCTCAGTACTCCCAGGGTCTTCTATAGAGAGGACCTGCAAGGCATCAGTAATAAGCGTTGGCAGCTCATCGCGGTGGAAAATCCTCACCGCGGAAGGATCATCTGGATCCGGTGGCAATCCTGCACCTCCTTCTGGCTCTCCAGACCACGAAGGCCTGCCAGACCCCTCAGAGTCCTCACCTCCCGACCGGGGGGGGGGGGGGGGGGGGGGGTGCGCCACTCTCTGAAGGGGAAGCCACCCTTCTGCGCTTGTCTTGCGGCCATCTGTTAGGGGAAAACGCGCCTGACAGTAATCCAAGGCCAGACTCCACTGGAGGGGATACAGAAAGCAGGGCCGCAGGGGACCCCTGAGGGAGAGCTCTTTTTAACAGATATGCATTATGCAGCAATAAAACAAATTCAGGGGAAAATGGCTCACCCTGGCCTCCCGGTTCCAGTCTGGGGGAAACAGCTCTTTTATCAGCCTCCACACGAGGTGCCCCTCCAGGCTCAAACCCCTCTGCCTCAGCAGGGGTCGCACCATGCTGTTCCAAAATGGCACCCGCTGCCAGCTTCACAGAGGGGGAAGGAACATCGCTCGCCATGCTTGGGCTGGCTCTACCGTCTGAAAAGCACGCCTTACAGAGCCCCGCTGCAGATTTGCGCTTGCCACAAACGGAACAGCGCTTTACTTTCTCAGCAGCCATCGTGGAAAACGGCGGAAATTCAAAATGGCGGATTCACACCAAAATCGTCCCGAATGCGGGCCCTCCCCGGAGGGGCTACAAAATGCTCTTACCTCATCAGACCGAGTCTCCGAGCTCCGGTCAAGCTGCACAATCAGAAGAAAACCTCTTTTCTGGGATCACATCGCCAAAGCGCGACACAACTTTTTTCTTTTTCTTTTTGTAACACTGTGAGGAAAGTTTGAGGCAACAGCGAAAGAGGCAAATTTCCAACTCCGGAGAATCAGTAGCATGGAAAAGGCAGCGAAACGGCGAACCTATGTGCCTGCAACCACAGCGTGGGCAAAGACAGGGACAGGGCGTGCCTATTTGTCTACTTCCACATCGGGGGCCGGGTAAGGCAGGGAAAGGGCTAACCTATTTGCCTTTAAAGTGGGCACCATCAGCCACAACACCCCTGCTACAACTGGCAAAAGCACAGGAGCCACCCCAGGCAGATTTTCTGAAGGAGCTTGAACAAGCTGCAACCACCCTGCTGGGGCGATAGAGAATACTGAAGAGGCAGATGGAGCTAGCTGGCCATGAGGCACTATGGTTTTTCAGTGCTCTCTATCTCCCCCTGCTGGTTGATGGACACATCTGCTTGATGACAAGGAATCATCCATGTGTGTATGTTTCCATAGCAACCAGCAGGCTCTCCTATGTTTGCACACATTTTTGCATGCAAAATATCTGCAGATGATTTTGTTACAGCATTGGGTACAAATAAATTTATTTTCTTGCGTGCATTTTAAATATGCAACAAACTACAGTGCAGGCTTATTACATCAGCCTTTTAGAGTGCCAAATGCTTATGCCCCACAATTCAGAGCTTGAAAGGGATTGGCTCAGGTGTAAGCACCATACTATAATGTGGCAGGCAGATAAACAGTCTGCCCACTCTTTAGATATTGATATATCATATAACAATTCCCTTAACAGTTGTCCACTAGCAACAATTTTGGGTCAGTACAACACTTTCTAATATCAGGCTAATTTTCATTGGGAGATGGGTGAAATCTACTTATTTACTGTATTCAAATGATAAAAATACAAGTTGTATTTTATAAACCATCTGCAAGAGGAAGAGAAAATACTGGAGTTTTCCAATGAGCACCAGGAGGTTATACAGGTGAGTTCACTGGAACATACCAGTTCTTCTCTACATCTACACACTGCCAAGGACACTAAGGTCCTCTCAAGGACTATCACTAACCACACCCTCTCCAAAAGACATTACACGATGTGATACCCACAAGCGAGCCTTCTTTGGAGTAGCCCCCGGCCCACACTCTGGAATGCATTGCCTGAAAGGCTCCACTTAACACAAGACTAATAGGCATATTTTCGAAAGAGATGGACGTCCATCTTTTGACATAAATCGGCACTTGGACGTCCATCTCTTAGAAACGTCCAAATCGGTATAATCAAAACCCGATTTTGGACGTCTCTAACTGAAGTCTGTTGCAAGGATGTCCAAATTTCAAGGGGGCATATCGGAGGTGTGGTGAAGGCGGGACTTGGGCGTTCCTAAGATTGAGCCATAATGGAAAAAAGCAGAGACCGTCCACGACTAACACTTGGACGTTTTCACCCGGACGTATTTTTATTACGAATAAGGCATAAAAAGGTGCCTGAAATGACCAGATGACCCCTGGAGGGAATCGGGGATGACCTCCCGTTACTCCCCCAGTGGTCACTAACCTCCTCCCACCCTCAAAAAACATCATTAAAAATATTACGTGTCAGCCTCTATGCCAGCCTCAGATGTCATACTCAGGTCCATGACAGCGCATACAGGTCCCTGGAGCAGTTTTAGTGGGTGAAATGCACTTCAGACAGGCGGGCCCAGGCCCATACCCCCCCACCTGTTACATTTGTGAGGGAAACAGCGAGCCCCTCCAAAACCCACCAGAAACCCTCTGTAGCCACATATAGGTGCCCCCCTCTTCAACCGTAAGGGCTACGATAGCGGTGTCCAGTTGGGGGTAATGGGTTTGGGGAGGGGGGGTTAGGAGGCTCAGCACACAAGGTAAGGGAGCTATTTACCTTGGAGCATTTTATGAAGTCCACTACAGTGCCCCCTAGGGTGCCCAATTACTGTCCTGGCATGTCAGGGGGACCAGAGCACTAGAAATGCTGGCTCCTCCTATGTCCAAATGGCTTGCATTTGGGCATTTTAGACATGGACTCTTTGGTTTCGAAAATCGCCAAAAGTCAGAGACATCCAAATCCAAGGATGTCCTTGGTATTTTCGAAAATGAGCTTTTCCTCACCTCTGGATTTTGACGTTTTACAAAGGCGCCCAAATCCAAACTTAGACGATTCTTTCAAAAATGCCCCTCCTGGTTTAAGTTTTGGATCCCTTTGTTGTTGGACTTGAGTGAATTTTGAAATATTATGAATATAATATGTGAGTCATTCCCTTTATATTATGCAATATTTCACTTTCTGTCAGGATGTTATGCCTGGAAATATATTGTAAAATAATAAAATTTAAATTAAAAAAAATGCCCCTCCACCTCTACTTCAGGAAGCAGGTGAAAGCTTGGCTCTTCAATAAGGCCTTTAATGGAAGAAGTAACTAACTTGTTAGTCTCACAAACACACACACAAAGAATGACACAGCCTGCACATACTGCAGCAGGACATGTTTATCCACTCCTGCCCTAGCTGACATAATATTTAACCATCTCTCTGACCTCATGTGCAATTTTCTTTAAATTAGTCACCTTACTTTCTAACTCTTCTTACTCTCTTACCTATCTATATGTTCCATCTTTGCTTATACCCTTCACTATCAATTAAAATGTTCTATTACGTATTGTATTGACATCGTTAGTATACTATGCCATAGTGTTATTTGAATATTTTTATTGCTGTAATTGCCCATTGCTCTTGTTTGATCTGTTCTTACTGTACACAGACTTGAGTGAATTCCTTCAAAAGCCAGTAACGAAATCCTAATAAATAAATAAATAAATAACTTCCATCTGCTGGTGAAGGGGTGGGGTGGGAATAGCGCCCACTCGTTCGGGACGGCCACAAACAACAACGAAGTGAGTTTTTATGTGGATATGATTTTTAAAAATACAGAAAGAATATGCTGCTACCAAATTGAAACTTTTGTCAAATTTTAAACAGAAATGTTTACAATTACAAAAGCTTCAGTGTAAGGGATGAATCACGAAATGAAATGACTCAGGGAGTGCCTATCAACTCCTTCAACAAATGAAGGCCTCCAGGATCATATGAAATTGGAGCACAATTTTCATATACTTGCGAGCTTTCTGCTAATTTTTAAAATAAAACTAAACTACACGTGTACTTTTACTTTACAATTGGGTACAAGTGTATGCAGGTATTCTTCTTTCTTAAGCAATTTTTAATTTATGCAGTTACTTTTTCCAACTTACAAAAAGTGTATAGTTTTGAAAAGACAAAATAAGTACTTTGTTTCAGTCCTAGAAAACTTCTCCCACATCTTGGTAAAACTATCCATGTGGTCGTGTTATGTGCACACTTTTACCTGCGTACAAGATGGCAATTTTCATAGAATTAATTTCCATGGGTAAAGCACTATTTCATACATGGAAATAATTCTGAAATTTCCTCCCTATGAAGTACAATAAAAGCTATAATTAAAAGACAGGTACAGAGAAATACCTAAGATTCATCTTAGGAAGGAAAAACATATCTTTGCAGAAGTCAGAATTTAAAAGTGAATAAACACTTTACAATAGTAACTAACAATAAAATGTCAGTCTCTACCTTTTGACCACACTTCTTTTCCATCAACAGAGACTCCCACAACTATTCCAGGAGCTCCTGATTCATCCTGCAAAGAAAAGGATAATTTCCTCTGTTATTAGAGCCACACATTCCTCCAGGGTTCTTGCTTACACAGCTCCTAGGTTGTCTCTTCATTTGTTGAAGAACTGTATTTCTGCACTTTCATAAGAAGAGTTTACTTATGACAAGTAGGGAGCAAATCAGGACTGGAAGGTTAAAGGTAATCACAAACACTTCACCAATTCAGAGACTTAAAAGTGGCCTATATAAGATGAGTTGGTGGCCACAGTTCTGGGGACCACAGCAGAAGCATTCCAGTAGCACGGATGTCAGATTCCTATGGATCTATGCAAACTGTTGCAGGCCCTTTGTGCAGAGGAGGAGCAGCATACAGAAGATGACTACAATTTCCCAGACAAGATTTTTTTTAAATCTGCGTGACCAAGTGGGTGAAATGTATTATTTCATAGAGAAAGCTCTAGAGCCATAAACTGGTTATGCTGTCCAAATAGTTATTACCTATGTGGACTTTCCATATACCACTGAAAAAAAAAGATGATTATATTCATTTCAGTGTGTCACTCCAGAAGATATTTAATCTCTATTCTCTACAGCTAGTGTGCACTAGATGGTACCCGAAACTGTCATTCCCTTTCTGTTCAAATGGCACTGCTTAGCCACAAAACACTATATCAAAAGGCATTTACTTCTCTCTCGGTGTACAAATTAGAACCAGAATTTGTTCCTCAGAGATAAACCAGAACTTATTCAAATAATATCCTCAGGTTGCAGAAGAGCTCTAAAAATAGACACAACACTTTTCTAATGGATAAGTAGTTCAGAATGTGCTTTAGAGTTTAAGTCCTGGGGTCATCACCAGCAAAATCCTATCTACACAGGAAAATACAAATTGGCATATTAGGTCAGAGCAAAGTTCCATCAAGTCCAGTGTCCTGTTTCCAACAGTGTGCCGTCCAGGTCACAAGTAACTGACAGAATCCCCAAACGTATAATTATTCCATGCTGCATACCTCCAATAATAAGCAGTGGCTTTTCCCCAACTCTATCTTAGTAATAGTTTATGGATTCTTCCTCCATGTGATTTCATTTATCAAACATTATTTGTTGAAAAGATCATGATGTGTGCTACTATTAGAATTGATGGCCTTAAACAAACCAAAAACTGAACTACATAAAAGCTGAACACAAAGAATAACTCCTAACTCGTGCCTATGTCTTGCACTGAGCAAAAATAAACAGAAGTTGTTGGCAGTTTGGTCTACGTTCTTTGTAAAGGTAAAACCATGCATAACAAGGAACATGGTCCAGAGAGTAGAGAGGAAAGTGGAGAGAATCTAAACCTTTTTAGTGAAAAAAGTTTCAGCTCCAGTCTTTAAAGAAGTTGAACCATCTTCCTGCTGTAGCTTAAGTGGTGGCTGGGCCACACATCTTTAAATAGTCCCGTTATGATAGAGCTTGGGTGGAATTAAATCAGCGTTTTTCAACCAGTGTGCCAAGAGAATCCCCTTGAGATACCAAGTCATACACATACGGCTGTCCTCACACGCCAGGCACCCCTCTTCTTGTACATTCAAGGACCAGTCCCCTCCCCATGGTCTGCCATTTCTCCCACTCTCTCTGGTCCAGCATACACCGCTGTTTTCTCCATCCACAATCTGGCACCTCTCCCCTCAATCTCAAACCGCCCCCCCCCCATCCTACCTTCAAACTCATATACAAAGTCCCCCGTAGTTTTCCTTCTCTAGCACCCACCCTCTCTAATACAACTTCTCTCCCTTAACTGCATCCCACCTTGCCAGAAAAAGCAGGAAATTGCATCATAAGAGAGGTAGGATGCTGGAGAAGAGAAGAGAAGCTGCGGGGTCTGTTGTGGGTGACCTGAAAGACAAGATGGAAAGTGGGATACGGGGGAGGGTGAGAATGAGGGAGAGATACTGGACAGGGGCTGGGGAACTGTTAGAATGAGGGAGAGCAGTTCTGCATGGGGCAAGGAGGGAGAACGGTATGCATCGGGGGAGGGGCAAGAAGGGAGAGTGGTGCTGTTATGAAGTGGTCAAGGTCAGGGAGAGCGGTTCTGCATGAGGGGCAAGGAGGGAGAGAGGTGCTGGACAGGGAGGTCAGGTTAGGGAAGAAAGAGATCCAATGAGGTGGGTGAGGAAGCGAGGGGGTACGGAGAGGGAATGAAATGCTGGACTTGGGGGGGGGGGGGGAGGAGAAAGGTGCCAGAACAAGGAGGAGAGACAATACCACAGAGGAAAATGAGTAAAATCTTGCAACATAAAAGGAAGGGAACGAAAGAGGGAAGACATTCATGCTGCACATAAAAAGAAAACACGATAGATATGAGAAGGCAGAGAAATTGAAGACAGCTGAATGTGAAAGATCACTGTCAAACAGACATAGGGCTGGTGAGAAAAAAATAGCACATAGAAAGGAGGCCCTGGAAACAGAGCACAGATAGAGGAAAGCAGAACCAAAGATTGGATAAGATCACTGGACTACAAAGGTAGGAAAAATGATTTTATTTTCAGTTTAGTGATTGAATTTTGTCGGTGTTGAGAATTTACATCTGTCGGCTTTATTTTGCACTGTACAGGAGGACATGCGTTGCTTTCTATTTCTCTGGTGTTGCACAACATGCAGAGTCCAGTATCTCTGCTTTCAGTTTTTTTTGTCTGCATGGTTTTTTTTGCAATTCCTTATTTTGCATCAGGTAAAAGTCATGTTCTGCATCTGCAACTGAGGTGAAGGATTCTGCTGGCATGTAGTGTGTGTAGGAATCTGTAACACTCCATCTTGTTCCAATTTCCAAGTAGTAGGTATATTGGTGCGATAATGTAACATAGTAACATAGTAGATGACGGCAGAAAAAGACCTGCATGGTCCATCCAGTCTGCCCAAGACAAACTCATATGTGTATACCTTACCTTGAATTTGTACCTGTCCTTTTCAGGGCACAGACCATATAAGTCTGCCCAGCAGTATTTCCCGCCTCCCAACCACCAGTCCCGCCTCCCATCACCGGCTCTGGTACAGACCGTATAAGTCTGCCCTCCCCTATCCTCGCCTCCCAACCACCACCCCCTCTTCCCCCCAACTGTTCCGCACCCCAATTTCAGCTAAGCTTCTGAGGATCCATTCCTTCTGCACAGGATTCCTCTATGCATATCCCACGCATGTTTGAACTCCGTTACCGTTTTCATCTCCACCACCTCCTGCGGGAGGGCATTCCAAGCGTCCACCACCCTCTCCGTGAAAAAATACTTCCTGATATCTTTCCTGAGTCTGCCCCCCTTCAATCTCATTTCATGTCCTCTCGTTCTACCGCCTTCCCATCTCCGGAAAAGATTCGTTTGCGGATTAATACCTTTCAAATATTTGAACGTCTGTATCATATCACCCCTGTTCCTCCTTTCCTCCAGGGTGTACATGTTCAGGTCAGCAAGCCTCTCTTCGTACGTCTTGGAACGTAAATCCCATACCATCCTCGTAGCTTTTCTTTGCACCGCTTCCATTTTTTTTAACATCCTTCGCAAGATACGGCCTCCAAAACTGAACACAATACTCCAGGTGGGGCCTCACCAACGTCTTATACAGGGGCATTAAAACCTCCTTTCTTCTGGTGGTCACTCCTCTCTCTATACAGCCTAGCAATCTTCTAGCTACTGCCACCGCCTTGTCGCCTTCAGGTCCTCAGATACTATCACCCCAAGATCCCTCTCCCCGTCCGTGCCTATCAGACTCTCCCCGCCTAACACATACGTCTCCCTTGGATTTCTACTCCCTAAGTGCATAACTTTGCATTTCTTCGCATTGAATTTTAATTGCCAAACGTTAGACCATTTTTCTAGCTTCTTCAGATCTTTTTTCATGTTTTCCACACCCTCCGGGGTGTCCACTCTGTTGGAAATCTTGGTGTCATCCGCAAAAAGGCAAACTTTACCTTGTAACCCTTCGGCAATGTCACTCACAAATATATTGAACAGAATGGGCCCCAGCACCGATCCCTGAGGCACTCCACTACTCACCTTTCCCTCCTCCGAGCGAACTCAATTTACCACCACCCTCTGGCGTCTGTCCGTCAACCAGTTCCTAATCCAGTTCACCACTTCGGGTCCTATCTTCAGGCCGTCTAGTTTATTTAAGAGCCTCCTGTGGGGAACCGTGTCGAAAGCCTTGCTGAAATCTAAGTAGATGACGTCCATAGCACGTCCTTGATTTAATTCTCCTGTCACCCAGTCAAAGAATTCAATGAGATTCGTTTGGCACGATTTCCCTTTGGTGAAACCATGTTGTCTCGGATCTTGCAACTTATTGGCTTCCAGGAAATTCACTATCCTTTCCTTCAGCATGGCTTCCATTACTTTTCCAATAACCAAAGTGAGGCTTACCGGCCTGTAGTTTCCAGCTTCTTCCCTATCCCCACTTTTGTGAAGAGGGACCACCTCCGCCGTTCTCCAATCCCTCGGAACCTCTCCCGTCTCCAAGGATTTATTAAACAAATCTTTAAGGGGACCCGCCAGGACCTCTCTGAGCTCCCTCAATATTCTGGGGTGGATCCCGTCCAGTCCCATGGCTTTGTCCACCTTTAGCTTTCCAAGTTGTTGATACACACTCTCTTCCATGAACGGTGCTATATCCATTCCATTCTCAGGTGTACTTTTGCCAGTCCCTCGTGGTCCTTCTCCAGGATTTTCTTCAGTGAAAACCGAACAAAAGTAGCTATTTAGTAAATTGGCTTTTTCTTCATCATTATCTACATAGCGGTTCGCTGTATCTTTTAGTCTCACAATTCCCTTTTTAGTCCTTCTTCTTTCACTAATATACCTGAAGAAATTTTTGTCGCCCCTCCTTACATTTCTAGCCATTTGTTCTTCCGCTTGCGCCTTCGCCAGACGTACCTCTCTCTTGGCTTCTTTCAGTTTCATCCGGTATTCCTCCCCATGTTCCTCTTCTTGAGATTTTCTATATTTCTGGAACGCCAACTCTTTAGCCTTTATTTTCTCAGCCACTTGCTTGGAGAACCATATCGGTTTCCTTTTCCTCTTGCTTTTATTTACTCTCCTTACATAAAGGTCTGTGGCCCTATTTATTGCTTCTTTCAGCCTGGACCACTGCCCTTCCACTTCCTGTTCGTCCTCCCAGCCCATCATCTCCTTCCTCAGGTATTCCCCCAGTAGCATAATTAAATTACTACTTCTAAAGGTTACAGGTACGGGTGGGGATAGAGGAGATTACTTGTGGGGATGGGTACAGATGGAATGGATCTTAGCTGGGATGGGTGGGTATGAGTTAGATGTGCCTTGACAATTTTTGCACCTTGTAAGTATGCCGTGAGATGAAAAAGGTTGAAAATCACTGAATTAAATAATAAAAGATTACTATTAAAAATAAGTTAGCCAGGTTAGGACACTTTGGTCTGATCTTCTACACTAGGCCTAAAAGGGAAATATTAAAAAGGACTTTTTGAAGTTCTTCCATCAAACTTCTACAAGAAAAAACAACTGATGTCAAAAGCCAGAAGTGGCATCTATAATAATCTTCTATAAGCCTAGGATATTAATTGGCAAAGTGGCAATGGTCACAAAACGATCAGGGATATGCATGCAAGAACCCTGTTACCAAGCACTTTTCCAATGTGAGGTCCCTCTCCCCCCCATTGGCATATACTTCACAGTAAATGATAATAAATGTGTTAGTCTATGGGCCATAACCCTATACAATAAATACATTTCTGAGACCTGGCTATACATGTTAGGGGTTGAAGGGTTTTTTAATTGGGGGGGGGGGGGGGGGAAGCTGGTGCTTATGTTAGGCGTTATGATTGGGGGTTTTTTAAACTAAAGACCAGGCTGAATATAAAGATATCATAAGCCTAAAAGTGAATTCATAGTAATAATTAGCTTGTGTATTAGACTTTACAAAGTATATCATTTAAATATTTTTTTGAAAACCTCAGCAAGATGGAAAATTTCTTTTACTCCATCTATGATCACTCTCCAAAATCGTCACTGGTATTCTATGTTGTCTTAGATGCTTGTTTTTTCCTCTGTTTTTGTGTATACAGGGCCAGATTCTATATATGGCACCTAAAAAAATCCACATGATAAACATTTCCACCTAAGCGTATTCTACAAGCCACGTCTAGATTCAGGCATGGTATATAGAATATGCTTAGTTGGTATTCCAGCTCCTAAAATTACATGCATCCATTTACACCAACGAAAATGTGGCATAAATCCCTGTGCATACATTTATGAACACTAGGTCATATTCTATAACTAGGAATGTAAATTTTGGAATTCCCATGAAATGCCTGCTGTACACTGCTTTGGGTGAATCTCTTCATACAGGCGGTTAATAAATCCCAATAAAATAAAATAAAATAAATAAATAAAATTTTAGAACAGCACATTAGTTTCAAACTTCTCATGATCACGTTCAAGGCTTTTAGGACTGGCCTGCCAGTTTCTCTCTCCTCTCTCACTATTCCGTACTTCACTCACTAAATCACCATAGACTTGTCCTTCCAGACCCTAAATATGCCACTCTCACATCTACCAGACATCAAGCATTCTTTTTGCAGCCTCAGCTTTGTGGAACTCTTTACCCCTCTCTATTCACTGTGAACGATCCCTGAAGAAATTCAAGACTTTGGTTAAAACATGACTCTTCCAACAAGTCTTTCCTTCTACTACTACTACTACTATTTAACACTCCATTAGACTAGGTGTAGTGTCAGTCTTCGCAGTTTGAGTAGCCCTACCCCTTTTGGTTCCCATTTTTTTCTCTTCTTCCACTTGTCATTGTAATGTTGGTTCCTATTTGTAACATGTGCATGGTCTCTCTTGCTCTTTCCTATCCACCATTGTAGTTCCTTTCCTTACTTTGATTACTGTTGTTTTTTATGAGTATTGTACACCGCTTTGAACTGCTCATTAGCAAAAGCAGTATAGCAAGTATAAATAAATTTTAAAAAATAAATAAGGGAAACCAAGCATATATCAATAATTGAACTGTTTGTAAGAACAGGTCAATAGCCGTCCAAAGTTGTTTTAAAGCAATTAAATTGGAATGCTTTTCAGAAGCATGGGAGTTCGTAATGCTTATAGAGGCACACTATATTCCACCAAAAGATATAGTTCAAAAATCTGGCTCACTTCCAATTTTTAAGAACATTTGGATGCTGGTGGCTAGCAGAATACCTATTAGTTTTGGTTTGAAGTCAAAGGAGTCAACCCAGAGGTGCTGACAGTGAAGCACTATAATGTCATAGAGGGGCATGTAGAGGTGTCAGTATCAGAACAAGAAGACTGGAGGCAGAATGCTCCATATTTAGTTAGTGAGGCCAGGTGATAGAGTAATGATCAGGTATATAAAGGCCTCTAGAACAAATGGTGATTTGTTCTAGAGGCCTTTAATTTACATAAAGCAATACAAGATTTGTTTTATTTTGCCAAATGAATTCAGTGAATTTTCCATCAATCCATTTGTAAACGGATTTAGGGCACAAAGATGGCAACATAGACAACATGGCAGGTAGTTAGCATGCAAATTAGTGTGTGCTGTTAGCATAGTAACTATTATATGCTGGTATGACAGCATATGCTAATTCTCAAGCTAACTACATGCTAAATTCAATGCTGAGAATGAAACTGCACAACAACATCTTAATTTCCCAGTGAACAACAATTAGAGGAATGATTCAGACCTAACTTGCCCGGGTACAATTTTCTATGCTACAGTCAGTCTTGTAAAGCAACACTGACTGCGGAATTTAAATATCAGGGGGATAGTGTCCAATTATGCATTTTTGCAGGATTTTCTAGGAAGGATGCTCTTAGGAGGGAGCCTAGGGGGTCAGAGAGTTAAGAGGGGCATAAAGGTGAATGTTTGTATATTTTTGATACAGTTTCACGATAGTTCTATTATTAGGCTTCAATGTACTTTTTTCAAGTTTACCTCATTTATTGTATTTAGTTTATTCTTGGTTATTTTACTATTGTTATGCTGTTAACAAAATTGTAAGTTTTATGTTAAACTGTACCTGCTGTACACTGCCTTGGGTGAATCTCTTCATAAAGGTGGTTAATAAATCCCAATAAATTAAATAAATAAATAAAAATATAAGTAATTCTAGGTATGTGTCATTTTGATGGTGGAAATCCTTCCCCACAAAGTTTAAAGGTGACCATTTCGTTAGATCTCAGGTAATTATGTCTTTAATTCTGGATATATTGAGGATCTGCTCAGGGTCTTTATAGATGAGAATACCTAAATATTAGAAAACATGGTGAGCCCATGTAAACTTCATGTGTTGGAAATCAGGAAGAGAGAAAGAGTTGTTTAGGAGAATGATCTCCGATTTATCCCAGTTTACTTTACAACCAGAAAATTGAGTATATGGAGCCCAATTCAAAGAAAGCAGGAAGGGATACTTGTGGGTTTGTGACAAATAAAAGAACATCTGCATAAGCAGCTAATTTAATTTGACACATTTTGGTTTGAATACCATGTATTGAAGGAGACTGATGGATAGCAGAAAGGTAAAATTATGTATAATCATACCTGATAATTTTCTTTCCATTAATCATAGCTGATCAATCCATAGACTGGTGGGTTGTGTCCATCTACCAGCAGGTGGAGATAGAGAGCAAACTTTTGCCTCCCTATATGTGGTCATGTGCTGCCGGAAACTCCTCAGTATGTCGATATCAAAGCTCCATCCGCAGGACTCAGCACTTAGAGAATTACACCCACGAAGGGACACTCTGCCCAGCTCACCACCGCCGAAACGGGGGAGGGGAATTAACCCAGCTCATCCCCACACAAGTGGGGGAGGGGAATCCGTCCAGCTCATCCCCGCGGAGCGGGGGAGGGACACCACACCCGCCGATGCGGGGGGATCTGGCTTATCCTGCAACCGCAACCGCGGGAGGAGCTGACTGACCCTAACACCGCCGAAGCGGGAGGGGTACAAAGCTGCCCTACAGCCGCACGAAGCGGGAGGGAGTGCCGGCAGAATTTTAAGTCTCAATCCAGCCCCGTATAACGGAGGGGAGAGGAATGCAGCAGCTCACTGTAACACAAACTCGTCTTAACTCTTGAAGAATCCAAGTGAAAAAACTTGAACACGAAGTCTTTCTGAAGTAACTGAAGACTAAACTTGAACCTGAAATGCAACCAGAATAAAAAACAGTACAGATATCTGGGAGGGGCTATGGATTGATCAGCTATGATTAATGGAAAGAAAATTATCAGGTATGATTATACATAATTTTACCTTCCATATCATCAAGCTGATCAATCCATAGACTGGTGGGATGTACCGAAGCAGTACTCACCCAGGGCGGGACATAGAAATCCCTGACCTCAACACTGAAGCTCCAAACCGGGCCTCCGCCCGTGCAGCCACAGTCAAACGGTAATGCTTGGAGAATGTATGAGCCGAAGCCCAAGTTGCCGCCTTGCATATCTCTTCCAAGGAGACGGATCCGGCCTCTGCCATCGAGGTCGCCTGAGCTCTCGTGGAGTGAGCCTTCAGCTGGATAGGCGGCACCTTCCCTGCGGCCACATAAGCCGCTGCAATGGCTTCCTTGACCCATCTTGCCACTGTAGGCTTAGCAGCCTGCAGACCCTTACGAGGACCTGCAAACAGGACAAACAGATGATCCGATTTCCGGAAATCATTGGTTACTTCCAAGTATCTGATGATGACTCGTCTCACATCCAGATATTTAAGAGCAGAGTACTCCTCTGGGTAGTCCTCCCTACGAAAGGAAGGGAGACATAGCTGCTGATTCACATGGAAGCGAGAAACAATCTTGGGCAGGAAGGAAGGCACTGTGCGAATAGTCACTCCTGCCTCAGTGAACTGTAGAAAAGGCTCTCGACATGAGAGCGCCTGGAGCTCGGAAACTCTTCTGGCTGAAGTGATAGCCACCAAAAAGACTGCTTTCAACGTCAGGTCTTTCAGAGATGCCCTTGACAAGGGTTCAAACGGCGGCTTTTGCAATGCTCTTAGCACCAGGTTGAGATTCCACGCAGGCACCACTGAGTGCAGAGGAGGGCGCAGGTGATTAACCCCCTTGAGAAAGCGCACCACATCTGGCTGCGAAGCCAGGGAAGCACCCTTCAGGCGGCCCCTGAAGCAAGCCAGAGCCGCTACCTGGACCTTAAGGGAACTGAGCGACAGGCCTTTGTCCAGACCTTCTTGCAGGAACGCCAACACTGAAGAAATTGGAGCAGTGAAAGGAGAAAGAGAGCCTGCTTCACACCACGCTGCAAAGATACGCCAAACCCTGGCGTAAGCAGTAGAAGTAGAGCGTTTCCTCGCTCTCAGCATAGTGGCGATGACCTTGTCCGAGAAGCCCTTCTTCCTCAGACGCTGCCGCTCAATAGCCAAGCCGTAAGACCAAAGGGGGAGGGATCCTCCATCACCACGGGACCCTGATGTAACAGGCCCCGCTCCACTGGCAACCGCAGAGGATCGTCGACTGAGAGCCTGATCAAGTCCGCATACCAGGGACGCCTGGGCCAATCCGGACCCACCAGGATTATCCTGCCGGGATGCTTTGCCACCCGGTCTAGTACCCTGCCCAACATGGGCCAGGGCGGGAACACATAGAGAAGCTCTTGTGTCGGCCATTGTTGGAGAAGAGCATCTACTCCCAGGGATCGAGGGTCCCGTCCTCTGCTGAAGAAGCGCGGCACTTGGCAATTGGCCGATGACGCCATCAGATCTAGGCTCGGCTGGCCCCAGCGCTTCGTGATGTCCAAGAACGCCTGAGCAGATAGCTGCCACTCTCCGGGCTCCAAGGTATGGCGACTGAGAAAGTCCGCCTTGACATTCATGACTCCGGCAATGTGGGCCGCTGACAGCTGTTCCAGGTTCGCTTCCGCCCACTGGCATAGACTCATAGCTTCCTTGGCTAGAGGGGCGCTCTTGGTACCTCCCTGGCGGTTGACATAGGCCACAGCCGTGGCATTGTCCGACAGGACCCGTACAGGCTTCAACACCAGTACCGGGATGAACTCCAAAAGCGCCAACCGAATGGCTCTGAGTTCCAGGAGGTTGATAGACCACTTTGCCTCTGCAGGAGACCAGAGCCCCTGCGCTGTCCTTCCCAAGCAGTGGGCTCCCCAGCCCGATAACGAGGCGTCCGTCGTGACGACAATCCACTCTGGGGACACCAGAGGCATTCCCGCAGACAACTTGTCTGTCTGCATCCACCAGCTCAGCGCCTTGCGCACTGCTGGATCCAAGGGAAGACGCACCGCATAATCCTCCGACATCGGAGTCCAGCGCTGCAGCAGAGAGTGTTGTAGTGGTCTCATATGAGCCCTGGCCCAGGGCACTACTTCCATCGTGGCCGTCATAGAGCCCAACAGCTGCACATAGTCCCAAGCCCGAAGAGGAGAGGCTACTAGGAACTGGTCCACCTGAGCCTGAAGCTTGACAATCCGATTGTCTGGCAGGAACACTCTGCCCACTTGGGTGTCGAATCGAACTCCCAGATACTCCAGGGACTGAGTCGGGCGCAGCTGGCTCTTCTCCCAGTTGATGATCCATCCCAGGGAGCTCAAAAGAGCAACTACCCGGTCCACAGCTTTGCCGCACTCTGCATAAGAGGGGGCTCGGATCAACCAGTCGTCCAGATAAGGATGGACTTGTACTCCTTCCTTTCGCAGGAAGGCCGCTATGACCACCATTACCTTGGAAAAGGTCCGCGGAGCAGTAGCCAACCCGAACGGGAGGGCTCTGAACTGGAAGTGTCGGCCCAGGACTGCAAAACGCAGAAAGCGTTGATGAGGAGGCCAGATGGGAATATGCAGGTACGCTTCCTTGATGTCCAAGGATGCCAGGTACTCCCCTGCCTTCACTGCCGCTATAACAGAGCGGAGAGTCTCCATGCGAAAGTGCCGCACTTTCAAGGCCCGATTGACCCCTTTGAGGTCGAGGATAGGCCGGACAGAACCTCCTTTCTTTGGTACCACAAAGTAAATGGAGTAACGCCCCTTGCCAAGCTGACTTTCTGGCACCGGAACGACCGCACCCAGGCGGATCAGATTGTCCAAAGTCTGCTGCACTGCCACAGCTTTGACCGGAGACTTGCAGGGAGAGAGTACAAACCCGTCTCTTAAGGGTCGGCAGAACTCTAGCTTGTAGCCGTCTCTGATGACTTCCAGCACCCAAGCGTCTGAAGTTATTGTGGTCCACTCGCCCAGAAACGAGGACAGCCGTCCTCCAATCTGCACTGGGGCGTGGACCAATACCCCGTCATTGGGTACGAGACCCTGGGGGAGGACCGGAGGGAGCACCTCCGGGACGGCGGTCTCTGCGAAAGGAATGCTGCTTGGGGGAGAAATTCCTCTTAAAGGAAGAGGGGGCAGAAGCACCCGACCTGCCCGGGCGGTACCGACGGGCTTCCTGAAACCGTCCTCTGGAGGTACCGGGACGAGCACTAGCCCGAGCCCTGACCTCCGGTAACTTCTTGCCCTTAGACGTGCCGAGATCAGACACGATTTTGTCCAGCTCGACCCCAAAGAGCAGCTTGCCTTTAAAAGGCAATCTAGCCAGGCGGGATTTTGAGGCGTGGTCAGCAGACCAATGTTTCAGCCAAAGCCACCGCCGCGCAGAGACAGTCTGAGCCATGCCTTTAGCTGAGGCTCTCAAGACATCATACAGCAAGTCTGCCAAATAGGCTAAGCCCGATTCCAGGGCTGGCCAATCATTCCTCAAGAAATGATCCGAGGGGGAAGCCCGCTGCACCATAGTCAGGCACGCCCTGGCCACATAGGAGCCGCAAACTGAGGCCTGCAAATGTAACGACCTGGTGTCTCAGTGAGTAGCTGCAATAGACGCTTAAATAAACGTCGAAATAAACGCCTTTAAGGCCGTTCAAAATTTTTTTTTTTTTTTTTTAACGGAGCCAGCGGGAGGGGGGAGAAAAGGAGGGACCTGGCACCACCAGGTTTGCACTTGCTCAAAAGAGCCCTCAACCCCAGGCACTCAACAAAACCTAAAAATTAGGCTTGGAGGCCTAGCCAGAGCTGCTGCTGTGTGTGACCACCACCTGCTGAGATAGAGAACATACTGGGGAGTTTCCGGCAGCACATGACCACATATAGGGAGGCAAAAGTTTGCTCTCTATCTCCACCTGCTGGTAGATGGACACAACCCACCAGTCTATGGATTGATCAGCTTGATGATATGGAAGTAGGGGTTCTAAGGCTAGGCTCAACAAAAAGGGTGAAAGAGGGCAACCTTGACAGGTGCCACATTGTAAAGGAATATCGTTTGAGAGAATTTCATTAACAGGAACTTTAGAAATCAGGTTCCAATACAAACATGATCAAAGCCAAACCATTCCTGAGCCTGCAGTAGGAAGGGCCATTCAACACAATCAAAAGCTTTTTCTGCAACTAAAGTTAGTCCCACTACAGACTGAAATGCCCCAAAGGATACTGTGAAATTGTCTAAAATTGTCTCTGATGTATCTGTTTTTCATGAATCCTACTTGGTCAGTGAGTATTAGTTGAGAAATAATTAATTTGGTTTAGTCTTTCAGTTAAAAGTTTTGCTAAAATTTTGTAATCTAAATTTAAGAGCGAGATGGGTCTATAATTTTGAACTTTGTAAGGGTCTCTGCCCAGTTTAGGAATAATTATGATAGAAGCTTAATGAACAGGATGGGTTCTAACATAATTAAAATAAGTTAGCAAGTATGGAGCCAATAATGAACTAAACCTTTTAGCCATTGGGACTAGGTGCTTTATTGTATGCCAAACAGGAAATGTCAGACAGCAACTCTTGAATAGAAGTCTAAGGTTTGGGTTTTTTTTGCGCAGTGGGGGAAAGAGTTTAAAAAGCTGGAGATATCCTCAACGAATCTGTGAGACTGTAGTTCCAGAGAGTCTAGGCAGGCTTGAACATCAATAAATTGTGCCTTTTCAGATTCAATCTCGTTGCAGAACGCTTTAGTGGCTTCAACTTGCTCCGTCATTATCTGTTTAAATGAGTGCATTTCTTTAAGAAGTAAATCAAATTGCAACTCAGATATTTTTGTTGCCATTTTCTCTGGCGTGGATGGCTATGGTTTAGGCCACTTCCCACTTGGAGAGGGTAAAGTAGCCAGATCTTGCTTGCTGTTATTACCAGAAGCCATCAAGATAGTTAGAAAACAATGAGCCAAAAGTTGTTGTGACATTAATCAAGAAAAGAAACAATTTTCTGTTATAAAATGGCTCTGTTGATCACAGCCTACTCCTTGATACGCTGTCCTCACTTGGATTTCAGGGCTCTGTTCTTTCCTGGTTTTCTTCTTATCTCTCCCAGCGTAACTTTAGTGTATACTCTAGTGGATCCTCCTCTACTTCTCTCCCACTGTCAGTTGGTGTACCTCAGGGATCTGTCCTGGTACCTCTTCTTTTCTCCATCTATACTTCTTCCCTTGGTACTCTGATCTCATCCCATGGTTTTCAGTATCATCTTTATTTTTGAATCACAGCATCGAGCACTTTCAATAATATAAAATGTTCCTGTCCACGAGGTCCCTCAGGCGTATCAAACAGTACCTACCATTTGCCCTATTCAGGACACTAATCCATTCCCTCGTCTTGAGCCATTTTGACTACTGCAATGGAATTTACACCGGTTGTAAGGAGCATGCCCTCAAGAAACTTCAGACAACGATTTGCGGCAGCAACGCCCCTTCCTGAAAAGCTCCACTGGCTCCCGATCAAAGAGCGGATTGAATTCAAAGTCTGTGCTCTTACTCACAAGATTATTTATGGGGACGCTCCAGCCTACATGTTCAGCCTGGTCGACCTCCCACCCAGAAATTCTGTGCAGTCGTCCCACACCTATCTCAATCTCCACTTTCCTAACTGCAGAAACTTAAGATACAAGTTGCTCTTTGCTCTTCATTTTGCTTCCAGTGTCCCCGTTATTGGAATGCTCTGCCATCAGCGTTAAAAGAGACTACTGATCACAGTCTATTCAAGAAATCCCTGAAGACCTACCTATGTGCTCAATCATTCTCCTCAGCTGCTTGATCTTCTGCATCTCCGCCTTCCTTTCCCCTGCTATTTTCCCTCCCTTCCCCTCATCTACTTTATCCTCTGCTTTGCACTACTGCTATTATGTTGTACTTTTCTCCTAACATTGTACGCCACATAGAGCCTGCCTTGGTGGGAATATGCGGGATATAAATGTTCACAATAAATAAATAAATAAATAAAAGAAGGAGAGTTAAGTGAATCCCCATGATAGAAGCTTAGCAACGGTTTTAATTATATCCGTTGCAAGCCTGGGACTTTCAGTCCGTCAGGTTTCTGAGAGATTCTCTCCTTTCTAAAAATACATTAGTGATCTAGCCTGAACTAGTAGTATATATTTGATTTGTATTTGATTTACCTTAATAATACACTAGTTATACTGCACTCCTTTTTTGTAATGCTTCTCATCTTTCCCCCTAAACCAATCTCTCCTCCTCCCCCATTCTCTATTTCTGTGGATAACACTCTCATCCTTCCTGTCTCATCAGCTCGTAACCTTGGGGTCATCTTCGACTCCTCCCTCTCCTTCTCTGCACATATTCAACAGACTGCTAAAACCTGTCGTTTCTTTCTCTATAATATCAGCAAAATTCGCCCTTTCCTTTCTGAGCACACTACCAGAACCCTAATCCACACTTTTATCACCTCTCGCTTAAAGTACTGCAACTTGCTTCTCACAGGTCTCCCACTTAGCCATCTCTCTCCTCTTCAAGCTGTTCAAAATTCTGCTGCACGACTAATATTCCGCCAGTGTCGTTATGCTCATATTAGCCCTCTCCTCAAGTCACACTGGCTGCCTATCCGTTTCCACATACAGTTCAAACTCCTCTTATTGACCTATAAGTGCATTCACTCTGCAGCTCCTCAGTACCTCTCCAGTCTCATCTCTCCCTACATTCCTCCCCGGGAACTCCGTTGACCAGGCAAATCTCTCTTATCTGCACCCTTCTCCTCCACTGCTAATTCCAGACTCCATTCCTTTTATCTTGCTGCACCATATGCCTGGAATAGACTTTCTGAGCTGGTACGTCAAGCTCCATCTCTGGCCGTCTTCAAATATGCTAAAAGCCCACCTTTTTGATGCTGCTTTTAACGCCTAACCCTTATTCACTTGTTCAGAACCCTTATTTTATCATCCTCACTTTAATATTCTCTTATCTCTTGTTTGTCTGTCCTAATTAGATTGTAAGCTCTGTCGAGCAGAGACTGTCTCTTCATGGTCAAGTGTACAGCGCTGCGTACTTCTAGTAGCGCTTTAGAAATGATAAGCAGTAGTAGTAGTAGAGCGAGGGTGTTTAGTGGAGTGCCTTCAAGGCTCAGGATTCCTTCCTGCTCCTTGGAAGCGCTTACCTATCCCACCCTCCCCTCTTGTTCTTCTAATTGGCTTGTGGTTCATTTTGGTTCTCAGTTTATGCAGAGGTTGCTTTCTTGCAGCTTGGGGAGAGGGACACCCGAGCTAGGTGTATTTAAAAGGAGGTCCTTTTGGACAGGACCTTTAATATTCACCAGGAAGTGACTATTAGGCCTAAGCTCCTGAATGAAGGCCTGGATGTCCAGACTTGTTTTTAACTCTAGCTGTTATGGTGGAGTATTGGCTTTCTGATGCTATTTTGATTGTTTGTTCATGGGCACCTAGCTGCTGATGGCATGCAGTCCATTCTTGGTTTTGTTAAATAAATTGTTTTTCATTGTTTGCTTTAGTTATATATGTTCCTCACCAATCAACAAAGCTGTGGCCTGCTTTGGTTGTTTTATAAAATATATAAAGTTATTCAGGTTTTGTGCTAAGTTTGTTTTTACATTATGGGCAAGGGACCTGAGGGGGGATAAAGTGTCTACCATCCTCCATTAAAAACTATACTAAAACAAACAGCCTTCATGTGTTTACAAAATGAGTTAATGTGCATTATTAGATGCAAATGCCTTTTATTAAATCTAGCCCCAAGTCGGTAGAAAAATTATATGAACCACCTGCTTCAAATACTTTTTTAGGTTATACAGTCCACTGTGCCACTCTGAGACAAAATGACCACTTGTAACTGGGGGGGGGGGGGGGGGGGGGGGGAAGAGGGAGGGTGTGCTACTGTGTCCAGAGTTTATTCTGCAAGTCTGCAATCAGCTATTGTGGTTAAACAAATCCTGGGTCCAATGTATTAAAGCATGCTAGGTTTTGTGTACCTGACAGCTTGGTTTTAGTGCACAATTTTATGGGCACCCTATGCAAAAACAGGTTCTATGCACAAGCTGCCCATGTCATACATTTAAATCCACGCTAACAAAGCTATTAGTTGTTCAGCAGAAATGCAGAGAAGTGCACATAAGACCAAATGGCTGAGCACAAGATCCGAGGAGGCATAAAAGGTTAGGTGTGGAGGAGTAGCCTAGTGGTTAGTGCAGTGGACTTTGATCCTGAGGAACTGAGTTCGATTCCCATTGCAGCTCCTTGTGACTCTGGGCAAGTTACTTAACCCTCCACTGCCCCTGGTACAAAATAAGTACCTGAATATATGTAAACCGCATTGAATGTAGTTGCAAAAACCTCAGAAAGGCGGTATATCAAGTCCCATTTCCCTACTACAGCCAGTGTTGCAGGAGTAGCCTAACGGTTAGTGTAGTAGGCTGATATCCTAGGGAGCTGGGTTCAACTCCCAGTGCAGCCCCCTGAGCAAAAGTCACTTAACCCTCTATAGCTCCAGGTACAAAAAAACACCTTACACTGTGAGCCCACTAGGGACAGCTAAGTACCTGCATATAAGGCTCAATGCTGTTCTATAGAAAAGTGTTGAGCACCGAATTCAGTATGAGCATGACTTATGCCTGCTGAAACCTGGTGTAAATCCTGGCATACAAACTGGGCACAGATCCCCGCTATTCTGTAACACTGCATACATTTTTTTGTGAACACCCCTGACCTGCCCATGCTCCTCCCATGGCCTTGCCCCCTTCTGAGTTGCACGCAAGGGGCTTATAGGAAAGGGACTAAGGGGTAAATTCTTCTGTTTAGGAAGCTGCCTCTCATTCTCCGCAAATGTATTTTATAGTACTGGACCTCAGTAGATGCTCCCTCAGTGTGGCACTGGCGGAATCAAATCCATTTATTAGCCACTTGGGAGACAAGGGCAGCATGTGGCTCCCTGAAGAAAAAAACTGTTTCTTTCTGTATGACCTGTTTATTTACATACACTGAGTTTTAGGGGACAAAGCTTACTGTTAAGTTTGTTATAGCCTAGGGGACGGTGTTGGGGGAATTGTGTAATACTAAGAAGCATGAGTCTTTGGGGGGGGGGGGGGGTAACCATGTGAGGTATTGCTTTTATTCTCCTCCTATGGGGGGACTAGATGTATCAAGAGTACAGGCCTCGGCACTGGAGGACTTGGGATTTTGGGATAGGGGGTTGTTGGTGGGGGGGGGGGGGGGGGCTTTGATGGCTGGTTTGATTTACTGGGAGTATACCAACTTGGATTGTTTTTTCTTTGGTTTTCTATGGTTGATGTATTTACATGTTTTGTGTTACCTTTCAAGAAGTCATCAATAAAAATTGTTAAACACTTAAAAAAAAAAAAAATAGCCATGCCGCAACATGCATCAGCCCCTTACCCCCACTTGCTACCTCTTTCCCTCCCCTAAACATTTCCCTCCTATCTAGCGGCACTCACACCCCCGCTTATCCTCAAACATTAAAAAAAATAAATAAATGGTCCAGTAAGCCCCCTCCCGTCCTTTCCCCCATTTACAAACAATGTCCTGGTGGTCCAGCAGTTCACCCACCCGATACCTACTAACTGCCATCTGCAAAATGGTGGGGCCCGGTCTATCATATATGGTAGATAGGTCCCACCTAGGATGCACTGTGTAGGGCACCACCATTTTGCAGATGACCATGACTGAAGGCAGGAGCAAGTGGGCATTGCTCCTGCCTTGTATTGTTGGGGAGAGGGCTTCTGCTAGGCCACCAGGGCATATTTTTGCACATGTGCAGAGGAAGGGAAGCCCACTAGACCACCATGGCATTGGGAGAAGAGGAATAGGAGGTCATGTCAGCCATTACACCACATGAGCTGGAACCATTTGACGCACAATAACGTGCATGCAAACTCAGGGTTTGCTATTCTGTGCAAAAATATTTATATCACAAAAAAATGTGTTCACAGAATAGCATTTCAGCAGATGTGCCTGTCAATACAATTTTTTTGCAGGCAAGATAGAGCTGCCATTAGCACAGACCAGGGCTTAATTTGTAGACAAAAAAGGAAGTGGAACTGTATGGAGCAGCAACACAAAAAGAGGAACCGATAGGCCGATAATCAGAAGCAAACGCTAGAGGCTGTTAGCGCCATACTAGCACCTGTGTTTGCTACCGCCCCATGCTCAGAGCGCGGGCTCTGAACGCAATTAGCATGCAAATGCATGCTAAACCTATTCATCCCCAATGATCAGCAACCAGCGCACCAAATTATTGGCTCGCTGGCTGCGGCAAACCCTACGCCAGCTCGGAGTTGGCGTTAAGGTTTGTAGACCATTGGGGAGGAATGGGAAGCCCTGTCCAGCATGCATTTGCAAGCTAGCAGGCCCCCATTCCCCCCCCCCAATGCAGCAGCCCCCCCATAGGAACCCTGTCCTGACCCCCC
The DNA here is from genome assembly GCF_901765095.1 of Microcaecilia unicolor. Classification (NCBI taxonomy): domain Eukaryota; kingdom Metazoa; phylum Chordata; class Amphibia; order Gymnophiona; family Siphonopidae; genus Microcaecilia; species Microcaecilia unicolor. The sequence goes on from NC_044031.1 coordinate 688,527,787, forward strand.
CCCCCCCAGCGACAGGGGGCTGGAGGTCTGGTAGACCTCCAGTCCCCCTGACCCCCCCCCCCCCCCCGACACAGGTTTGGGGGGCTGGAGATCCGGTAGAAGCCCTTATATGGTGTGGAGCCCCACCCAGCACATCCCAGGATGCATTGAGCAGGGCACCGCCATTTTCGAGGCACCGCCGATGGAAAACGAGGGAGGCCACCTCCCTCCTCCAACTAAAGGTAGGGGGGTGGGGAAGGGCCGCTAGACCACCAGGTGGGGATTGACCCGCGGCCCACTGGGGATGCTGGGGTTAGGAGGGCTGGGGACCTCCGGATCTTGTCCCCCTGAACTTGTGTCAGGGGGGCTGGAGGCCCCCCCCCCGGATCTCCAGCCCTCCTGAGGTTGTGTCGGGGGCAAGGGTAGTTGAAGTCTGGTGGTCCCATGGACCTCCAGCCCCTGTGTTTTACAGGTCTGGGCTTTTGACAGCCCAGAAGTGCGAGAGGATTGTGCATGCTTGGGCCCAATCCTCCCGCACTTCTACTCTAATCTCAGAGAGAATAGCGTGCTTAAATTTGCATGCAGTTATCTCTGATCATAGGGTTGGTAAAGCCCTGCGCTGTTCTAGCGCTCTTTTTAGAGCGCTGTTTGGAACACTGCAGGGCTTTTGATTATCTGCCCAAGAATTAGGGAGTAAAGAGACTATCCTCTCCTGCTCCCTGCAGGCTTCCTGTCAGGTTGATACTGAAGCAGAACACCCCTGCTACGATGGAGTCTGAAAAGAAGTGGTGGACCCAGAGGCGTAGCCAGACATGATATTTTGGGTGGGCATTGGCTCTAAGTGGATGGGCACACAATTTCCCCTTACCTTGCGCTTTCTGCCTCCACCCCTGCCTCTCCACCAGCAACCCACAACAAATAAAATACCAGAGCTAGCAAGGAACCCCAAGCCCCACTGGCTGGAAGAGTTCCTCCAGCTGCCAGAACACTCAATCTCCTAGTTGCTGCAGTTGGTGACACTAAGCTGCACTGGCCTCTTCCCTCCTGCACATGCTCAGTTTTCACACATACACAAAAACTAAACTGAGTATGCACGGGTGCGCAGCTGCAATGCATGGACAGTCTGCAGCAAGTAAGGGAATGCCCTGTTCTTGCCTCTGAAAGCCCTCTTCCAGCTGGCAGGGCTTGGGGATCCCTGCCAGCCATAACAATGATGTCAGAATTTTGGGTGGGCCTGAGCCCACACTGGATGGGCCCATGCCCACTCCACTGGGTGGAACTGTGTTCCAGGCTGATCCCCCTGAAATTAAGACAAACCAACATGCTCTCCCATATTAGCGGATAATTTTTTTGCGCTGGACCTAATGTGCACAGTTGGGTTACTGCATTGGACAGTAAAACTTTTAGGGAAGCGCAGAGCTGTAACACTACTTTTCGCGGCCCTGCTGTCGTTTAATTTTTATTTATTGAAGTTTTTCTTTCATAGACAACCATCGTTTACAAAGGAAACTAGAAAACCCCAACTTCTTCTTTAGAAAAGCATTTCTTTCTGCGAGTTACATAGGGTTACAGGATGTACGGCGAGCCTCTCGCAAGTAGCACCCCCCCCCCCTCCCCCAAGCAACCTTCCGGTCTCAGTCGTTAATATCTGCCCTCACCTTAATCTTTTGCAGCAGGTCTCGGCTCTGAGCGATGGCTCTGGCGAAGGGTTGGCGTCTCTTTTCCGCCTTCTCTTCGCTCTCACATTCAGGCGTCCTGACACTAACAACCAGCCCTAGTCCTAGGCCCAGGCCAAGCAGCCACCCCCAGCGCCGCCGCTCGGAGTTCAGCGGGCCAGAGCTGCAGTGCTGGAGCCGTTCGGCCCCCCTCGGCCACCCACGGAGTGTGAGCCAGACGCGGTCCAGCCCCGGTCTCAGCAGGTGGGACATGACGCGACCGGTTACAAAGTGAGAGAGCGCGAGACTGAAGGGTTGTTGCTGGCCAACGGCAGGAATCACGAGCGCACGGGGAGCCTCAGCTCCGCCTCCTCCAAGCCCGCCACCCCTGCAGCAGGGAATGGTGGTTACTCTAAAGCACACAGGGCAGACTCAGGAAGACAATGAGCACCTGTACGTCTACGTCCTGTCACAGGTACCCGAGACCCAGGACAAGCAGCCTTCCACCCTGCTACAGGCATCTAGGGAGAACAGAGTGCAACCTTTCACCCTGCCACAGGCACTCATGACCCAGGACAAGCAGCCTTCCACCCTGCTACAGGCATCCAGGGAGAACAGAGTGCAACCTTTCACCCTGACACAGGCACCCGAGACCCAGGAAAAGCAGCCTTCCATCACCCTGCTACTACAGGCATCTAGGGAGAACAGAGTGCAACCTTTTAACCCTGCCACAGGCACTCGTGATCCAGGAAAAGCAGCCTTCCACCCTGCTACAGGCATCCAGGGAGAACAGAGTGCAACCTTTCACCCTGACACAGGCACCCGAGACCCAGGAAAAGCAGCCTTCCACCCTGCTACTACAGGCATCTAGGGAGAACAGAGTGCAACCTTTCACCCTGCCACAGGCACTCATGACCCTGGAAAAGCAGCCTTCCACCCTGCTACAGGCATCCAGGGAGAACAGAGTGCAACCTTTTAACCCTGCCACAGGCACTCGTGATCCAGGTAAAGCAGCCTTCCACCCTGCTACTGGCATCTAGGGAGAAGAGAGTGCAACCTTTCACCCTGCCACAGGCACCCGTGACCCAGTAAAAGCAGCCTTCCTTCCACCCTGCTACTACAGGCATCTAGGGAGAACAAAGTGCAACCTTTCACCCTGCCATAGGCACCGTGACCCAGGAAAAGCAGCCTTCCACCCTGCTACTACAGGCATCTAGGGAGAACAGAGTGCAACCTTTCACCCTGCCACAGGCACCGTGATCCAGGAAAAGCAGCCTTCCACCCTTCTACTACAGGCATCTAGGGAGAACAGAGTGCAACCTTTCACCCTGCCACAGGCACTGTGACCCAGGAAAAGCAGCCTTCCATCCTGCTACTACAGGCATCTAGAGAGAACAGAGTGCAACCTTTCACCCTGCCACAGGCACCGTGACCCAGGGAAAGCAGCCTTCCACCCTGCTACTACAGGCATCTAGGGAGAACAGAGTGCAACCTTTCACCCTGCCACAGGCACCCGTGACCCAGGGAAAGCAGCCTAAGCTCCACCCTGCAACAGCCAACTAGGGAGACCGGAGTGCAGCCTTTCACCCTGCCACAGGTACCTAGGGAGACCAGCCTTTCATCCTGCCACAAGCACCCAGGGAGAGCACCTTTGTCCCCTTGCCACAGGTACCTAGGGAGAGCAGCCTTACTACACCTGCCACAGGTACCTAGGGAGAACACCTTTACACACTGCCACAGGTACCCAGGGAGACCAGCCTTTCACCCTGCCACAAGCACCCAGGGAGAGCACCTTTGTCCCCTTGTCACAGGTACCTAAGGAGAGCACCTTCACCTCCCCCCCCCCCCTGCCACAGGTACCCTGAGAGAATAGTGAAACCCACCAGAAGCACCCTCTCACAGGGACAGAGAGCAAAAAAGCAGCCTTACAGAGACAGCAACCATATATCCTGTCACAGACACTGGGTCCGATGCAGAAGGCAACCAGGGACTAAGCTGCAGGGTTACCGGTGATGTTTGAATGCTGGTTCTACGCACCCAGCAATGCAGAGAGGACTTGTGTATGGGTGTTAATTTGCACAGAAAACACAGCTGCAAATTGTATTAAAATGTATGCTGATGAGCTACTTTAGGCAGTCTGTGATATGCCGAGAGTACATTACCCACTTTTGACACGTGCACAACATGAGAAATTAGCCTGTTACTAATGCTTGCCCTTGGTGTATATGGCCTCAGAGACTTCTTTAGTAACTGAAGGCTTGATGGTAAATGGATGCTACTGATGTACCACTTGTCCTTAATAGCTTATGATGTATTAGGTGGAAGAGTATATGTACATAGCACCCCTTCTTGGAATGCCATGGAAGAGATATGGAGATTATAGGGATGGTTCAAAGCAATTTGCTTCTTGAGGTGAAGGATGTTTTGATCAGGGCTTTTAATGAGGATTAAAGACATTTTGAAATTTAAACTGTTAACAAACCGTTTTTTGCAGTTTCATTTGTTAATTTACTCACCTTTTCTATGTCTAAATACTGTGACAGAAATTGTCGAGTGAGATTGCTTTTTTTCCCAATATTCAGCTTTGTAAAATCGCTGCTCCTGCTTGACATGCCAGCAAAAATATATACATTCCCGCACGTCCTTAAACATATTTTACAAAAGGCTCCCTGTACCATCAGAACCGATCATATTCTGATCTACCTATCAGATTGCAACATTCTACGTAAAATGGGACTTTATGTACATGCTCAAATTGTACAAGTACAATCAATCTTGGATTTCAATTATTAATTTTCTTATGGATCCTGATGCAAGAGGGGGCCCTGCTTAGTGTGAAGAACACAGAGTAGTGTGTATAAATTTGAAACTATGTGTTTAAGCTGTTGGTTACATTTAAAGAGCCACTGTTGAACCATATATATCATGCTTTAGCATCCTTGACGAACCTGCAACTAATATTGCCTTTTTGTAGAGTGACACTAGCATATACTTTTTAGTATGCTGCGTGTAACAAAACTTTGTCAATACCTACATCTATAACCAAAAATTCTGTTTCATGAAGGCACATATATACGCATAAACCCCCTAATTCTATATATGGTGCTCAAAATTGCACACATAAATTTAGGCACATGCAATTTAATTGCATAACAAGCTAATTAGCACTAGTAATTGGACACTAAATTATTGGCACTAATTGGCAATAATTTGAATTTGTGTGCGCATCTTTATAGTCACTATTCCATTGGTTCCCAAACCTGGTCCTGGAGGCACCCCAGCCAGTCTCTCTCATGAATATTCATTGTGGATGTATTGAAAATCTGACTGGCTGGGGTGCCTCCAGGACCAGGTTTCGGAACTACTGCACTATTCTATAAATATATGTGCATAAATTTTTACACACGGATCTACAAAGGAGCATGGCCATAGGAGGGGCATGGGTGGGTCAGGAGCATTCCTGGCATTTGTACGCAGTGTTACAGAATAAGGCAGGTTTCAGTTGGTGTAAAACCTCTCATCCAAAATTTGGCATGGATTCTGGTACCAAACGCTATTCTATAAATGGCACCAACTCAGAGTACTGTTTATAGAATAGCACTTAGCAGTTTGGCACCAGTTTTGCAGCACCTTATACAGAATCTTGATTCACATAGGTTCCCTCTTATACATTATCCCCCTGTTTTTAAATTATACTCTTTGAATAGAATACTATCAATAGTAGTTAAACAGAAACACAGTGGATAAAGTCGCTGTTGGTAGCAAAAACCACCAGCACTGGTACATTGTGACCTAACCAAGTCAGTTCCCAAACGGACATTGCTGTACAGAGGAAAGTTAAGCTGAGGGATCCTGCACCAGTACTTCTCATCACTTCATAACTAGAAGAGGATGTTATTCTTAAGTAAACTAAGGGGTCCTTTTACTAAACTAATTGTGTACTGGTCATACTACAAAGAGTTTGCACCAGGTTCAACAAGTTCACATTGCTACAGCACAACAAAGGGTTGCAAGCACTGTGACCACATCACACTTTTTCTATAAAAACTGCACTGGCCACCAGTACCTACAGGGCCAAACTTTCTGATTGATTTTCATGGCCCTCAGACAAAATGGACCAGAGTACTTAAAGAATAAGGTAGCCTTTTATACATCTTTGAGGCCTCTAATATCCTCTCAAGGAGCCTTAGTATCCGTACACTCATTAGAAGAAAGTGCATGAAGTGATACCTGCTAGCACTTTTCATGAGTAGCCCTCACACTCTGGAACTCACTCCCAGAGGGGCTACACTGAACTCAATTACCTCTACTTAAGGAAGCAGGTAAAAGCCTGGTTCTTTTCCTAAGCCACACACCCTGTAACCAAGACGAGTTACACATACCTTATTTAACTGTACATATAGTTTGCCTTCAATCTAGTCACCCACTTATTTATCCCAGTCGCTTGATCCTTTATCCATCTTGTCTGTCTATTAAGATGTACTGTTACATGAATTTTCTACTGTGCTGCTTATTATGCTGTATCATACAAACATAGAAAATGATGGCAGATAAAGGCCATAGGGCATATCCAATCTGCTTATCCATTATCTACAATCACTTCCTCACTATGAGATCCTGTGTGCTTGTCCCATGCTTTCTTATATTGAGATAGACTTCCACCACCACTACCAGGAATCTGTTCCATGGAGTAGAGGAGTGCCCTAGTGGTTAGAGCACCAGTCTTGCAATCCAGGGGTGGCCAGTTCAAATCCCACTGCAGCTCCTTGTGATCTTGGGCAAGTCACCTAACCCTCCATTGCCTCAGCTACAAGCTTAGATTGTGAGCCCTCCTGGGACAGAGAAATATCCAGTGTACCTGAATGTAACTCACCTTGAGCTACTACTGAAAAAGGTTTGAGCAAAATCCAAATAAATAATAATAATCCCAATAAATAAATAAATAAATCTACCATCCTTTCTATAAGGAAGTGTTTGCTTACTTTACTCCCAAGTCTGTCCCCTTTAAATCTTCATCCTATGCCCCTCTCATAATCCTTGGAGCCGGTACCCCTGATTCAGGCTAATTGACTCCCCCCCCCCCCCCCCCCACTGTACTCCTTATTTCTCAATAACATGCCACACGTGTGGGATAACACAGGCCGAGCTTGCTTTATTAACATTACTTAAATAACAATAACATAACAACCCCCTTTTGCCCGAGCTACAATTTTTACAGACACACCGCAGCAACCGCTGCCCCCCAGCGCCACTTGCCCTGACAGCAAGTGGCCTCTTCCTCCAGCCGGCCTCTTCCAACTCCGCCACTTCAGCAAGAGCCAAGGCCTGTGTGGACCTCCACACATTTCACTGCGTCACCCGACCCACTTCTGCACCGGCTCACCCCTGAGCCTAGTCCCTGTAGCTCAGGTTTTTGCTTCCGTTGCGACAAATTCCTCCTGAAACAAATTAGACAAACAACAGCAACAACTCTTTGCACTTGACTAACCCTTAAGAAAAAACAAAGAAGGGTAGGAGGGCGGGTAACCACCTCCGAGGATCAGGGAAAAACAACGCCCTGATCCACGAGCGACCCCCCCTCCTTCACCTTCGCCCTTGGCCCGCCTCTTTTTCCCCCTGCCTATCGGGTGTCTCCAAGCCCGCTGTGCCCCGCCCCCTTTCCCCTCCCATCCAATCACCTGCCTCCCTTGACATCTAAGCGCCCTATGGGGCGTCGTGCTCACACAGCCCGCCCCCCCCCCCCCGTCGTCCCAAACCTTCTCGATGGGGCCCGGCCCTCAATTAACAGGGCCCGTTGAGACAAGCTCTCGGCCCCTTCATTCTAGAACGTCAAACTCACTCCTGGGCATTTCATTTAGATTCTGCTGATATTTATCATATTCCTGTATATGAATACTGTGATGTTTTAATGTGCATATTTCTGCCACCATAGGTTGTTGCTAATACAAAAATGTCTTTTGTAGGAGGAAAAGGCAGTGGTATAACAAAGGAAGGAATTCATATACACCACAAGTATAAGTGGCCAGTCTACCAAAGAGTTCAGAAGCAGATGGAGATCATTTGTACCAACCACAAGTCTTCAACCATTATAGCCTTCAAAAATAAAACAGTTGAAAAGCCATCTGGAATCCTTCCAATACATCTGTAGTAGCATTCCACCCCTAAAAAAAAAAATATCTCTCTTCATCTTCTGGCTTGTCTATCTCCAATTTTACTTCAATATTTTGTCTTTTACACTAAAACTTGGTCATTTAACTAGTGTTATGCTGTTAAATAAATGACAGTTATTATCAAGCTATACCTGTTGTACAGCTCCTTGGGTGAATGTATTCATAAAAGTGGTTAATAAATCCTATATATCACTTTAGATGTACTTACGATGCAGGAAGGCAGTTAATAAAGTTGTAAATATATAATGCATGGATCATTAATTTGTATTTTCTCTATCAAGTTTCACTATCAATAATCTGTAATCCCTATTACTATGTAAGCCGCATTGAACCTGCTTTGAGTGGGAAAGTGCGGGGTACAAATGTAATAATAAATAAATAAATAATAAGTTATGGGCCCCTTTAACCAAGCTGTAGCAAAAGGGGGCCAGCACTGGCATTGGCACGTGTTTTACACATGCGCAGAGGCCCCCTTTTACCGCAGCTGGTAAAAGTGAAGTCTTGCCTTCCTGCAGGAAATGGCTGGGTGGCAAGTAAAGCACTTGCCATGTGGCCATTTCGGTGGAAAGCCCTTACTGCCATCCATTGAGGTGGCGGTCAAGGCTCCTGCGTTAACCCGGTGGTAACTGGGCAGTTTGTGGCACTGCCCAATTACTGCCGGGTACACTCCGGAAATGATGGCATGATAAGGGTGGGAAGTACCGCTGGGCTGCTGCAGTAGCCTGGTGATACTTCCTGTATAGCGAGTGGTAAGCCCACATTGGGCTTACTGCCGCTTAATATAAGGAGCCTTATGTTAGCTATACCTGTTGCACAGCTCCGTGGGTTAATTTCTTCATAAAAGTGGTTAATAAATCCTAATAAATTATGGGCCCCTTTTACCAAGCTGCAGCAAAAGGAGGCCAGCTTTGGCATCTGTGCATGTTTTACACTCACTGAGGCCCCCTTTTACTGCAGCTGGTAAAAGGGAAGTCTCACCTTCATGTAGGAAATGGCCATGCGGTCATTTCGGTAGGGAGCCCTTACCGCCACCCATTGAGGTGGTGGTCAGGGCTCCTGCTTTAACCCAGCAGTAACTGGGCAGCTTGCGGGTACACTCCAACATTACAAAAGAAAATAAATTTTTGTAGCACCGGAAATGACAGCACGCTAGGGGTGGGAAGTATTGCCGGGCTGCTGCAGTAGCTCGGTTGCACTTCCTGTATAGTGAGCGGTAAGCCCATATTAGGCTTACTGCTGCTTTGTAAAAGGAGCCCTATGTTAACTACACCTGTTGTACAGCTCCTTGGGTTAATTTCTTCATAAAAGTGGCTAATAAATCCTAATAAGTTATGTTAAGCAGTTAGAATGTGAACAGGGTAAGCATTACAACATTAGTATGACTGTGCACTAATTAAAGAGTAAAGGGTCATGATTTGATATACTGCCTTTCTTTGGTACAACCAAAGCGATTTACATATTCTATGCAGGCACTTTCTCTGTCCCTACTGTTATGAAGACAGATCCAAGCAGCTTATTTTTATATGTAATTATTCTTTTACAATCCTTTTTTTCATGTGGTGATTTGTTTATTTTTTTTAAAGTATATTTACACCCCTGTTTACTAAGCTGCACTAGAGGCTGCTGTGCACTAATGCTGACACAGCCCATTCAAAGAATGGGCTGTGTCGGCATTGCCGTGCGACTTAATATACAGGGGGATTAGTTTTGGAAAATATTTATTTCATCTGTTACATTTAATTTTCTTATAGAAACAAATGCTTTGTATGTTCTTCGAGAGCCCCAGCACAGACAGTTTGCCAAAACACAGCGCATGTCAGGTCTTCCAATAAAATTTGTTCCTCACTTCAATCCTTGGGGGCTATTTTTTTTTTTTTTTTTGCTACGCTATGAGGTGGGAAATGGGCAGGCATAGACTGTGCATTGCAGTTAGCACAGGGTACTACTATCACTGTTGCAGCTAGTAAGTGCAACTGTACTACCTCCTAAATGTGAATATACTTATGATGTGGTAAAGAACTTTTCTTGGAACACCCTGGGAATGCTCCCAACAGCTAGCACTCAGGCTTTGCACTTGCCACCTATTACTGTTTGCATTTAACACACAGTAAATGCAAAACTTTTACTGCACTTTAACAAAAAGCCCCTAAGCTCAGTACCAAAAGTGTTGAGCTGTCAGCCATACTGTATATCTTAGGATATTAGAGGATTCTCTCACCTCAGAATTGTACACACCATTACAAGGTTCTTTTTATAGCTGCAGCTAAGGATGCAAGTGCTACATTCAACCTGAAACTCAGTGATGCCCAATTCATAAAAAGTTGCAAGCCAACCATATCAGTGAAAGTCTTCAGTCAGGTAAAAAACTAGGAGTAGGCAGGCAGTGGGTTTTAGGAAAATCTGAGTAAAGAGGTGTGGTAGCCGTGTTAGTCTACTTTTAAAGGTAATTAATAGAAATAAAATAAAACATGGAAAAGAAAATAAGATACCTTTTTTATTGGACATAACTTATTTACTGTGTGTTACATGCAAACTTCATGGTAAGAATCTTAAAAGGGAACTTTAAAACAATACAGGAACATTAAGACCTTTGAAGTCAGAATGATTAAATATTTTGACACCCACCAGACAGGACTTTACAAAGATCTGGGTTTTCTAGCCCATTATAAACCATAAAATTGTACTGCTTTGAAAATTGTACTGCTGTCACCCTCCTGTCTCCATGCATATCTCACCTGTCCCTCTTTCTGTCTCTCACCCATCCACCCCCATCATGTTAGACTGGCACTGGAATGCTTTGATGTTTCACTTATATATACTTTTGAATCTCCCAACTTTCTCTAGATACTAGTTACATTCATAGGGAGATCACCTCTACTTGTTTATAGCTCTGAATTCACTTATATATACTGTCATCTACCAACATTTGCTTATTTCCGATCTGACGAAGAAGGGCAACCTTCGAAAGCTAATCAAGAAATGTATTATGTCCAATAACAAAAGTATCATCTTATTTTCTTTTCCATGTTTTATTTCTATTGATTACCTAGGAAAATCTGAAAACCAGTGACAGTTGGCTTACCAGTACTATTAAATTTCCTTCTGCATGATGCAGAAGACACTGGCTGCCTCTCCTCTCCCAAGTTTAATTTTGGGGTCAGAGACACTTGGCACAATGTATGCACAGTATGTTGTTTGAAGGATTATCTTTGCTTCTCTGTAGTGCTCAGCACACATGGTCCTGGTGAGAACTGAACTACTGCAGCCCTTCTGTTCCCTGTGACAAATACAGTGTATGTGGGTTTGATACATTCTTAAAGAGACTTGGTGCAAGTCAGCACACACTTGTGTGCTCAGGGGCGGAGTTGCAGTTTAAGCTCCTATTTTATAAAATATGCAGGTGTTGTGTCCATGCCTTCAGTCTAGGCATAATTTCTCCAGGATTTGCACTATTTTATAAAAATAAACCTAGGTAGCTTGCTATGAGGAGTGGCCTAGTGGTTAGGGTGGTGGACTTTAGTCCTGAGGAACTGAGTTTGATTCCCGGTACTGTCACTTAACCCTCCATTGCCCACCGCATTGAGTCTGCCATGAGGTGGAAAGCGTGGGGTACAAATGTAACTAAAAAAAAATAATGTTAATCTTCTTGGGCAAGGAAATATCTAGTGGAATTTACCTTGAACTTCACTTTGGAAATTTTCCTTGCATCTGCTGTTTGACTTATCAGAATAATTCTTATGTTGCTTTAGCGAACCCAAACAATTGTTACAACTTGTGGTTTCAAAAGAAGAATTGAAAGTGCGGACATGACAACCTATAAAAAATCTAGGGGACACTGCTACAGCCGACTGCGGTGTTTGCTTGTTTTAGGCATTTTCTCTTGATATGGATATGTCCTTTAATATTTACTATAGATCTTGGCTACCTTATTATGGACATAAATTTAAGATAAATTTCTAGGTATTTAGTTCTTCTTTTTTTGTTATCATATTTTGTGTAATTTCCTCAGTTGCATTCATTGTAATGTAATTGTATAATTCGTAATACTCAAAATGAAATAATAATAACTTCACTTTGGAAAGGTGCACAATTAAATCTAAAGCCCAAATCCACATCGTACCCCAAATCACTGGTATTTGGATAACACTAATCGCTTGAATTTACGGTTATGTTACTAGCCAATAGGTCTGCGCATCCACATTTTGAAAATGAACAGCCTATTGCACAGCAGATTTACAAGCTGTCTCTAATGCTACCACTAAAAGAACAGAGCAGCTAACGCTGATAAGACTGTTGCACAAATGCCTGGCCTGGTTTGGCTTCCCTTCCATTGTATCATTCTTGTTCACATTAGAACTAACAGATCTGATTTATGTATTCTTGTTTCATGGGCTACAGCCCTTTCAAGCCCAAACATTTTAAAGAGGTTGAAGTTTAAATTGGCCAAGAGATTGGGTTATCTTGGTGTGGAAAAGGAATCCAGACAAGGTCAGTATCTTGATTGATTGATTACTAAATTAAACTAGACCATTTTGAATTCTTACTGCAAAGGAGGTCATGGTTTCAGTTTATTCCCAGTTAACAGCCCTCCCATAAATCAAATGATTTCGACATCCCCATTTCTTAGTGGAATACGTCATTCTGCAAATGAATAAACTGCACATTCCTCTGTATTATTTTACAAAAAGAGAGACACTGAACTCTAGTAGGAATCCTCTCAATGAAAGAAAGAGGGCTACTGCTTAACGGGAACTTAAAATATCTAAAGATGAAAGTTGAAGGCCAGAGACAACCTCTGAAATGAAAAGGAAAAATTTAAATGTCAATGAACTTCCTTTTTTGTTAAAACTGATCATTTTTCAAAGAAACCCGTACTTATAGAAACATAGGGCTTGCTATTCAAACTTCTATGGTTAGCAGCGATGGCACTCAGAAAGTCTGTGTCTTGTTTGATTTGTTTTCAAAACAAATGTTAATAGTGTGCAGTATTTGCTCATAGCCCCCCGGATTCTATATCTACCACTCAAAATTACACACAATTTGAGTAAGAAGCTCTTCCCTCCCCTTTCTTTTTACCTAGTTCTCTTTTCCTTTAACCTTCCTGGCCCCAGTCTATCCTTAGTAAGAGTGTGACAGAAGGCATGGATATCCTTTCCTATTCCTAGTGTAGTTCCTTTCTCTCTAAGATGGTATTGTAATTTTTTAGACTCGTAAACCTCCTAGATCTGCTAGTTAGTTAAGGCAGTATAGCAAGTCAAATAAATAAATAACGAGTATCGAGTGGTGCGTTGTTGCAGAAGCGGCCTTTGAGGAACGTCATGGCCTCACTAAGGCAGAGACCTCAGGCGGCACTGTCAGCCTTCAGCTCCCGACTGCATTCATAGTAACATAGTAGATGACGGCAGAAAAAGACCTGCACGGTCCATCCAGTCTGCCCAAGAAGATAAATTCATATGTGCTACTTTTTTTATTTGTACTGTCCTCTTCAGTGCACAGACCGTATAAGTCTGGCCAGCCCTATCCCCGCCTCCCAACCACCAACCCCGCCTCCCAACCACCAGCTCTGGCACAGACCGTATAAGTCTGCCCAGCACTATCCCCGCCGCCCAACCACCAGCCCCGGCACAGACAGTATAAGTCTGCCCAGCACTAGTCCCCCCTCCCAACCACCAGCCCCAGCACAGACCGTATATGTCTGCCCACACTAGCTCCGCCTCCCAACCACCAGCTCTGCCACCCATTCTAGGCTAAGTTCCTGAGGATCCCTTTCTTCTGCACAGGATTCCTTTATGTTTATCCCACGCATGTTTGAATTCCGTTACCGTTTTCATTTCCACCACCTCCCACGGGAGGGCATTCCAAGCATCCACCACCCTCTCCGTGAAAAAATACTTCCTGACATTCTTCTTGAGTCTGCCCCCCTTCAATCTCATTTCATGCCCTCTCGTTCTACCGCCTTCCCATCTCTGGAAAAGGTTCGTTTGCGGATTAATACCTTTCAAATATTTGAACGTCTGTATCATATCACCCCTGTTCCTCCTTTCCTCCAGGGTATACATGTTCAGGTCCGCAAGTCTCTCCTCGTACGTCTTGTAACGCAAATCCCATACCATCCTCGTAGCTTTTCTTTGCACCGCTTCAATTCTTTTTACATCCTTAGCAAGATACAGCCTCCAAACCTGAACACAATACTCCAGGTGGGGCCTCACCAACGACTTGTACAAGGGCATCAACACCTCTTTTCTTCTGCTGGTCACACCTCTCTCTATACAGCCTAGTAACCTTCTAGCTACGGCCACCGTCTTGTCACACTGTTTCATCGCCTTCAGATCCTCAGATACTATCACCCCAAGATCCCTCTCCCCATCCGTACCTAGCAGACTCTCACCGCCTAACACATACGCCTCTCTTGGATTTCTACTCCCTAAGTGCATCACTTTGCATTTCTTCGCATTGAATTTTAATTGCCAAACCTTAGACCATTCTTCTAGCTTTTTCAGATCCTTTTTCATGTTTTCCACTCCCTCCGGGGTGTCCACTGTGTTACAAATCTTAGTATCATCCGCAAATAGGCAAACTTTACCTTCTAACCCTTCGGCAATGTCACTCACAAATATATTGAACAGAATCGGCCCCAGCACCGATCCCTGAGGCACTCCACTACTCACCTTTCCCTCCTCCGAGCGAACTCCATTCACCACCACCCTCTGGCGCCTGTCCGTCAACCAGTTCCTAATCCAGTTCACCACTTTGGGTCCTATCTTCAGCCCATCCAGTTTATTTAAGAGCCTCCTGTGGGGAACCGTGTCAAAAGCCTTGCTGAAATCTAAGTAGATTACGTCTATAGCACGTCCACGGTTCAATTCTCCGGTCACCCAATCAAAGAATTCAATGAGATTCATTTGGCACGATTTCCCTTTGGTAAAACCATGTTGTCTCGGATCTTGCAACTCATTTTCTTCCAGGAAATTCACTATCCTTTCCTTCAGCATCGCTTCCATTACTTTTCCAATAATCGAAGTGAGGCTTACTGGCCTGTAGTTTCCAGCTTCTTCCCTATCACCACTTTTGTGAAGAGGGACCACCTCCGCCGTTCTCCAATCCCTCGGAACCTCTCCCATTTCTAAGGATTTATTAAACAAATCTTTAAGAGGACCCGCCAGAACCTCTCTGAGCTCCCTCAATATCCTGGGATGGATCCCGTCCGGTCCCATGGCTTTGTCCACCTTTAGTTTTTCTAGTTGTTGATACACACTCTTTTCCGTGAAAGGTGCTATATCCACTCCATTCTCAAATGAACTTTTGCCAGTCCATCGTGGTCCTTCTCCAGGATTTTCTTTAGTAAAAACAGAACAAAAGTATCTATTTAGCAAATTTGCCTTTTCTTCATCATTATCTACATAGCGGTTTGCAGTACCTTTTAGTCTCACAATTCCCTTTTTCATCATTCTCCTTTCACTAACTTCTGTATATGGCAGCATTTTCATCTTACAGCTCTCTGCGGCTTTAGCTACCATAGGGCCATTCTGGCATGGGTGATTGCACTATTGGGCTTCAGGCTACTGTAGCCTTCAGGCTTGGAGAAGGTGGCTGGTGAAATACCCCCAGGCACCTGACAAGGTTGCAGCTGTTCTTTTTTTGCTGCTGAGTGGCAGAAGACAGTTTATGGTGCCTTCACTGTTTTGGGACTGTCCTGTTGGGAGCTACGAAGGCTGCCTGGCCTCACTGTCCACTGCATACTGTCATGCTCTTGCCGTCTTGAGTGCCCTCTCTGCTGGGCAGGTGGTGTGCTCGTGTCTTTTTGCTTCTACAGGCAATCTTTCACTGTTAGCAGCTGCAGCTGTGTCAGCCTCTTCCAGGTCCTGTGGCCATTGTCAGCCTTTGCCTCACAGTGACAGCTTCAGGTCAGTGCCTGGCTACGGCTGCTTGGCTAGCTCACAGCTCCATGGTATCAGCAGAACTTGGCTTTCGTGGTTGTTGCATTGGTACATGTGAAGTTTGGCTCCATCGCTATCTGTAAAGCACAGTTTCCCCTTTTCCATGTGCTGCGCTGCTCTGGATTTGGCTGTGGAGCACAGTTTTGGCTACACCTGGTGGCTACATTACCATATCTTGCATGGTGCACTCATGCTTTGCTGATCCTAGTCTCAGTTCAGTTCCATCTTGGAATGCCATTCCTAGTTTCCTCTCTGTAGATTGGAATGGCTCCATATCTGAATGGGGAGCAAATCCCTCCTCTTTTTCTGTGTGGAATGCAGCCCTAGTCCTGACTCTGAACACAACTGCCTGTGCCTGGTGGCTGCAGCACCTTTGGGGGTTACAGTTCCATGTCTGATGGCTGGACGCAGCTTCATTGCTGCCCATTGAGCCCGGCTCCATCTTTATGTACTGAACCTTCTGACTGTTGACCTCAGCTCCATAGATGCTGGTTGGGCATGGATCCATGTTTGCCTGGTGAGCACACCGCAGCTCCATCACTGAATAAAGACTACCACTCTATCTCTGAATGTCTCTATATGATCTCTGTATGTCTAGCAAAGTTCTCAGTCTTGGATCAACAAGGCTTCATTTATGAATATGGATCATAGCATTGGGGTGCAGAGCATAGCTTCATCTCTGCTTCTTCAGTATCACTCTCCAGGACAGCTGGCTCCATCTCCATCTCTGGGACACGGCTTTTTCCTGGGGTTTGGGGCATGGCTCCCTCTCTGCTTGTATGCCCAACTCCACTTCTAAACATGAAGCGAGGTTTCATGCAGGATATGGATTGCCTTCTTCCTCTAGTTATGCCTCATAGCTTCATCCTTTGAGTTGGCCAAAGCTCCTTCTCTGGATGAGTAGTTCAGTTCCATCTCCAATTACAGAACACTACTACTTATCTGGCTCTTGGGTGCAGTTCTGTCTCTGAATCTGGGCACAGTTGCATCTTTGGATGAAAAGTACTGCACAGTTCATGGAGGTGTTAGTGCACCTGTCTCTGAATGTGCACAACAGCTTCAATGCAGTTCCATATCTGACTGGTCTCGTCCTTTCCCACTTTGTTGGGGAATCTGTTCTAGCTCAGGAATGCACCTCTGGTGTTCTGTAGTGCTCAGTTCAGCCCTTGCCTGGTGTGCAATCTTACCCTATCCTGGGCCTCAGCCCTATCAAGCAACAGGATCCTCCCCATCTTACATTAGAGTTCTCGTGTGCCTTCATGCTCGTTCTGGGTCCCTCTCTGCATGGTCAACGTGACTCCAGTTCACCATTTTTTTTTTTGCACGGTTTCATCGCTAATTTGAGATCCTGACAGCATGCTGTGCAGATTTATTTGTCCAGAAGAGATGCTGCGATGACTTACAGAGAAGAACAAATGTTCATTGGTAAGTTATTTGCTGGGAAATTGCTTTTAAACTTGAGAAAGGTAGATTTAGAGTTAAATGGGTTATTTCAGTGTCTTTATTTTTAGTTACTCTTATTTAGAGAAGGCAGTTTAAGGAATAGGGTTTTCTTTAGTATTTAAAAGTCTCTAATACACTTCCATAGACAAAACAGTAAAAGACTAGTCTAGAGTTTACCACAGCAGCAGCTGATAAACACAGTATATACGTATTGCCATACTGGGACAGACCGAAGGTCCATCAAGCCCAGCATCCTGTTTCCAACAGTGGCCAATCCAGGTCACAAGTGATCCCAAAACAATACATTTTATGCTGCTTATTCTAGAACTAAGCAGTGGATTTTGCCCCAGTCCATTTTAATAATGGTCTATGGACTTTTCCTTTAGGAAGCCATCCAAACCTTTTTTTAAAACCCACTAAGCTAACCCACTTTTACTACATTCTCTGGCAACGAATTCCAGAGTTTAATTACACGTTGAGTGAAGAAATATTTTCTCCAATTCATTTTAAATTTACTATATTGTAGCTTCATTGTGTGCCCCCTAGTCCTAGTATTTTTGGAAAGAGTAAATAAGCGATTCACACCTACCTGTTCCACTCCACTGTTATTTTATAGACCTCTATCATCTCTCCCCTCAGCTGTCTTTTCTCCAAGTTGAGGAAACCCCAGTTTAGAGTTTTATGTTTAGTTTGCAGCACAGCTTCCCTCCTCCCATAGTATAAAGCCCTTTTCTTTATAGTTTTAAAACTTGAACTTTCTGCCACAGCATACATTAACAGATACGCCCTGCTGTGTCTTCTAGAGGTAGAGGCTAATTCAGTCTTTCCACCCACCTCTAGTACAATTCTTCATTTATAGTCTTAACTTATAGTCAATTATTCTAATTAGGATAACAAGAGTTTTAATTATATTTTATTACTTTCTAAGAAGCAAACATTAAATAAATCACACAATAAACCATATAATCCAAAAGCTCTTTAGATTAGTCTAATAACCTTAGCAACTTGTAAATGATTAAACAACGCAATAATAAGATGTAGACAGCAGTCCACAGTGAAAGAGGTGTGATCCAGTCTTTTACATTGACTGTCACATGTATGATTGCCTCCTAGTTGGTGAGAAGGTTACGTATATACATGTGCCCAATGCAAAGAACTCCTAGCTCTCAGAGAATGAGTCCGTTCCCTTGAGGCTAGAGTAGCAGACTTGGAGGAGTTGAGGGAGACAAGAGGTACTTAGAGGGAACCCCTAAAGGGATGCTGTAGAAAAGTCTCACCTCCACTCTGGTAGCCTGTGTGCTGCCTTGGAGGAAGAAGGTCTCCTATAAGGAGAGCATCATGTTGGTGAAGTAAAAGTACTCCTGTAGCCAGGTTCTGCCCATCAGAGGATGCACTATCCTCTCGCACCGAGGATACATCTCAAAGAACTTCTGTCCAGGCAGGAATAGTTAGATCTGTTGTAGTTGGTGATGCGATCATTAGCCATGTAGATAGCTGGTGGCCACGAGGAGCACCTGGTCACTTGCCTGCCAGATCTCACACATCACCTAGCTAGGATTTTAGATAGTGCTGGAGAGGAGCCAGCTGTCTTGGTACATGTGGGTACCAATGACATAGGAAAATATGGGAGGGATGTTCTAGAAGCTAAATGTAGGTACTAGAGTCAAAAGAATGGAAAAAGGATCCAAATGAAGAAAATAAGAAGTAACAAAACACTGCTAAGTTAAATGCAAAGCATCGATAAAGAAGGCTAAAAGAATATGAAGAAAAACTTGTCATGGAGTCAAAAACTTATAGTAACACCTTTTTCAGGTACATCAGAATCAGAAAGCCTGTGAGGGAATCTATAGGACCATTAGATCATGAAGGAGCAAAAGGGGCACTCAGAGGACAAGGCCATAGCAAAGAATGAATGAATTATTTGCTTTGATCATTACGGAAGATAATGTAAGAGATCTACCTGTACCAGAAATGGTTTTCAAGGGTGATCATGCAGAGAACTGAAAGAAATCTGCGAATCTGGAAGATGTACTAAGCCGAGTAGTAAATCACCTGGCCTGGGTGGCATGCATCCAAGGGTATTGAAGGAACTCAAACATGAAGTTGCTGATATGCTGTTAGTAATCTGTAACCTGTCATTAAAGTTATCCATAGTACCTGAAGACTGAAGGGTGGCCAATGTGACACCCAGTTTTAAAAAGGGATCCAGGGGTAATCCAGGAAATTAGACTGGTAAGCCTGACGTCAGTGCATAGTAAAATAGTGGAAAGTATTATAAAGAATACAATTACAGAATACATAAATAAACATGGTTTAATGGGACAGACTCAGCATGATTTCAGCAAAGGGAAGTCTTGCTTCACCAATTTGCTTTATTTCTTTGAAGGTGTGGATAAAGGTGAGCATTTTGATGTAGTGTATCTAGATTTTCAGAAAGCTTTTGACTCCTAAGAAAATTAAAGAGTCATGGGATAGGAGGCAATGTTCTGTGGTGGATTAGGAATTGGTTATTGCACAGAAAACACAGGGTAGGGTTAAATGGCCATTTCTATCAATGGAGGAGGATGAATAGTGGAGTGTCACAGGGATCTGTACTGGGACCGGTACTATTTAACATATTTATATGTGATTTGGAAAACAGAACAATGACCAAGGCGATTAAATTTGCAGATGACACAGAACTATTCAAGGTTGTTAGAACACGTGTGGACAGTAAAAAAAAAACTGCAGGAAAACCTTAGAAAACTGGAAGACTAGGCATCCAAACGGCAGATGAAAGTTAATGTGAACAAATGCATAGTGATGCACATTGGGAAGAATAATCCGAATCATAGATACCTGATGCTAGGATCCAGCTTGGGGGGGGGGGGGGGGGTCAGCACCCAAGAAAAGATCTAGGTGTTGTACACAACACACTAGCAGCAGCAGCAGCCAAGAAAGCAAACAGGATGCTAGGAATTATTAGGAAAGGGATGGTAAAAAAGACCAAGAATACTATAATGCCTCTGTATCGCTCCTTGGTGGGACCTCACCTTGAGTATTGCATTCAGCTCTGATCGCAGTATCTCAAAAAGGATATAGTAGAAATTACAAAAGGTTCAAAGAGTGACTAAAATGATAAAGGGGATGGAACTCCATTATATATCTCCATAATGTATCTTTATTTCTTTTGGTTAATGTTATGTACTATTTACATTGTACTAAAATCAATAAAAAAAATCTTGAAAAAAAAAGGAACTCCCTTCATATGAGGAGAGGCTAAAGAGGTTAGTGCTCTTCAGCTTGGAAAAAAAGTCAGCTGAAGGGAAATATGATTAAGGTCTATAAAATCCTGAGCAGTGTAGAATGAGTAGAAGTGGATCAATTTTGTACTCTTTCAAAAAGTACAAAGACTAGGAGATACTCAAGGAGTTACATGGAAATACTTTTAAAACAAATAACAAATAATTAAGCTCTGGAACTATTTGCCAGAGGATGTGGTAACAGCACTTATCTAGGTTTAGAAAAGGTTTGGACAAGTTCCTGGAGGAAAAGCCCATAGTCTGCCATGGAGACAGACATGGGAAAACCACTGCTGGGATTGGTAGCATGAAATGTTTCTAATATTGGGGTTTCTGCCAGGTACTTGTAACTTGGATTGGTGACTGTTGGAAACAGGATACTGGGTTAGATGGACCATTGGTCTGACCCCGTATGGTTACTCTTGTGTGTCTCAGAGTGAAAGAGTGATTTTCAGCATGGTCCCACTATTGTTGCCTATGGTGGTATGCACATTTTCATCAACTGTTGCTTCCTTCATTCTTCTAGAAGAAAAATCATCCTAGGAGTTTCCATCTCTGCTTTATTTCACAGTCGCTACCTTTCTGGTACCTTCAGGTCTGGGTATATTCTCCTTTCCAGCTACTGGTTTGCCCCAGTTGAGTCAATGCAGCCATAGCTCACTGGAGTCAGGTGCCTATTACTTGGGCTTATGTCCTCTAGGTGCATCTCCTTTTCATTCTTTTCTATGAAGGTCCCCTAGGTGGTCCTCGTCAGTGACATACCTACCTTGGTCGCCACCTGGGAAAGAGCACCCCCTCCTCCTCCAAGTGCATCTCCCACTCTCCCTCCTCTGAGCGAGTGCATTGAGCAGTCACGCAACTGTTGGCTCTGCTGGGCCCGTGCCCCAGAACAGTGACCCTTTGCTGTATGCACCAGAAGTGAAACACCCACTCCGTCCCACACTTGGTACAATAGAGGTCCTTGTGGCATACATTTTCCAGACCTTGTCCGGTTGATGGTTTTGGCTAGGTCTAAAGCATCCTTTGGGGTGTCCATTCTTTCCTTGGCTGTGTCTCCCACTTTATTTACGGGCTGCTTTGCTACATTCCACAAGTTTCTAGATTAATCTGCTGCGATAAAGAAGGAAAAATGATGATGTACCTGATAAATTTTTATTTTATTTTTGTTACATTTGTACCCCGCGCTTTCCCACTCATGGCAGGCTCAATGTGGCGGGCAATGGAGGGTTAAGTGACTTGCCCAGAGTCACAAGGAGCTGCCTGTGCCGGGAATCGAACTCAGTTCCTCAGTTCCCCAGGACCAAAGTCCACCACCCTAACCACTATGAATTTTTCCTTCTTTATTAGCCACAGATGAATCCATAGTCCCACCCTTTCACAAGGTTTGACTATCAGTTTAGTCTGTTGCTTTGCTTAGGTTTCTTACTGTGGTTGCCTGTGCATAGTTCTAGACAGGTTTAATGTCTCATTTCTGTCAAAAGGCAGAAATGTTTGTATTATTCCTTCTACTTTGTTGCGAGAAATGCAACAATATAAAGAAAACAGACATGACCATGCATTTCTGTACATTGGCTCCAAATTTAGGATTTTTTTTTTTCAGAATTCATTTAGCATTTCTCTATTGTACCAGATCTATACACTGAAATGGCATTTCATTGGAACCAAAAACAGAGTTGTTCAAATTGTGTCTGTTGCATGTGTTCTGGGTACCTTTTCCCTCCTTCTGAGTAATTTCTATATAGTTGACCTTCCTTATCTTATCCTTGACCTTTCCTTACCATTTATGTATTAAGATATGTAACCTAAGCCTACTATGTGTTTCCATTACTTACCTCTTCGATATTATTTTTGTACATACTTCTCTTAGGGGGTCTTTTACTAAGCTACTGTAGCATTTTTAGCTCATAGAAATCAGCTGGCGGTAAACACAGAGACGCCCATAATATTCCCATGGGCACCTCAGCGTTTACTGCCAGCTGATTTCTACCATGAACTAAAAACACTACAGTGGCTTTGTAAAAGACCCACTTATTTTTTAAAAATGTAAACCGTCTAGATATGGACTAAATGATTGACAGTATATCAAACAAAAAGAACCATGAACTATAATCAACAGTTGCCAAACAACTGCACATGAGACCTATTTGCAGTTGTATGGATAAGAACCACAACTTCCTGTGCAGCAACACAAAGTGTACAATTTTTCTTTCTACCAAAATGTAGTAGCAAAACTCAAAATGTCAAACCACAGCTTTAATCTTCCTTTGTAGGAGCAAAAGGCGTAGTATAGCAAAGGAAGCAAATCATACAAGTGGTCAGTGAACCAGAGTTCAGAAACAGATGGAGATCACCTCAACCACAAGTCTCCAACCATATGAAATCCTTCCCAATACATCAAAAAAGAATACTGCAGTAGCATTTCATCTCTTTAAAAATCAAAAACCAAACAAACAACCATTTCCTCTTTTGGCTTGTGCTCTTCTGCATGTTTCCAGTCCACTCAAATTATGTTCTAAATATGCCTGCCTTTTATGATATGACAAGGCCCAAAGCCCTGTATCTCAGCTTGCAGGTTTCCCTCTAATCCCTAACTTGGTCACAGCTGCCTTCCAGCCATCACAGCATTAGTACTGTGCAGGGGAAACCTACATGTCCTAAATTCCATCCTCCCTTTCCTAGAACCATGTGTCTCCACAGCATCTCCCTACTGTGATGGCCTGATATAGGGGAGCA
Source organism: Microcaecilia unicolor (assembly GCF_901765095.1). Lineage (NCBI taxonomy): Eukaryota > Metazoa > Chordata > Amphibia > Gymnophiona > Siphonopidae > Microcaecilia > Microcaecilia unicolor. Next base: position 688,550,985 of record NC_044031.1, read on the forward strand.
ATTTTTTTTTTTTAGCACTTGAACACAATATTTTTTTTAATTAAAGAAATTAAAAAAAAAAAAAAAAAATTAAATGCCATTCATGGGCCAATTACATTTAAGGAAATTGTGTATAACCTTTATGAGGTATTTTCTAATATTTTACAACTTCTGTAGTCTTTAGTTAATTGTTTTCAAAATCAGATCATCCATGATCCATGCCTGCAGACATAATGCAATATCAAGACAATGACTAGTAATGTTTCTCTTCATTAACAGTAATCTAGAACCAGAGAGAAAAAAAAGGCAGTTCATAAACAGATAAAACATCCTTTTGTTTGCTTTGTTATCCTACCCTCTTTTTTTTTTTTTTGTGGACACTACATAATTAAGGGGCCCTTTTAATAAAGCCTAGTGCAAGCAAAATGCTGCGTGTCCTATTTTATATCTATGGGCCACATGGCACTTAGCACACACTAATATCAATTAGCGCAGACTAAGCTTTAGTACAAGGGCACCTAATGTTAGAGGAGTAGCCTAGTGGTTAGTGCAGTGGACTTTGATCCTGGGGAACTGAGTTCGATTCCCACTGCAGCTCCTTGTGACTCTGGGCAAGTCACTTAACCCTCCATTGCCCCAGATACAAAATAAGTACCTGAATATATGTAAACCGCTTTGAATGTAGTTGCAAAAACCTCAGAAAGGCAGTATATCAAGTCCCATTTCCCCTTATGTTTTGTTTTAGTTAATTTGCACACTATTGTAATCGACTTCCTGTTGCCTTCTCCTTGTGGTCTTTGCCAATTTTTATATGCATTTTTTAATGCATTCTTGTATCCCACTATTATCCAAAAACAAGTTTCTGTTCAAAGTGGCTTACAAATTTACAGTTTAGTGAAATTACAATAGCAATTTACAGTTAAGATATAGAAGGCACATTTGTAGCTTATGCAGTTAACTATAGAATTTTTTTTTAAGAGGTCTGTTTTCTGCTCTTTTCTGAACTGAAGACAGTTAGTGATGCTTCTTGTGGCTTTTGGTTTTGAGTTCCACCATTTGGGGATCAGGTAGCTAAAGCCTACTGTGTAGATGGTTTGTAGGTTATGTTTCTGTAGTTGGGTAGATTTATTTATTTGTTGCATTTGTATCCCACATTTTCCCACCTATTTGCAGGCTCAATGTGGCTTACATTATGCCGTGATTGCAATCGCCATTTCCGGATTGAGAAATACAAAGTGGTCTTGCATTAAAGTTCATAGGTGACAGATTAGATTAAACAGTCAGGTATAGAGAGTTTATTTCCGAATGAAAAATAAAGTGGAATTGCGTTATTCATTAGAGATAGAGTAGAAAATTCAATGTTAAGCACAAGATGAAGTAATAAGTAGCCCCTCGTAGCCGGGCTTGCATTTCTTGGGGATAGTTCTATCAAATCTAGCAAATATTCCGGTGCCATTCCAAATAGTACCTTGAAAATGAGTGTGCAAGCTTTGAAAAGTAGACATGCCTTGATTGGCAACCACTGCAGTGTTGGGTACAGTGAGGTAGCTCTTTCGTATTTCGACTTCCTGAATATCTTGGGATGGTTTGCAATGGTTTTAGTGTGCTTTCCTTGCACCCTACCTATGCTGCATTAGTCTAGTTGTGATAATATTGTCAATTGTACCCTTATCCAGAATGATTGTCTGGAAAAATAATCTCTTATCCTTCTGTTTCCATAGTGCTCTGAAGTATTTTGACATTACTGCTGATATCTGTCCATAGATTAATGTTTGTCAAAAATAATTCCCAGTATTTTTAGTTTTGTTTCAATTTTATGTTTAATTGTGAAATTTCGGTGAGATGTGGGGATTTGCAGGCTGGATAAAACCAGGAATTTGGTTTTGTCTCTGTTTAGTTTGAAAGTGGTTGCCTATTCTTCCATAATGTGCAGTCTTTTTTTTTTTTTTTTTTAAACTTTGTCCAGTATTTCTGTGATAGTGTTGTTAAAAGGTATGTCGATTGTGACATTGTCTGTGTATATGAATGGGTTGAGACCCATTAGTTCATTTTTTTTGTAAGCAATTATACAACGTATACAATTATTCATTGTATACAGTTATATGCCGCTTAGACATGTTACTGATGGGTGGTATGTCAAATCTGAATATTAAATTACTAGTCCAACAACTAGATTGTATTAGCACACAGCTCTGCACAATTACAATACTTACACAATATTAGCCCATTACATCATAAAGCTATTTGAACAAATAATTTATGCAAGCAGAAGTCACACACCACCATCCTTGCCAGCACATTTTTCAAAATTTCTATGCCTGGGATAGATGTCCAATATAGCATATATTCAATGGTATATTATATATTGGACATCTATCCCAGGCATACAAATTTTGAAAAATGTGCTGGCAAGGATGGTGGTGTTTGAACAAATTTATGCAAGCAGATGTCAAACAACTTTATGATGTACTAGTAAAAAAAGGCCCGTTTCTGACAGAAATGTTTTTTTATTTGTTGCATTTGTACCCCGCGCTTTCCCACTCATGGCAGGCTCAATGCAGCTTACATGGGGCAATGGAGGGTTAAGTGACTTGCCCAGAGTCACAAGGAGCTGCCTGTGCCTGAAGTGGGAATTGAACTCAGTTCCCCAGGACCAAAGTCCACCACCCTAACCACTAGGCCACTCCTCCACTCCTAGCAAACGGGCGCTAGCAAGGTTTTCCTCAGAGTGTGTATGTTTGAGAGAGAGAGTGTGTGTGTCAGACAGACTGAGAGACAGAGTATGTGTGTGTTTGTGTGAGAGACAGAGTGTCTGTGTGTGTGAGACTGTGTGTGTGTGACAGAGTATGTGTGTGTTTGTGTGAGAGACAGAGTGTCTGTGTGTGTGAGACTGTGTGTGTGTGACAGAGTATGTGTGTGTTTGTGTGAGAGACAGAGTGTCTGTGTGTGTGAGACTGTGTGTGTGTGACAGAGTATGTGTGTGTTTGTGTGAGAGACAGAGTGTCTGTGTGTGTGAGACTGTGTGTGTGTGACAGAGAGATAGAGTGTGATAGAGAGTGTGTCAGAGTGTATGTGAGAGACAGTGAGTGTGTGCCCCCCCTCTCGCAGGGCCCCCACACCTATCTGGTGTCAGGACCCCCTCCCCACCTCCCTCTCCCCTGCCCCCTCTCCAGCCTTCCATGTCCAGCGACCCTCCCCTCCCCAGCCACCCATATCCAGCGACCCTCCCCTCCCCCTTCCCGCGCATCAAACCCCCTCGCCACCCGCAGCTGCCACTAGTAACACTGTCCGGCTGCTGCTGCTTCTCCTGTTGAGCAGCAGCGGCCACTACAACAAGAAAAAAAGCAGTAAATGTTTTTAAACATCAAGCACGGCACCGCAGACAGCCATCAGGCATTGGCTGTTGGATCTGCAGCCGCTCCTCCTCTCACGTCGCTGCGCTCCTCCGAGGTCTTACTTCAGGGGCAGTGCCGTGGAGGCGAGAGGAGGAGTGGCTGCAGAGCCAACAGCCAATGCCTGAAGGCTGTCTGGGGTTGCCTACTCCTCCCCTTGCCTGCCCGTAACCTGTAAGGAATGAAACGGGCGCTAGAAGTATGGAGGGAGAGCAGTCGGACAGTCTCCGCCAGTCCACTGAAACGTTTCTTGTACCTCAGCGGGGAAGGGCTGCGAAAATGGCTGTCCTGTTACCTATAAAAAATGAAACTGGCGCTAGCAGTACGAAGGGAGAGTGGGTGGACGGTCTCCGCCAGTCCAGCAGGGAAGGGCTGTGAAAATGCTTGTCCTGTTATCCGTGTCTCTGGTTCGTAGCGCGTGCAGGTTTGACAGTTAGGGTGTCAGCTGATGGGCGCGAGTCTGGTTTTCGTGTTGCTGTGTGGTTTAATTTGCGCGTGCCAGTGTTGGGGGGGGGGGGGGATCAGCTGTCAGTGACGTCAAGCTAGCTCAGCAACTCCAAAGGAGCCACGGACACAGGCAAATACTTTAGAACGTTGGAGGTGAGAATTATTATATAGGAATGGGCTAATATTGTGGAAGTATTGTAAAATACTTTACAAGTATTATAAAAACTATTATTTCATGGCATATCTGATATGACTCACATTTGTTGTGGGATAATACTCAACCAGCAACTGTGGCCAATTGTCCTTTTTCAAGGAATACAAATTGGCAGGGTTATTATCTATTTGAGGCTATAACAGTTTTTGGTTGTTTCCACTGGTATTTGAGAAACAGCAGTGCTAGCTCACATTAAAACTATTTACATGTGTTTCATATTCAGTTTTGACAAACATCTTCATTTATGAAACCATGAGTAAAATTGCAACCTCTTACATTTGTTGAACAGAACAAGAGAGCTAGCATTAATGTATTCTGGTGAACGTTTTGGCCTGATACAAAGCTAGTCCAGATCTGAGAAGCACAACACCAGAACTTTCCCAGCAAATATTTACATATAATATACTGGGTTTAAAAAAAAAAAAAAAAAAAAAGGTTTGGTCAAATTCCTGGAGGAAAAGTCCATAAACAAGGTAGACCTGGGGAAAGCCACTGCTTACACCTTTGTGATTAAGTAGAGTGGAATCTTATCACTTTCTAGGACTCTGCCAGGTTCTTGTGACCTGAACAGGCCACTGTTGGAAACAGGATACTGGACTAGATGGACCCTGTTCCTATATAGATATTTCATATTCACATTAACATGCTATGTTTTCAAGAATTATACACAGAATACAGAGTAATTAAGGATATTAGTCCAACTATTAAGTAGTGGACTGGAGGAGTGGCCTAGTGGTTAGAGCACCAGTCTTGATATCCAGAGGTGCCCGGTTCAAATCCCACTGCTGCTCCTTATTATCTTGGGCAAGACAGGCAACCCTCCATTGCCTCAGGTACAAACTAGATTGTCCAGAAACAGGCAAATACCTAGTGTACCTGAATGTAACCCCACCTTGAGCTACTACTGAAAAAGGTGTGAACAAAATCCAAAATAAATATATGGAAATGTAAAATTTTGCAAGATTCAAAATATGGAATTAGAAACTACAAGATATTTCTAAACACTTTGGTTTACTTTTTCACATGGGAATCTTCGTTATCTTTAAATGTACATTTCACCTGCTTCCAACTCTATTAGTTTGTAAAATGACCCTTAGTTTGTAAAATGTAAGCTTCCTCATGTTGGTTAAAGGTCCACAGTAGTCTTTGGTCATTTGCTGCAATGGCCATAAGCACAGGCAGCTATTAAGGCTCCATATGATTATACAGTCAATGAGGCTTTTGGGCTCTTAGATCCAATAGACACATTCAACTATAATTTCCATTAGCAAACCCACCATTACTACTACTACTACTACTACTACTATTTAGCATTTCTATAGCGCTGCACAAACATAATCCCCTACGTCTTTCCACTCACCAACCCCAACTATTAATACACCAGGAGAGTAGCACAAAAAAAAAAAAAAGCATCACAGTAGATCATTATTTAGAAAATTTCCTAAAGTGTGCACCTTTATTCCGTATCGTCAACATACAATGTTTACATACAGGCATACATCTAAAACAAAGTGTGTAAGATATAGTGAGGCAATACCACATTTGCTATCCCCCAAACTCACACCAATAAAATACATTTAATCATGTCCCCCAAGTCTGAATTTACTTCTGAAATCACCAGGTTTATCACTTCAATTTTAAAAACAAAATGGAATGGAAATTTGAGCCTAAAATGTTGTCCTACAGTTTGTAATGAGACTGCAAGTCTATGAGAAGCTGGACTCTGGTGTGTCGAATAAATCATTCTATTCCATTATAGGCACAGAACAGTCCAAATTTTACATGACAATAAAGAACAATTGTACATGACAAACAAAAACAAACAAAAGAATCATTGTGCTAGACAAGAGACTTCTAAATTAACTAAGTTTGTGCCATTGTACAACAGCCTTTTGTTCAAGGCAGCACCAATCCATATTTGATATCAGATTTTTCCTCAGCTCTAACCTTGTTAAAAAAAAATTATACTTGAAGGGAAATGGGTCTGGCTCAGGGTTCCTGGGCAGACTAAACATACATTTTTATCTGTGTGTGCTGCTGAACTCCCTACAAAGTACAGGCAACATTAGAATTGGGAAACGGCACATTGAAACAGTCAAGGCTGAATCCATACATGGCTTGCCTTCAATGATCTTTCCTCAGCTTCTGCCTAGTAGTTGGCAGATGTTTCTTGTGATTATCTGTGAAACAATTAAAACAAAACAAAAAACAAACCACCTAAAGGGCATCATGGCAAGCAGGTGTAACAAAACACGGCTGCAGTTAAGGCAGTTTTCACAAGTTGTTTAACTCCAGTAAAGTCTGATCCAGCATCTGATGCATACTAAGGTTCTCTTCTTTGGCATGTGCCACTTTCTCTGTTATAGGATTAGAAAATTAAACAAACATGAATAATGATATCTTGCCAAACTGCTTTCATACATTAAGACATGCAAACATTCGTTACATAAGAATTTATAGAACGGCATGCTGAAGTCCTCTCTTCTCCTCCTCCTCCTCAATATAAACAAAATACTAATGGCTACAGTGGGTGGACCAAGTTTTATTTGCCACCATTCTCTAGGTTCTTAATATGTGCAAGGGCCAAACAGAGCTGTGGAAAACACTCATAAGAGGGTGGTTTAACTGTTCCGGCCGTTTTCAAAAACTTGTTTGGTAAAAATGATATACAACACGGAACAGGAGGAGAAGGATTTTAAGCCATGTGACAATTTGCAATTACAATGTTACTTAAGGGACATTACACCCATCTGTAAACCCCATGGGAGAGTACTGGTTACAGTGCAGTAAAATAGTTTCTGTTACATGCACACACTGGTAGGCAATCACGCAGCACTTGGAGTTAGTAGTGCAAGACAAATGCTAGTTCAACACTCCCCAATTCATGGTACTTTCACAGCAATGCACAATGGCATAAAACCCCCATAAATGTTCACACAGGGCTCCCAAATCTCGCGCTGCATTAAGAGCATCTTTTATTGCACCTCACACAGTGCACTTAAATGTCCAGATAAAGTGCAGCTGAGAATAGGGTTTATTTCTATTTAAGTGAATATCAGGCTACCTAGGATAGTCTTCCCCAACTAACTGTAAACATTTTAAGTCCAATTATAACATCAAGCAGATGTATAAAAAAGCACAAGCCATGAAGTGTTCTACTCTAGGGAGCCATTCTAGAATAGTAAGAATTTATTATCGAACCTTCACCCCCACTTCTGGCTTGCAGGATATAAGCAGTTTACAAGCAAATTAACTTTGGGTTTTCCCCAATGAGGATTAAAAATCTTAATTTAATTTCCAGTACTGGACTAAAGCAGGTATTGTATCCCTCAAACTCAGAGGATTTCTTGAGAGAACAGTAAGTCAGTTAGGATAAACTGTCACTGCTTATTCAAACTAAAGCTCAATCCTCATTCAGGGCCAGCTTTAGTTCATTAGTAAGACGACTGTTTTGCTCAAGTTGCTGGTAGAGTTGTTCTGTACAGTCAGCAAGCAGATCAGAAAAAAAAAAAAAAGAGAAAGAAGCAGAATGAGCAAAGGTTAGACACAGTAAAGCAAGAAATTAAGTAAAGATAATAATACACCACACTATAGCTACTTTCCTTAAATAAGTCTTTTATAAGATTACCATTTTCGATCCCAACATGAGTTCTTTTGATGCTCCCTAAAAAAGTGCTTGCAGAATGGTTATTATGATCAGAAAGAAAGCAGAGGATGAGGATGAAACCCCAACACCACCCAAGCATCCTTAGAGACAATCAGAAAACACACAAACATATATCCATAACCAATATACCAAAATGTTGAAAAACATGTTGCGTCTTAAGGAAGCTGTGTTACTGAAGCAATGCATCATAAAAGTATATATGTAGAAAACAGTTTGACTACAAGTGAGGGCAATGGTAGCAGGACCAGAGGATCATCTTTAACAATAGTTCAATAGGCCACAAACAGCAGTCCATGATACTTCTATCAGCAACAGACCCAATATTCAAGAGGAGGAAAAGTTTTTTTGTTTTTAATTCATGCACTTTTGCTGAAATTAAGTGCTAGGGCTTCCAACAGCTATGAAGATTACGAAGTACACCCCCAACAGCAAGGGCCAGATGCACTAGATTCCATTTTTGGAGGTGGTGGGGGAGCTTATGACTCTGACCCAATACGTGAAACAGCAAAGTCACTCACCTGTAGCAGGTGCTCTCCAAGGGTAGCAGGCCAAGTATTCTCACAGTAGGGTGACATCATCTGACAGAGCCCGGTGTGGATGCTGACTAGTGAGACTAAGAACTTTCTAGTAGCATTCAACTTCACATGCACTGGTGCCTTCCCAACCACCATGTGATCATGGGTCCCTCAGTCATATACTAGCTAAACAATTAAACTCCAAGGGAGGTGGGAGGGCATGTGAGAATACTTGTTCTCCTGTCTTCAGAAAACACCTGCTACAGGCGAGCGCAACTTTGCTTTCTCTGAGGAAAAGCAGGCCTTCATATTCCACAGCTGGGAATCCCTAGCTACTAGACTCACCCAAAACAATTCTAGGAGAATAGGGACTCGAATCATCGCGGCCTGGAAGTCAATTAACCTGAAAATACATACATACTAGCTGTGAAGGTGCAGCCTGGAACTAAACAAAATTGTGCCTAGGGAGGTGGAGTTGGATTCTAGACACCGAACAAGTTCCTCAGAACTGCCTGCCCGAACCATAGGTGCAAGAGGTAATCAAGCAGTTTTTGCATAAGGCAAGCGAGGGGATCTAAGGCTACACCATAATTATTCTTCTCTACCATGTATGTATGTAAGCACATGGTATATATATATATATATATATATATATATATATATATATATATATATATATATATATATATACACACACACACACACACACACACACACACCATGATCTACTTGTTATGTTCCATGTAGGCTATGTATGTATGCACCATACGCAATAACCTTTGCAATTCTACTACCCGAAATGGCATCCGCCATTACGGCAAATGTAAGCCACATTGAGCCTGCAAATAGGTGGGAAAATGTGGGATACAAATGCTACAAATAAATAAATAAAACCTTGACTTCATATCAGACAGCAAACCTCCTCCATTTAAATAACACCTTTTAGTGGAGTCTTTCCTGAATGCCAGCAAAATGCAGGAGATTCCCTCCAGCAAGTTCAAGGATTCAGATTCTACGCTCTCTCAACATCCAAGCTGTGAGGGCCAGGGATTAGAGGTTGGTATGCAGAACAGTGTCCTCATTCTGCATGAGGAGGGTCAGAAAGTATTCCAATCTCCAATTATCTTTGGAGGACAACTCCAGAAGAGGAGGAGATCAGATTGGCTTCAGCCAGTAAGTTACGATCAGGACTGTAGTCCCCTGGTCCTGCCCGAGTTTCAGCAAAGTCTTCTCTATGAGAGATATCAGGAGAAAGACATTTGATGCTAGTCTGCTATGTGATCCAAGCCTGGGACAGAACCGGGGGACTTTGTTGTTGAGATGAGTGGCAAAAAGAGCCACCTGTAGTGGGATATACTGCCTATACCTATTTGTACGAATAAGGCCTGCATTGCTGAACTGAGACCTATGAACCAAACTCTGACTAAGCCAGGAACCATCTTTTTAGGACAATACTGTCATGGTTGTTACAAGACTTCCTACTGCAATGCACTGATATTCCAAGGAACATCTGTGTTTTCTCTCTGGTGTGAAATCTAGAGTGAGATTTACACTGACACTGGTATGCGATAATCTTTGCTGACCATCTCTTGTAAGGTGCCAGCAGTACTAGCTCTGATAAGGAGGACCATCACCAAGGCCAAGGGTCTCATAACAATAACATAAATCAAAAAATCTGAAAAACTTCAGGAAACCTGTGTAGTCGACCAACTATAGGAGCCCTGCTTTGATACATTGCAGGCTCAGGTTGTACTCCCAGAAGCGAAGGCAGACATCTTGACAGTACTAGCCTTGCAGGTCTGCAGCAGCAAGCAGATCACAACTTGGCAAATATTGAGATTGATAGGCCACATGGCCTCAACAGTGCATGTCACTGCTATGGCACGGCTCCATCTGAGAGCAGCCCAGTGGACCCTAGCTAGCTATTGATTCTGTCTTTACCAAGGCCAATATTTACATGATTGACGCTTTATTAGCAGTTAAATTCTTAGATTCCATTCTTAATTCTATAAACAATAGTACATATGCCCCTGTTTGGAATAATCCTTTATTTAAAATTGGCAAGAAAATGATCTATTGGCCAATCTGGATCTGATCTGGTATTGCTTAAAAGAATTATTGGTAATAGCAACATTCATTCCTTTACTTCTTTATCATCTGCTCATCGATTACTATCTTTACAACTCTTACTATTCTCAGTTATGTTCTAGTTTGACTTCATATTAATCTTGATACTTAAGACACTCTTCCCCCCTCCACCAAATCCAATCTGAAACATTTACAAACTATTCAGAATACTGCGGTCCAAGACAGCTGTCGGGCCTCTAAATACGATAGGGCCACCACTTTCTTGCAACATCTTTGCTGGATTCCTATTGAATTTAGGATAAAATTTAAAATTCTTACATTGACACACAAGGCACTTCATACTGCCACCCTATTCTATCTTGCGGCTTTGACCATCCATACACATTCGTTTATTAACCGACAATAGACTGGTTCTACCCCTGCCTTCCAAGGCTAGATAGGAATCCACTTGAACATCAGCTTTTTACTTTCTATCCCCAGCACTATGGAAATCGTTGCCTCACCCAAGATTGGAGAAATCTTATTCTTGTTTTCGTGTACCACTCAAAACCCACTACCACCAATCAGTTTTCATCATTTGCTGAATTTTTGGTTGGTCAACTACACAGGTTTCCTGAAGTTTTTCGATGTTTTTGATTTATGTTATTGTTATGATGTATGATTGTTGTACAAGCTGATTGTTTTTTTTTATGTTGCTTTCTCTAGTAAGAAAGATTTGTATGTCTTTTTTTCCTATTTTTAAATAGAGTTCCTAAATAATTTTAGTCAATTTTTGTGTAATATTTGCTATGTGAACTGTTCCGATTTGCTATGGAATAACTGACAGTATAGTAAAATGATAAACGATTCCCTTTTAGGCATATCTGCCTCTAGAGTTTACAGATTCTATGACAAAAACCCATCTGATACTGGAACCCTATAGAATTTATGGTCTCTGACACTGGTACAATGCTGACAAAATGGAATATATTTTGGTCAAAAAAACAAGACAGCTTTAGCTTCATCTTCTATTCTCCAGTCACTTTTCTACTCCGTAAAGCTCTGTGGACACCTATAAAACAAGCCAGGGCTAATAGTGATTCATCTAACTGTTGCTGGTCATGTAAATATGGGCACATCAGAACATTTACATTTTTACATGTCCAAACCTGCACACTCTTTGGGCTGATGTATGGTCCTGTGTTAATGACATTATCCCACTAAACATACATATTTTAAGATCTTCCAGCTTGTCAGATTTATCACAGTGTCTCGTATCTTAAGATATGAGACCTATGATATATTAATTTCAATGGCTATTAAAATCAATTTCTGACTGGAAAGACAATACGAAAGTAACGTTTCAGCATTGGTGGAATGCTATATATGTAGTTTATAAATATGAATTTCACATAGTTGAGAAGACTAAGCATATAGCTCATCATGGGAAAATATAGAAATCTTTTTAAGCTGTTCTGTGAGCGTTTCTGATTGTTATTGCATCATCTTAATATTTCTTTATATGACATGATACTGCTGTAGTATATTGTTTTTGGTTTTACTATTTTTTTTTTTAATAATCTACAAATTCTGATGACTGATTCAGACCTTTGCAGAGTGAGCTAATTTGTTTAATCTCTTAAGAACTGGAACATGGGTGAAAAATTCATTCTCCAGTATAAAGTGCCTTATTGAGCAAACTTCAGAGTTAGAAAAGAAAACCAGACTAATTCTGAATCTAGGCCTCATGAGTCAAGTTTCAAACTACAGAACAATGCTATTTCCTTTAAGGTAGTGGTACTGCCAAGAATCATGAAACTCAGACAAGTCTTCAGCAAAAACCAGATTGACTGCCTCCAACATATTTGGGCTGAGAATAAGGTTATGCTGGGCTAACTAGTGAGCTACAGCTCCAAGCAGATATTTAATGGCTCCAATGTAGAGATGACATCCACAGTAGAGACCTGCACGGGAACGGGGTTCGTGGAAATCCTGAGGAAACTGTGGGATTCCCGCAGGGACAGAAGCAGTTCCTGCGGGGTTCTCGTGGAAGTGTATGCTGCACTTGAGCCAGCCTCTCACCTACTGAGTACCAAGTTCTTTGAGTGCTGTCTCCTCCTCCTCGCTTTAACAGCACAGATGTGGAAAGTTTGAGGTGGTAGAGATACAAATGGTGATGAAATTCAAAAAGGCATGGGATGAACACAAAGGATCTCTAATTAGAAAATGGAAGTTATAAGAAATCTAAACTTAAATGGTTGCATGTGTGTGGATGTGTCGCATAAAACTTAGATGGTGACTCTGGCTGTGATGAACTACAGCCAATAGCGGTAAACCTGTACGGTCTGTGTATCATATATGACAATCTGGTTTAGGATGGGCTGCAAAGGGTTTAGACAGCAACTTTAGTGGCTGGAACATGAAGACAGTGCTGGACAGACTTTTACGGTCTGTGTCCAGCAAATGAGAAGATGAATAGGCTGGAGTGGGCTTTGAGGGCAATTCCAGCAGCTGGAACTTAAGGATAGGGCCAGGTGGACTTCAATAGTCTATGATCCCAGAAACACCACAGAAAGGCCATAATCAAGTATATAATATCATATTCATTGTTGATTTAATCATGAATGGATAATGATTGTGACTATTGGGCAGACTGGATGGACTGATCCGGTTTTTATCTAATGTCATTTACTATGTTACTATTAATCCTCTCTGCTCCCGGGCTGATGCGCAGACCTCAGCTCTGACATCGGCACGAGATTCAGATGTCACCTGACCTACTGGCACATGCATGATCTCTTAGCACACAGTGCCAGTGAATCAGAGAAGTCTTACATGTGCACACCAGAGCGTTCCAACTTCCAGTCCTTCCTTGCCTGCAGTGCTGCGGTTCAAACCCAGAGACTGAGAGAGCTGAAAGGAATTTTTAAAAATGTACCATTAAATTTTTGTGGGACTGAGGGAGGACAGGTTAAATTCTTTCGGGGACGGGTTAGATTCCTCGCGGGGATGGACGGGGAAGGGTTAGATTCCCCAAGGGGACGGGTTGGATTTCTGTCCCCGTGCAACTCTCTAATCCACAGATGCTAACAGGTAAACATTGTCACCACACAGGAAACTTAATACCAAATCCAGGAATATATTTTTAATAAAAGGATGAAAAAAAAAATAAATAAACACACCTTACCTGCAGCATGTCAGACGGCATAATGGAGCCACATGCTCAAATCCTTTGAAAGCCCAAATTAAACGCTCAGCGCTGATACTATTTTTTTTAATTTGCAGTACAGATAGTGGATTAGTTGCCATAAAGATCATTATATTGACTCAATACCTCAGAGGTGACTCGTTTCATACTAGTATCTCTGACTCATGACTCACCCATATTGTCATCGGTCTGTTATCTCACTTAACTTTTTAAAAAAATATATATTTAGAATTTTAAGAGTCATATAAAGATTTAAAAACAAACTTTTAAACTTATCGTAATAAGAGCAATTCAAACCCCACACACAGGACTCATAGCTGACATGGGCCATGTTTCACATTAGCCGATTCAAAGGCTGGTCCTTAATTCTGCATGGCGTTTATTGTGGTCTTTGCTGCTCCTGCTGCAATTGTGACCTTATAAAGTGTGATAAGCCTTTAAAAGAGCAAGCTATGGAGCTAATGGTACAGCACTTCAATGTTTGAGACTAACACATGATCAAACATCAACTGAGGTGATTCAATGGTTATAAAATTATTACAAAGTTGCATTTTAAAAGAGGAACTGCGAACACTTAATGCAAGACAGATTCTGGAAGTAATCATCAGTTTTATGAAAATCTTTTTTTTTTTTTTTTTTTTCAGTATGGTACTGGGATAGTGGAAAATTTGCTTTCCAGCATCAGTGCAAGAATACAGTTCCAGTTAATGCAGATTCTATGCTAGATAAAGCAGTTATACTGATGGAATGCCAGAAACCATGTTCTCACTATTATCACATTAATATTTAACATGCTTTAAAATGATCAGCATGACTATACAAATATTCCAATGACCAGGACCCTTTCTGCTCAGCCATTATAAAGGGTGGTCAGAGGACGTGTTCATGCTCTAAATTCAGGCACTACTATCATGTACTTCTGGATTCTTATTTCCCCCACCAGAGACAATGCTGACACAGGGACCTTTAATCCTGAAACCTCATATCAGCTCTCAGGCACACTCAACATTTGGATGTGGCTCTTGTCCTTACTTTTTTTTTTCTTGGTGATTTGCCCAATTTTAAAGTCACTTTCGAGTCATTTGATTCGGCCACAGCTGTTTTCCCTTCCACGTCATCAAAGGTTCCCAGTGGCTTTACGAGCTCTGCCCGGTGCAATAGGACCATCTCTGGTAAGAACACCCATTCTTGGTGTCTACAGTGTTTGGGGCCCAAACATATCCCTTCCAGCTGTGTTCTTTGTCTTCGTATGAAGAAAAAGGGCTCAGCTGGCCAGAGAGAAAATTTTTGGACCCTGATCTGAAACCTCAACATCAAGCCTTGCACTAGCATCAGGTGCATCAGTTCCTATAGCTACTAGGCCCTTATCAAACACTGGGAGTGGCCATATACTGAGCAGGTCTCCACCTGTCTAGACGTCAACCACTGTGCAGGGCCTCCAAGGCCTGTCAGTACTGACCAGTGACTGAGGAGGCATAAGGATACGTCATCCTCATCAGCACCGAGGAGCATCGATGACTGGCATCAGGCGAAGGCCAAGAAGCATTGGTATTGATCCCCCTCGACACATGGTGCCAAGGTACAGAGACTGGCTATGAAAATGATAAAGGGAATGGAACGACTTCCCTATGAGGAGAGGCTGAGAAGGTTAGGGCTCTCCAGCTTGGAGAAAAGGCGGCTGAGGGGTGATATGATAGAAGTCTACAAGATAATGAGCGGATTAGAGCGGACAGATGTGAAGCGTTTGTTTACACTTTCAAACAACAACAAAACCAGGGGACACAAGATGAAGCTATAATATGGTAGATTTAAAACAAACAGGAAAAAGTTTTTCTTTACTCAGCGTGTAGTTAGACTCTGGAACTCGTTGCCGGACAATGTAATGACAGCAGCTGGCCTTACGGAATTTAAAGGGGGTTTGGACAGATTCTTGAGGGAAAAGTCCATTGGACATTATCAATTTTTTTTTATTTTTTTTTTTTTGGGGGGGGGGGGGGGTTCTTGAAGCCTGGATTGGCTGCTGTTGGAGACAGGATGCTGGGCTTGATGGACCCTTGGTCTTATCCCAGTATGGCAGTACTTATATAAAATGATAAAGAGGATGAGACGTGTTCCCTATGAGGAAAGGCTAATGCGGCTAGGAGTCTTCCACTTGGAGAAAAGACAGCTGAGGAGAGATATGATAGAGGTTTATAAAATAACGAGTGGAGTGGAACGGGTAGATGTGAATCAATTATTTACTATTTCCAAAAACACTAGGTCTAGGGGGCACGCAATGAAGCTACAAAGTAGTAAATTTAAAATGAATCAGAGAACCTTTTCTTCACTCAATGTGTAATTAAACTCTGGAATTCATTGCCAGAGAATGTCGTAAAAGCAGTTAGCTTAGTGGGGTTTAAAAAATATTTGGATGGCTTCCTAAAGGAAAAGTTCATAGACCATTATTAAAATGGACTTGGGGAAAATTCACTGCTTATTTCTAGGATAAGCAGCATAAAATGTATTGTACTTTTTTGGGATTGGCCACTGTTGGAAACAGGATGCTGGGCTTGATGGACCTTCGGTCTTTCCCAGTATGGCAATACTTATATACTAATGAAGGATCTCTTCTGAATCCCAGTCTCCAGTCCCAGGCCCAAACAGACTGGATGTTGAGAGCTTAGAACTTGCTTCCTTGCACCTTCTGAAGGGTATTTTCCAAGGTCTTGCTGGCTTTCAGAAAAGATTCCACTAAGAGGTGCTACTCTTTCAAATGGAGGAGGTTTGCCATCTGGTATGAGGGCAGTGTCCTCCTCTTCACCCTTTAACCCACTCCCTCAACCAACCAACCCAGGCCTCCTTCTCCTCTTTTCCTGATATCACCGAAGAGGAAACCGCCTATCTTCTTCTCCTCCTCGAAATGCACCACCTGTTCCTCTGACCCCATCCCCACCAACTTACTCAACACCATCTCTCCTACTGTCACCCCCCCATCTGTCATATCCTCAACCTCTCTCTCTCCACTGTAACTGTCCCTGCCACCTTCAAGCATGCTGTTGTCACACCACTCCTCAAAAAACCATCACTTGACCCTTCCTGTCCCTCCAACTACCGCCCAATTTCCCTCCTACCCTTCCTCTCCAAGATACTTGAACGCCGTTCATAGCCGTTGCCTTGATTTTCTCTCCTCTCATGCCATCCTCGATCCGCTTCAATCCGGCTTTTGTCCCCTACACTCAACAGAAACGGCACTATCTAAAGTCTGCAATGACCTGTTCCTTGCCAAATCCAAAGGCCACTATTCCATCCTCATCCTCCTTGACCTATCCGCCGCTTTTGACACTGTCAATCACAATTTACTTCTTGCCACACTGTCCTCATTTGGGTTCCAGGGCTCTGTCCTCTCCTGGTTCTACTCTTATCTCTCCCACCGTACCTTCAGAGTATATTCTCATGGTTCTTCCTCCACCCCCATCCCGCTCTCCGTTGGAGTTCCTCAGGGATCTGTCCTTGGTCCCCTTCTTTTTTCAATCTACACCTCTTCCCTGGGCTCCCTGATCTCATCTCACAGTTTCCAATATCATCTTTATGCCGACGACACCCAGCTTTATCTCTCCACACCAGACATCACTGCGGAAACCCAGGCCAAGGTATCAGCCTGCTTATCCGACATTGCTGCCTGGATGTCCAACCGCCACCTGAAACTGAATATGGCCAAGACTGAGCTTATTGTCTTCCCACCCAAACCCACTTCTCCTCATCCTCCACTCTCTATCTCATCCTCCCAGTCTCATCTGCCCGCAACCTCGGAGTCCTCTTCGACTCCTCCCTCTCCTTCTCTGCGCATATCCAGCAGATAGCCAAGACCTGTCGCTTCTTCCTCTATAACATTAGCAAAATTCGCCCTTTCCTCTCTGAGCACACCACCCGAACTCTCATCCACTCTCTCATTACCTCTCGCCTTGACTACTGCAACCTACTCCTCACTGGTCTCCCACTTTGCCATCTATCCCCCCTTCAGTCCGTTCAAAACTCTGCTGCATGACTTATCTTCCGCCTGGACCGATATACTCATATCAACCCCCTCAAGTCACTTCACTGGCTTCCGATTAGGCACCGCATACAGTTCACGCTTCTCCTACTAACCTACAAATGCACTCGATCTGCAACCCCTCCCTACCTCTCTACCCTCATCTCCCCCTACGTTCCTACCCGTAACCTCCGCTCTCAAGACAAATCCCTCCTTTCAGTACTCTTCTCCACCACCGCCAACTCCAGGCTCCACCCTTTCTGCCTCGCCTCACCCCATGCTTGGAATAAACTCCCTGAGCCCATTCGCCAGGCCCCCTCCCTGCCCATCTCCAAATCCTTGCTCAAAGTCCACCTCTTCAATGTCGCCTTCAGCACCTAACCACCATACCTCTATTCAGGAAATCTAGACTGCCCCAACTTGACATTTCGTCCTTTAGATTGTAAGCTCCTTTGAGCAGGGACTGTCCCCTTCTTTGTTAAACTGTACAGCGCTGCGTAACCCTAGTAGCACTCTAGAAATGTTAAGTAGTAGTAGTCCTAGATCCTATTCTTGACCTACAGACCCTGCTCGAATACCTTCTACACCTTTCCAGGTCCAGTCAAGTTAAATTCTGTAAGGGTTCACCTCAGTGTGATTAGTGCTTACTATCACTGTGTAGAGGGTAAGCCCACCTCTGGACAGCCTCTCTAATTTGCTTCATGAAAGGTTTGCTGTTAAAGCCCCCATCAAACCTCTGCCTGTGTCATGGGACCTCAATTTCATCCTCACCCAGCTGATGAAAGCTCCTTTCGAGATGCTGTTATCTGAAGTACTTGACCTGGAAGGTAATTTTCTTGGCGGTTGTTACTTCAGCTTACAGGGTCAGTGAGCTTCAGGCCCTAGTAGCAGATCCACCTTACGCTACATTTCATCATAGCAGGGTAGTCATCCACACACACACCCTAAGTTCCTGCCTATGGTGGTGTCAGAGTTCCATCTGAACCAGTCAATCATTCTTCCAACATTTTTTTTCCCAAGCCTTATGCCCATCCTGGCTAGAGTGCACTGGAGCAGACTAGGCCCTACAGTCATAAGAACATAAGAATAGCCATACTGGGTCAGACCAGTGGTCCATCTAGACCAATATCTTACTGCCAACAGTAGCCAACCCAGGTCACAAGTACCTGGCAGAAACCCAATTTGTAGCAACATTCTACGATACTAATCCCGGGGCAAGCAGTGGCTTCCCCCATGTCCATCTCAATAACAGACTATGAACTTTCCTTCCAGGGACTTGTCCAAACCTTTTTTTAAACACAGATATGCTAACCACTGTTACCACATCCTCTGGAAGTAAGTTCCAGAGCTTAAATATTGTTTCAGTGAAAAAATATTTCCTCCCATTTTTAAAGTATTTCAATGTAATTTCATGTCCCCTGGTCTTTGTACTTTTTGAGAGAGTGAAAAAATGATTTTACCCATTCTACACCATTCAGGATTTTACAGACCACAATTATATCCACCCCCCAGCCATCTCTTTTCCAAGCTGAACAGCCCTAACCTCTTTTCTTATATGGGAGGAGTTCCACTCCCTTTATCATTTTGGTCACTTCTTTAAACCTTTTCTAATTCTGCTATATATATATTTTGAGATACGGTGACCAGAACTGAATGCACTACTTGAGGTGAGATTGCACCATGGAGCGATACAGAAGCATAATATTCTTGGTCTTATTTTGCAACATTTTCCTAATAATTCCTAGCATCCTATTTGATTTTTTGGCCGCCTCTGCACACTGGGCACAAGATTTCAGCGTATTGCCTACAATGACACCTAAATCTTTTTCTTGAGTGCTGACTCCTAAGGTGGATCCTAGCATCTGGTTGACGGACAGACACCAGAGGGTGGTGGTTAATGGAATTCGCTCAGAGGAGGGAAAGGTGAGTAGTGGAGTGCCTCAAGGATCAGTGCTGGGGCCGATTCTGTTCAATATATTTGTCAGTGACATTGCCAAAGGTTACAAGGTAAAGTTTGCCTTTTTGAGGATGACACCAAGATTTGCAAGTGGACACCAGGGAGGGAGTGGAAAACATGAAAAAGGATCTGAGGAAGCTAGAAGAATGGTCTAAGGTTTGGCAATTAAAATTCAATGCGAAGAAATGCAAAGTGATGCACTTAGGGAATAGAAATCCACGGGAGACGTATGTGTTAGGCGGTGAGAGTCTGATAGCTATGGACGGGGAGAGGGATCTTGGGGTGATAGTATCTGAGGATCTGAAAGCGATGAAACAGTGTGACAAGGCGGTGGCTGTAGCTAGAAGGTTGTTAGGCTGTATAGAGAGAGGTGTGACCAGCAGAAGAAAGGGGGTGTTGATGCCCCTGTATAAGTCGTTGGTGAGGCCCCACCTGGAGTATTGTGTTCAGTTTTGGAGGCCGTATCTTGCTAAGGATGTAAACAGAATTGAAGCGGTGCAAAGAAAAGCTACAAAAATGGTATGGGATTTGCGTTACAAGACGTATGAGGAGAGACTTGCTGACCTGAACGTGTATACTCTGGAGGAAAGGAGAAACAGGGGTGATATGATACAGACGTTCAAATATTTGAAAGGTATTAATCCGCAAACGAACCTTTTCCGGAGATGCTAAGGCGGTAGAACGAGAGGACATGAAATGAGATTGAAGGGGGGCAGACTCAAGAAAAATGTCAGGAAGTATTTTTTCACGGAGAGAGTAGTGTATGCTTGGAATGCCCTCCCGCGGGAGGTGGTGGAAAAGAAAACGGTAACGGAATTCAAACATGCGTGGGAAAAACATAAAGGAATCCTGTTCAGAAGGAACGGATCCTCAGGAGCTTAGCCGAGATTGGGTGGCAGAGCCGGTGGTGGGAGGTGGGGCTGGTGCTTGGGAGGAGGGGATAGTGCTGGGCAGACTTATACGGTCTGTGCCAGAGCCGGTGGTGGGAGGCGGGGCAGACTTATACGGTCTGTGTCCTGAAGAGGACAGGTACAAATCAAGGTAGGGTACACACAAAAAGTAGCATCAGGTAATTATGCTTCTCAGATTATTCTTCTCAATGTGCATCACTTTGCATTTGTCCGCATTATATCTCATCTGCCATTTGGATGCCCAATCTTCTAGTTTTCTAAGGTCTTCCTGCAATTTTTCACAATCCACATGAGTTTTGACAACTTTATAAATAGTTTTACATAGTAACATAGTAGATGACGGCAGAAAAAGACCTGCACGGTCCATCCAGTCTACCCAAGAAGATAAATTCATATGTGCTACTTTTTTTTATTTGTACTGTCCTCTTCAGTGCACAGACAGTATAAGTCTGGCCAGCCCTATCCCCGCCTCCCAACCACCAACCCCGCCTCCCAACCACCAGCTCTGGCACAAACCGTATAAGTCTGCCCAGCACTATCCCTGCCTCCCACCACCGGCTCTGGCACAGACCGTATAAGTCTGCCCAGCACTATCCCCGCCGCCCAACCACCAGCCCCGGCACAGACCATATATGTCTGCCTAGCACTAGCCCCGCCTCCCAACCACCAGCTCTGCCACCCATTCTAGGCTAAGCTACTGAGGATCCCTTCCTTCTGCACAGGATTCCTTTATGTTTATCCCACACATGTTTGAATTCCGTTACCGTTTTCATCTCCACCACCTCCCGCGGGAGGGCATTCCAAGCATCCACCACCCTCTCCGTGAAAAAATACTTCCTGACATTCTTCTTGAGTCTTCCCCCCTTCAATCTCATTTCATGCCCTCTCGTTCTACCGCCTTCCCATCTCCGGAAAAGGTTCGTTTGCGGATTAATACCTTTCAAATATTTGAACGTCTGTATCATATCACCCGTTCCTCCTTTCCTCCAGGGTATACATGTTCAGGTCCGCAAGTCTCTCCTCATACGTCTTGTAACGCAAATCCCATACCATCCTCGTAGCTTTTCTTTGCACCGCTTCAGTTCTTTTTACATCCTTAGCAAGATACGGCCTCCAAAACTGAACACAATACTCCAGGTGGGGCCTCACCAACGACCTGTACAGGGGCATCAACACCTCTTTTCTTCTGCTGGTCACACCTCTCTCTATACAGCCTAGTAACCTTCTAGCTACGGCCACCGCCTTGTCACACTGTTTCATCGCCTTCAGATCCTCAAATTTAATCACCTCACTCATCGTTCCAATTTCCAGATCATTTATAAATATGTTAAATAGCACCGGTCCCAGCACAGATCCCTGCAGCACTCCACTATTCACCCTCCTCCATTGAGAAAAATAGCCACTTAACCCCACCCTCTGTTTTCTGTCCAAAACCCAATTCCTAATCCATAAGACATTGCCTCCTATTCCATGACTTCTTAATTTTCTCAGGAGTCTCATGAAGAATTTGTCAAAAACTTTCTGAAAACCTAGATACACTACATCAACTGGCTCACCTTTATCCACGTTTATTCACGCCTTCAAAGAAATGAAGCAAATTGGCGAGTCTACCCGATTTTCGTTTCTTTTGATCCCAACAGGATGGGGGTTTATGCACAAATCTCCAACTGGCTAGCAGATTGATTTCTTTTACGTACGCCCAAGCTGGGCTGACTCTTGAGGGTCATGTCAAGGCCGTGGCTTTGTCGGCAGCCTACTTGAGGTCAGCCTCTATAGAAAAAATTTGCAAGGTTGTGGCGTGGTCATCAGTCCATACATTCACATCTCACTATTGCCTAGAGCATGATGCCAGATGCGATGGTCAGTTTGGACAGTTCTGGAGAATTTGCTTGGGGTGTAGAATCCAACTCCCCCCAGTACCGTTTTGTTTCAGTATGAGTGGAGTGGAATGGGTAGACATGAAGTGTCTGTTTACGCTTTCCAAAAATACTAGGACTAGGGGGGCATGCGATGAAGCTACAAAGTAGTAAATTTAAAACTCTGAAAAAAGATTTTTCACTCAACATGTAATTCAACTCTGGAATTCATTGCCAGAAAATGTGGTCAAGGCGGTTAGCAGAGTAAGGGTTTGTACGGCTTCCTAAAGGAAAAGTCCATAGACCATTATTAAATTGGACTTGGGGAAAATATTTCTGGGATAAGCAGAATAAAATGTTTTGTACTTTTTTTGGGATCTTGCCAGGTATTTGTGACCTGGATTGGCCACTGTTGGAAACAGGATGCTGGGCTTGATGGACCTATGGTCTGTCCCAGTATGGCAATACTTATGTACTTATAGTTTCACGTTAATTAATTTTTTGGCCTCGCCCTTGCAAGGTCCTATTGTCCCTACTGTTTCGGTGAACAGAAAAACCTCCGACATATAAAGTACCAAAGAACACAAGCAAAGTCATGTTCCAACAGAACGCTATAAGACAGAATAAAATATTCAGAAAACCTCAGTGGCACTAAAGGTCAGCTTGCACTCACCGGTGAAAACAATTGATCTTATGCCTATATGGAGCCTATATTAGGCTACTATGGCTTATTCAGTACTCCAAATCAACATTCTCAGGGTTCTTTAGAAAGTGCATTCAACTGAAAATCCAACTTTACTGTGTCCAACAGTGCTTAAACTTTAATGTGCCACCAATATGAGATCAATCACATTCAACTACAAATCAAAATTTCAAAGAATTCAAAATATATGTGCCAAAAACACTAATCTCAGGCACGAAGTCAGGTATTGAATGAGTTAGGATGAATGTGGAGTGAATGATGTGGGAGAGGGGAAGGGACACTATGCGGGCAGATTAAGGGAGGATGGGAGAATCTATGACATGACATGATACTGAGGAGTAGGGGATGGGGGGGAGAGGCAAGGGGAAGAGAAGAGACGACAAGGTGGTTTTTGTTGAGCAATTGGATATCTGATTTATCATTATGCCGTCATAAATACAGTAACACTAGAGATTACTTTAAGTAAAAACATACCAAAGACCCAATTTAGAACTGAAGTCTGGATGCAGGGGTTACATTGCCTATGGAGAGAATTTTCATTCTCTTGCAGATGATGAGTGTCTCTGGTGGTGAGGAGGGAGAGGGAAGAGGGGGAGGGACTGAGATGAGGAGAGAGGTGAATATGATAAATGGAACAGACATACATTGTATTAGTATGAGAGCGTATAAGATAGCTGGAGACGGCTACAGGTTATGAGAGGTTGGATAATGTTTACAAATGGTTACATATGTTGTTATCTGTTCAAGGGGATGTCTGCAGTTTAAAAGGGGGGAGGGAACCAACAATCAAAAAGATTATGGATATTGTTTCAAGCGGCATCAGATGTATATTGCCTGATTTGCTGAGGAGCTCTGTTCAGTTAAATGCATTGATATGGTTAATATGCTGAAATCTCAATTAAAAATTGTTTAAATATAAAACACTTATCTCAGGTCTGTTACGACCTCTTCACTCCAGCAGACTAATAGCGCAGCTTGTCGACTCTTCTTCAGGAGCTATCATTGCGAATACATCTTGTCTGTAATTGGTAACTTTGCAAGTTTTCGGTGGGGATTCCCACATGCTTGCCCTTGGAAAAAGCAGGGATGCTTACCTGTAGCAGATATTCTCTGAGGACAGCAGGCCTTTCATTCTCACATACCCTCCCACCTCCCCTTGGAGTTGTCTCCTCTCCTGATAGCTATACTATTGTACTGCAGGTCCTGTGCTCTCATGGCAGGCAGGACTACACTCACGCATGTGTGGTGGGGACGTTGGCGCTTCTCTTAAAGTTGTATTACACTATTTCAAGCGTTCTATGCTGGGCAACATGGCTGTCATCACCCACATGAGAATGAATGGCCTGCTACAGTTAAGTATCCCTACTATCAAAAGAAATCCTCTCTTCAAACCTTCCACCCCCAGCTTCAAGCTGGCATTATTTCTCCAGCAGTAAGAGCAGTTTGTTTGTGCGCTTTGCACTGGGAAGGCATAGCTAATGACATTAACATATGCTTGACAACAATTAAATACAATTTGTGGCCATCTCTGAAACATACATTGTTTCCTACATTAAAGACCTCTGAGAATTCCACGCAGATTTATATGCACGCTACTCACACACTAATTGGCCTTACCAACAGCAGGTAGGTTTTGAGTATTGGCTTATAGATGTGGGTAAGAACAATAATTGCCCAGGGCATGACACCCCTAGGGTGACAGAAAAATGACATGACAAGTGCAAATGTGGGCCAGCAGCAGATGAACTAGTGGTGCATTCCTATCATCTGGGCTGGGTTGGGTGAGGAGAGACAGAAAGAAGACTGATCATCAGAGTGGAAAGGGTGAGGTGCAAATAGACTTGCCTGTCATGGGCACTAAAATGCCTCAATATCTCTAGTAGTAAACATGAGAGCGTCTCTCTAAAGACGACAATTCCCCATTTCATCTCCTTTGTCTTGTCTAGCAACAGCATACATGAAATATAGAAAAGGATTGTAATCAGTTAACAAAATAGATAGGATCTACAGGCTATAGGACAATTATGCAAGAGAAACAAAGAATTTTATACTCAACACCTCTGGAGGAATGTAATACAATATATATGATCATCTCTCCCCCTCCAACCCCTTTCAATTGCCTTTTTTTTTTTTGTCACCCCATTTTTCTCCCAGAACATGCCCAGGGCTGGAGGGGTGCATTTTCTGAGAATTACTGCTGCTGTTGCTGAAAGGAGGCCCCACAGAGCTGCAACTATCTTCCCTCCCTTCCTTCCCAGGCCTAGACTTATCAGTTACTTGGGCTTGGAGGTCAGATGTAAGGATTGATTAAAAATGGCTACCAAAAGCCTCAAACCCTGCTGCACAGTTTTAATGGCTTTATTTACTGCATATATTTAAAAAAAGTTATAAACATACTACTTGTACAAAAAGCATTCTGGGACTTTTTGCTGAGAGATTAAAATCCAATACTAAAATGATTCTTGGAGCACCAACTCCCAAAAACAAACATGCCAGGAAACAGGTAAGGTACCCATTCAGACAGGTGATACAAATGTGGTAATTCAGATCAAGGAGGAAAGGGGTAGAGAAATAAAAAGTACAAAACAGCAGGCAAAGAATCCCTAATGCCACTAAATGCAAATTTTATGTTTTTATTAACATTGGAATCATTAAATAAATAAAAGAAAAGAAAAGAAATGAACAGATGACAGCTTATACATTGGGATGTTTATTTTACATTGAAGGAGTTCCTGTACAATAGAAGGCACAGTATGGATTATGGCCCGAGACAAGATGCTAAACAGAAAGAGCTTAAGATCAGCTGGAGGGTAGGACAAAGAATCCAGGAAACATTGAAGAGATCAGAAAAGGTGGTTATCCAGACGCGCAAAGATGTCTTTGAAGATGTGACGCTAAACAGTTTATCTGCATGAAGATAAAGTTAGGAAAAAAATATATGACCTGATAGAAGAGTCAGCAACAGGAAGCTGCAACAGCCAAAAGTGGAAAGGTGCATGCTAAAATCTAGATTAATAACCTATCACCACAGAGGCTCTAGGATACAGCAATGGGGTGCAACATGAATTGATAAAAGTCACTCTGGTCCTGTCTTTCAAAAAACTTTAAAGTTTCACTCCACATTTTAATGGTACAACTAATTCTGTACACATTTAGCTTTGTAAGCCCGATTTCTCCAATTGGTAGTTATATTTTGCAAAAATCATATTGTACTCAGATACAAGTTAATGTAAAAAGCTCTCAAATGTTTAAAGATGCTCTAATTGACCAGGAATGACTCCTAGCCGGTTAAATAGCACTTAAACGGCTAAGCACTAATATTCAGCACAAGATAGCCAGCTGTCTCCACTGAATATTACCACTTAACGTATAGTGGCTAACCGGCTACATTGTGCAATATAACCGGCTAGCTGCGAATATTCAGAGCATCACTGGCTAAGTTTGGCGGCCAAACCGGGCGACCCAAACAGCAAGCTTATCTTTTGCCGCTATAAACTTAACCAGCCAGCACTGACTACTGACTTGGCCGGTTAAGTTTAATCTGGCCAAAATCAACTGGCTATTCAATGCCGGTCACCAGAAATGGCTCAGCATTGAAAATCCAGGCTCGGTGCCGGATTACAGGACTTAACCGGCTTGCCTCCCACAGGCTGAATATTGGCCGGTTTATATATTGGCTAGGAATAAAATTATTATTTATCCTGTTTCCTCAGTCAAGTTATACTTGTGAATCTAGGTATTTTCTGCTTTAATGCATTTTGGTATTAACCAACACTAAAAAGTGAATGGCAGCCACTCCATCAGTGAGCTTAAGTGTCATAGGAAGAACAGTTTACTAGGCTGTTGGAGTGATAAACCACAGAACTGAAACAGAGGGTCAACATTAAACTCAATATAAGAAGCAGTCATCAAGATGTTTGTATTAAAAGGGGAATATATTAGAACACAAAAAAGCTGAAAAATACTAGCTTATTAGTATATTCAATTTCTGGTTATAAGAAAAACAAAACTTTCACTTCATGCAGTTCACAGCACTGGCTCTTGCCAAACCTACAAGACTGTAAATGTTACCACTCAAATGATGTAGATTGTGATACTTATAGTTCTTATAAAAATATTTTGGAAAGAGCCAGATGTTTTCTAGTATTTTGACCTGTTCATATTAAAATTAGTATGACTAAGTTTGGTCAGCTTGGGGAAGTTATGAGAGGTTTAAGCACAGTTGACTTCTGTTGAGCATATTAAAGCTATTGTAAAAAAAAAAAATCAAACATTATTGCACTCAAGCACATCTACACCAATAATATTCTAGAAATTAACAAAATACTATTTCTGAATCAAAGTGACACCCAGCATTTTACCTGACATCACAATGTGGTCCTTTTACTAAAGCTTAGCACGTATAAAACGGGCTTCTAGGCATTTAGCACATGCTAATATTGTTATCACGTTATAAGCTTTAGCAAAAAGGGCCCCATAGTAATATACTTTCTCCTACCAACTTTGCTAACCTACTTCCAGCTATCCAATTTTGCTCTTTTGCTGAGCTACTATTTTGATAGCGCTTATGTCTGTCTACTTGAGAATAGTTGTCAACCTTTGCATTTATGCCAATTAGTTTTGTAATAGCTGGTAATTATCAATTCTCTATATCCAAGAAATTTAAAAAAAAAAAGTTAAACCTAATAGGATGGCTTAAACAGAAGTGAACTGAGTTGGAAGTGAGTGTAATTAGAAGCAATAAGAATGGGAAGCAGTGAGCAATATTCATGGACAAAATAAAAATAAGAGAAAGTTTACAAAAGCAAGCAGGCACACAGAGGAAAACATTTACATTGATGTCATGTCGTTGAGAGCGTGGTCCAGCTCCTCGCTGATCGCTTTGTACCTCAGTTTCTGAGAATACAACTCATCTGTGTTGGTGAAGAGGAGGGAGGAGGAGGAGGTGGAGGAAGGATCAGGTGATGGCAGAGATGGTTTTGTAGCAGAAAGTGACAGTGCAAAGAAGGAAGTAGTGTGGTATTCAGCCAGAAAAAGTGGGAAAAAAACCCAACAAAATGAAAATTAGCAATAGAAAGCATCTGATGATGTGAATTAAATGTACAAAGCTTCCCCTTCCATGAAATCAGATCAGTACATAAATATCACATTGTCTCAAGTTAGTCCCTTCCTGTTACGGAGCCTGCAGAAGTTCCTCCAGAAAGAGCTCCAATATACACAAGAAGCTAACACTCAAAGGCAAAGAGACAAGACTAAATTTCTTCCGCACAGATGCTCTGTCTCATCTCAATGTTAGCACTAAGCAAATGGCTTGCTTTCCTTTTTCTAACAAAGAAACTTAGAGGTTTTTTGTTTTTTTTTTACTATGTCACAGTAGTGTTTTTAGCCCACGTAAATGATTAGCTAGAGACGCCTTTAGGAATATATGGGCATCTCTAGCATTTAGCACATGTTTATTTTTAGTGCACGCCAAAAACATTACTGCGGCTTAGTAAAAGGCCCAGTTAGTATTTAGTGCATATCCTAATGTGAAGCTAACCAAAAAATTCAACTAGTCAACTATGGAGCTCATATTTAACCTGGCAACATAGAAAAACATGTTATTAATGTTCTACACCATAATTTATCAATACTCTAGAAGTAGACTGCCAGGAGATAAATGAAACCTTCTAACATGTATACAGTTGAATCTAGCATAGTGTGACAAACAAGTTCTTCTAAACCACTTATTTCAGGCGATTACAGTAACTCGCTGTGTTCTTAATGAAAAAAAGGATTACATACATGTTCACCAGAAAATCTAAGCAGCTAAACCACGCCATGCAGAACACTTTACCCATTGCATGTGAACAGAATGTAGTTACACAGATGAAAAAGGCTAGAAATGAGAGAAGAGCAACATACAAGAGCAAAACACTGTCTACTTGATCCTAACCTTCTGCTAATACGATTTGGTCACAAAGCTAAATCACATAAAAGTTATACAACAGAAACAAATCAATAGTTGCTGTTCTGCAAGAAAGATAAAACTCTGCTAAGCCATACCTTCTAGGTCATCAATGGACTTCTCCAGCTTGGCTACTGTCCTCTCAGCAAACTCAGCACGTGTCTCTGCCTGTAATTAGGATTTTCCTTAGTGATTTTAAGTAACATCTGCATGTACAAACAAGCCTAACCCCATGCTAACAATATGAAAAGAAAACTATCAATACCAGTTCAGGATACTGTACATATTGGGGTAGATTTAAGAAAGGGCACCACAAGTTAGACGCAAATAAATTGAGCACTAAGCAAGTTATTCTATTACAACAAAATAGGGCACTGAAGCCGTTACAGAATGAGTGTTAAGTCAGGATTTGAGCACCTAACTTTATGTGTGAACATTTATACTATCTCAAATGCTCATGCCTAAATACTGTCAGTTGCATGCATAACTGACAGTATTCTATAAACTTAGCGCGTAAGTGCCTGGCACACCGCTAACCTGCCCATGCTCCTCCGATGTTAACTCCTTTTTTGCTGGTATGTGCTATGGAACATAGGCGCTAAGGGCCAAATTCTATAAATGGTGCCTTAAAAATTGGCGTAAAAAAACCATGTGCTTAGCGCTATTCTATAAACTATACCTAAAGTAAGGCGTAGCTTATAGACTATGCTCACAAGTCGTTTTTGCAACTGAAATTTACGTGCACCCATTTAGGCCACCTAAAACCATAGGGCGCAGATCGGGTGTATTCCATAATAGTGCACACAGTTTTTTTGGAATGGGCAGTTCGTGGACATTTCAAAAAAAAAAAAATGTCCACGAACTGCCCATTCCACACCCCCTTTTCAGCTGTGCACATTAGAATTTACGCGCACCACATTATAGAATACGCCTAAGGAAGTTGTGCACATAAATTATAATTAAAGCCAATTAGTGCCGCTAATTGGTTAAGTGCCAATTAGCACTGATTGGCTTGTTAATTAAGTTGTATGCGCAATTTGGCTGTGCAGCCAAATTAGTGTGCACAACTTAAGGCATCATTTATAGAATTTGGGGATAAGTTTGTGGAATAGCTCCTAAGTGCAGTTTCACATGTAACTGCAAACTGTGCCAATTAACACCATTTGACAGTCAATAATGGCAGTTACGACATTGTTTGTTTGCTGAATTGTTGTATGTTTTTATAGACTGTTGTACGCCACATTGAGCCTGCCCATGGGTGGGAATATTGTGGGATATAAATGCTATAAATAAATAAATAAAAATAAAGCCAATTAGTGCCCACTTAATTAACTTAAATTCCTTTGGCCAAGTAACAAGGATTTATGCAGCGGGGATAAAATATCAAATCAACCTATAAATGCCCAGCACTAAATGTCTTTGTACAAACTTGATGATGCAACAGGCACAATCACATTGCTTTGCTTGTAAGATCTTAGCAGCGACTCGTTTCACAAGAGCTAAAATGTTCTTGATTCGCCTGCCTCTTCATCAGACAGCAAATTCTGTAATTTATAGATATTCTATAGAAAGCTTAAAATATAGGATCATTGTACTAAAATGTACTTAGCTTCATAAATGCAGATCACTCATGGGACCGCTCGCCGACATGCAGCATGTTTCGCATTATTGCTGCGTCAGGGTTCAGTCCATTCTTGTAAACACATTTTACTATAATGAGCCTATATTTTAAGCTTTCATTAAATAACATTAAATTTCCCCCCCCCCCCAACCCAAAATCTTTTGTACATTAATAATTTGCTGACCAATGAAGAGGTAGGTGAATCAAGACCATTTTAGCTCTTGTGAAACGAGTCATTGCAGAAGTCTCACAAGCAATGTGATTATGCCTGTTGCATCATCAGCGCTATGTTCACTTAACTAAGTTAGGCATTATTCTATAACTTGTGTGTGCAATTTTATGTACTAGTCGCAAAATTGTGCACAGAAGTTCATGAAATTAGAGGGATTGAGTGCAACATTCAAACCCATTTATCTAGGTAAATTGGTCAGTCTGAAAATTGCTCTCCTTAGCCCAGTAAAGTATATATGGGCTTTTACAGTATACTTGAAGGCCAATTTTGTATATGGTGAGTAGATCAGTAAAGAGATGCCCAACATTTGGAAAAGACTAGCCAGATAGGGAGTATTTTGTAAACGTACACACATTTTCCCATGGTCTTATACATGTGTCTGCATGTACAGCAGAACAGCTATTTTACAAACACCTTTTGTTATTGAATGAATGGCATCACTCAGGTCTTTGTATGTGTAAATGGAGGCATTTACACAAATAGCAAAAAGAAAAAAGAAGAAACCCCAAAATAACCGAAAGGAGAGGTCAGTCCACAGTTAGTGACTGGATATAGGTGCATACACCAATAAGGAAATCTTCCAGTGATACATGTGCATTGATATTCTATAACTTGGAATACATGCATATCTTGGACAACTGCCCAAAGCCAGTCTTCTTTAAAGCTATATGTACTTCTGGTAGGTTGTCTAAAATCATTACACGTCAATCAACTCCTTAGTGTGAAAAGAGGCACTTCTGTGTTTAAGTAGAGAAAATATAGCACACATGCATTTCATTTCCCAGTGTAGTAAGCATGACTGTTTGTCTCTGCTTGACTGCCCATATAAAACAGCAGGTGCTAAGTAGGTGGACCTTTAAAGCACATATTTTACAGCTACCAATTTTCATTTGAAAACTGGCTATCATATACAAGAAGCAGAAGTGCCCATGCATAATGCAAATAGCACAGAATAAGCCAGGTACCTGTCTGAAAACTGTCTCAGAGAGGCTGAAAACATGCATGCACTTTCACAGCATGTTACTTTTGTAAGGATAACAAGCACCATCTGGGGGGGGGGGGGGGGGGGGGGGGGGGAGGAGGTTACAGTGGAAGCATATTTACATTTTCAAATGTAAGCACTGTTTTATCTAAGATCAACCACTCACACAAAGAGCATATGCAAAGTGCACCGTCACTGTACACACAAAGCTGTAGCTAATGACCAAAAGAAAATTCCAGGTTAGGTCCCCTCTGAAAATTGACGATGAGTGCATGCATTTTACAACTATGTGGGTTGCTGAAAACGTCCCATATTATGATCCCCTCCTGTGAAGATTAAACGAATGCCCAGCTTTTGTTAGACATTTGACTGGTACAGAGGCTAGCAATGCATCAAAGGTACCTGGTTTCTAAAACATTTGTTATAAGGTTTGCAACTGACATTTTAAAATTTCTGAATTCCAAAATGCAAAATGTTTGGTTAGATAGGATTTATTTTTCTGTACTACCTTCAATCTATATGAACTAGAAAGAGAGCATGAACAGTTAAGTTGCATAAGCACCACTGTGCAAAGACCATCCTCTCACCTCCTTCAGCTTGTCAGTGAGAACCTTGATTTCTTCTTCATATTTGTCTTCTTTCTGGGAGTACTGTAATAAGACACCACAACTGTCAAGAGTTTCTCTAGATAGGCATGCAAACGTGCAAATTAGAAATGCTGATTTGAATATTTTAAAAAAGGTGTTCAATTTAAATGAACAATTTAGTCAAATCTGAAAAGAGGATGCACTTCACTTGCTTCCATAGACTAAAATGTTATTTAATGTAAACTGATGACCGATTGCCAGCCATCTTGCTGTCACAAGTTGGTGAAATTCAAGTATCTTGCATTGCTAGCAGCCCATCTGTAGTATTAAATCTATTGTATGCTTTTATCCATACAACCCCCTCCTCTCAGATTACTTGATCAGACTAAATGAATGATCACAACTCCCATGAAGGGAGAAGAAAGGGGTGAGTGATAGGATCTAGTGGCCACCACTGACAGAAGTTAGGGGAAGGGGTTAAGAGATTTATCCCAACTAATTCCAAATTACATGTCCTCGCCTACCACTATATGCAGTGATAAATCTTAAAGACAGGGGACTATAGTGATAAGGGGACCTCAGAACATGGAATCAAATAGCAACTGCTCTAATTTGAAAAATCTGTCAATCAGTCCAAGATATCTGGGGGCGGGTGGGCAACATTTTAAAAATAAGCTTATACAAGTATCAATTTAATAGACATCCCAAATAGTGTCATCATGCCCTTCACACTTTTCAAATAGTGATAGGTAAGGTGTGAAAAGCTGTTAGGCATTCTCTGCATATACCCTTGGATTCTATAAAGGTTGTCTAAATTTGGGCGACATCCCGAGATGTGCGAGCAACTTCATTGGTTAACAAGCCAATTAACAGTAATTGGGTGCTATCAATTGATGTTAATTGGCCCCAATTAGGATTCGCACACACATCTGGCTGATCACTAGGCAGTGCGCCTAACTCCCATAGCATGCATCTCAAAATAAGTGCATAAGTAATGCCATACTGGGAAAAGACCAAAGGTCCATCAAGCCCAGCATCCTGTCCCCGACAGCGGCCAATCCAGGTCAAGGGCACCTGGCAAGCTACCCAAACGTACAAACATTTTATACAAGTTATTCCCGAAACTGTGGATTTTTCCCAAGTCCATTTAGTAGCGGTCTATGGACTTGTCATGGGAGAAGCATGGGCACATCAGGGGTGTTCCGAGAATGTGTATGCATATACTGGATCAGTGCACCTAACTTGGGCGCCAGCACTTACACCAAGGTTTCAGCAGGCATTTGTCTGGCACCCATAGTTAGCCACAAGATCTGTGCTTAAATGTTATTCTATTAAGGACGTTTGGCGCTGATTTTTTCTAGTGCCTAATTTGGAGCATAATTTATAGAATCCAGCCTATAGCAACCATGTTTAATCTTCAGCAAGCCTGTTGCCAGAGCTCATGAGCCTCTGGGCCACACAGAGGCCATAATTATTAGGTCTGACAGCTTCAGGCCTCTGGGTCTTAGGAAAGGCCTACGTAGGTTCATTATTTACAACCACTATGAATAAAAACCTTCCTAGGGTTATCTATAATTTTTCTGTGATGTACATAGCTGTATTAAACAGTCATAAAGTAAGTTTCTCTACTTATAATTTTAAAAAAGGCTAAAACTGTGGTGAGCTTATTTATCTAATGTTCTTTGTTGGTAGTGCGTTATCATATTTATGGTGTTAAATCCAGCAGACAATCCCAAAATCTGTCTGCTCTTTTCAGATGTGCTTCTAGCCTACCTTTTCAGCCTGAGCCTCCAGGGACTTCAGGTTGTTGGTCACAGTTTTCAACTCTTCTTCAAGTTCAGCACATTTGCTGTTTGTTTATTTTTGTTTGTTTCAGAACAGATGCAGAAAAGAAGCAAGGCAGAAGATCAACGAAGTGAAGAAAATTGATGAGGAGAAGGGGGAAAAAAGATAGGGGAAAATGAATTACAGAAAAACAAAGGAATACCTCAAAGCAGCTGAATCAATCACGAGTACTTTTAAGTACTGCCAATTGTACGTGGGTACCAGGCTTATCCCCACTTCTTTTTCAGTGTGATTGGTTCAGCTCTTTGTTGGTTGCTCAAGAAATCCTCTGTATAGATCAAACAAAAGTCACCAAAGCAAGCAGTAAATAAAAAGTAGCATTATGCATCTGTTCGTCCTGAAATGAACAAAACAAAACCATGAAAGCAAATAGATCTATTTCTCTTGGTGTGGAGGGAGGAAGCATGGCTGCAGTTAACCGAAGGACAGTGTATTAGTAGGAGTACCTTATCCTCTGTGGCCATTAACGTTTTCAAACTTTGATCCGTTATTCTTAACTGCTCATCCAGCTGTCGAACTTGGCTGTTAGTGAATATATGAAAACGCACAAGGCCATTCACAAAATCAGTGTGTGAAAGCATGCAGTGAAAAATAACACACATTTACTTTGATACTTAACATATGAATACATATAGAATGCATGCAAAATTATAGCTTGGTGCTGAAAAAAAAAAAGTGAGGCCAGCTTTTCATGCTTTAAATATAATAAACCCCACACACAGTGCTTAATGTACTGCACAGTGCAAGCATCCAGAAAAGAATTGCGAGAAGAGATTCAGTTCTTACCTTTCTGAGAGCTCGGCACGTTCTTCAGCACGCTCCAGATCACCTTCAATGATGACCAGTTTACGTGCAACCTACACAAAGTACAAACCAGAATCTCAAACTGTAGGCATGAAGGTGCTATTGACCACCTCCACAGGGCACATAAATGATTTTGCTTCCCTTCACTCCAATTGACTAGGGTCCGTTATGTGAACACTGCTGTCAAGAACTTGCTTAAGTATTTTTAGTATTCTTATTGTGAGTTATAAGGGATTTTAAACGTAGATTTTAAATTCTCATTTATATTAATTTACAGCCAGCTGTCAATTAACTCCCTAAGCAGGAAAAAAAAGTAGGCTGAGGTATTAAATCCAAAAAGAACCCCCCCCCCCCCAACCCTTAATACCTGTGCTACATAGGAGTGAACAAAGTGCCAGGTACAGTGCACAGCCACAACTCAAGAAAAGACTGGATGTCCTTTCCAAGCATCACAATGACGTGACAATATCAATAGCTTTCCCCGCAGAAATACATCCTTTGCATATCTATAGAGTCTTGACAAATATCTAGTGTGGATGCAGTATATCATGTTCCTGCAAGAGCTCAGCAAAATTCCTATGTTGCTCAGCATCAAGTTAAAGAGATACAAATGTAAAATCCAGCTAAAGCCTTCTTTAGAGACTATAGCGCCAGTCTTATGGTTCATTACAAAGGCCACCAGCCTAAGGCCAAGCATCAGTTGGATGGCCTTGGGACTATTTCCAAACCTGGTCTCTGCCAACAAGGGCTGTGAATCCTGCAGTGTTCACAGACCCTTTGTAGGAGAAATCCAGCCCTCGTTCAGTTGTGGTACCCATATATAGGATTCAGGTGCATGTAAACAGACAAGTCTGTGTACAACTTCTGCCTTCTATGCTGGCACGAAGATAGAGGACAGTGAAATAATAAAATACGAGGAGAGGGAAGGAAACACACCAGATAGCTCACTGCACTAACTATAGTCGAAGCAGATTCTAACTGAACTAGAAAAAGCAGCAGGAAAATTCTAGGTAACAAAGGCTCTAAGGTTTTAAATTGCATAGCACACAGCTTGAGTACCATGGTGAAATGCATAAGCAGAATTAATTCTCCCATCACACTGCAGTTCAAAGGCCCTCTTACAGGAAAGAGAAGTTTCAATATCTAATTGCCCACCTGCCTTACAAGGTTGTCACCCCAGCAAATGAGAATTATGTATACAAGTACAGTAAAGTCTTGTTTATCCGACCTAAACGGGACCGACCCATTGTCAGATAAATGAAAAGGTCAGATAATACAGAAAACAATGGTAAACCCTCAAACAATGCAGAGAAAGCCAATAAAAGCAGGGTCCTGGCTCACAACGGGTGTGGTTGCGGGTTTGGAAAACAAAAAGAGAAGCCGCGCAACGTTACCAGGGGGTCAGTCGGATATGCCAGATGGTCAGGTCAGCGAAGGTCGGATAATTGAGACTTTATTGTACATGTAAAGATGGGAGGGGACTGTGAAGGTTGTAACAGAAAATCTATGGTACCTGCATTTTTAACTTGTCCATCAGTGGGGATAGTATGCAGAGCAGGAGCAGGTTCTGAAGGAGTTGCATGCTCCAGGGTTTTAAAATAAAATCCTCAAGAGTAACCAGTTACGGAAGCATTCAAACTACAATCAGCACAATTGACTTTAGTGATCTGATTTACTTGCTAGGGGATGCTACTCTGGTCTTTGCATGATGAGTAGGAGATCAGGGTTGTCAGAGCTTCCAGCACTTACCTCTTCATACTTGCGGTCAGCCTCTTCAGCAATATGCTTGGCCTCTTTAAGCTGGATCTCTTGAATCTCCATTCTCTCTTCATCCTTCATGGCTCTGGTTTCAATGACCTTCATTCCTCTGAGCAAAGGGAGAGCAAATATTAACATTTATGGAATGTACAACTTTTGCTTTCATAATCCTATTTTCACTCACTACACACCACTTCGGAGTGGAGGAGTAGCCTAGTGATTAGTGCAGCGGACTTTGATCCTGGGGAACTGGGTTCGACTCCCACTGCAGCTCCCTGCGACTCTGGGCAAGTCACTTAACTCTCCCAGGTACAAATAAGTACCTGTGTATACTATGTAAACCACTTTGAATGTAGTTGCAAAAACCACGGAAAGGCGGTATATCAAGTGGTATGTCCCTTAAATCAACTAGGCACTCCCGAAGAAAGCGTGTTACTGCTAGTTAACTTTTCCAGTATAAAGTCAGAGGTGTTCAAAGGATCATCAAGTATACACTTACTAGTCCAAAATGCAGAACGGATCTCAGATGAAGATCAAACAACAATACTTTATTAAAGAATGACACAATGTGGCCACGTTTCGTCTGAAGGCTGTGTCAGGGCAACACTACAAGACAAAATCTACTACAAATTAAAAATTAATACAGAAAAACAAATAGAAAATATAAAAAATATAACAAATTTAAAACTTTTTAGATTGTTATATTTTTTTATATTTTCTTTTATGTATTAATTTATAGTGGAATTTATGTCTTGTAGTGTTGCTGCTCATGCAGCCTTTGGTCGAAACAAGGCCATGTTGTGTCGTTCTTTGATAAAGTATTGTTGTTTGATTTTCATCTGTGATCCGTTCTGCTTTTTGGGTTACTCTAGCTGATCTGTACTACTCTCTATTGGCCTATACTTTTACTAGTTTCTATGCTCTTATATAACTTCCATAAATAGAAAACACCACCCCCCCCAAAAAAAAAAAAAAAACTTTCTATTAACAGTGACACAGATCACTTTATTGAAGCCCCCCTCCCAAAAAAAAAAGAAAAACTTGTTAAATGTTATTTCTGCAATAAAGGCTTTAAAAGCCTCCTGAATTCTGTTGAAACAATGCTGAAATGCAGATATTTTGTTTAAATATTTTAACAGCCCATCCTACAAAAAAAAAAAAAAAAAAAACTCCAAAAATAAACTCGGTTGTTACTATCTCAGAGAATCTTAATTGTGATGCCTGTCCTTGAAATCATTAATCATGGAAATTGTGTGTTTTTACACTGAACATACAAATCTCATCTATACTAGCTGTAAACATTCTGGAACCATAACAGCCAAAGTTGAGGATCACTGCACCACTTCTGATCAGGATTCCAGAAGGGTAAAAGTACAGGTCCCATGGGAAAGAGGGACAGGAGCCTTTTGAGATAGCAATATTGCCTCTTATAACAAAGTATTATGTACAATTCAGAACAATGTGGTGTGCTCACAGTAGAAAGCCACACGCAAGACCTGCTCTCTCATATGGAACACACCATAGACAACCATCCCTTCCAATTTCCAGTGCAGCATTTCAAAGATCAACTGCAGTGAAAAGAGAAATACGTTCTGTGTAGTACTACAGTAAGTAAAGTGACGCTGTTAATATGAAAAGCAGGAAAACCATTATCCGTTATCTATGGATGCAGGAGTGGGGAACTGACAGACGAAGGCTGCAATTGATCAAGTTTTCATCAGGAATATCCTTTATAGTTTGTGGATAGGTGGTTGCTTTGTGTGTTGGAAAGATCTTGTTAAAGTAGAGAGACCTCCCACCTCTCGCTCTCATCTGCAGCCTTCTCAGCTTCCTCCAATTTCTGAAGAGCAGTAGTCAAACGCTCCTGAGCACGATCCAGCTCCTCCTCAACCAGCTGGATACGTCTGTTCAGAGAAGCTACATCAGCTTCAGCCTAGGGAAACAGGGCAAGAAAATGAACCCCACAAACAATTTTACATGGATAGGGAGTATGTAAAGAGGGTAGCTGGAAGGACATACATGCTTGTGTGAGTCAAATATTAACTTCCTTATTCTTCTGTGACTTATCTAAATTAGTTACTAGCTTTTCTTTGGATAAAAGTAATGTGGTAGTCGTGTTTGTTCACCTTATAGGCTAATAAAAAAAAAAAAAAAAAAATGGAAAAAAAGGTAATACCTTTTTACTGGAATAACCCAATACATTTTTGACTAGTTTCAGCGGCCAAAACCTCCTTCCTCAGGTCAGGACAGCATAGAAAAGATGACAAGAAGTGAAACAAAAGCATTCCAGTGAAAGTCAAGGGGAAAGGCAGAGGTGGAGGAGCAAGAGCAAGGGGTGATCAAAAGATGACAAAGCACTACAACTTTCACATTATAAACCATAGTTCTATTGCTTTTGTCACCTTCTGCTCACCCTACCCATCATTCCCTGTTCTGTCACTCCCTCTACATTTTCCTCTTGAGACTTTCACTGGAATGTGTTCATTTCACTTATATTGTCATCTTTCATTCATACTGTCCTGAGCAGATAAAGGTGGTTCTGGCCATTGAAAGTTGGTCAAGAAATGTATAAAGATAGACCAATGGAAAAGGTATTTTCCATTTTATGTTTTTTTTTTTAATTAATTTTTGAGTTTCATACAGGCCCAATCTGGCAGTAAATAAGCTGCACCTCAGAATAGTTATATAGGTCTAAAACCTACAAGCATG
Organism: Microcaecilia unicolor; assembly: GCF_901765095.1. NCBI lineage: Eukaryota > Metazoa > Chordata > Amphibia > Gymnophiona > Siphonopidae > Microcaecilia > Microcaecilia unicolor. Next base: position 688,590,395 of record NC_044031.1, read on the forward strand.
TCTTTTTCCTCACTCGAACTCTCCTCAAGAGACCAGACTAGCTTCTAAGCTACTGACATTTTGTCTCAAGATACGTTGGCCCTTCTGTCAACCCTACTCTTTTTATCCAGAAACCCCTGCTGTCTTCTCATTCTCTGTTAGCCTTATAGAATCTCAAGCTACCCTTTTGTAAGTTAAACTAAGCTGCAATACCTCATACTGTTATCTCAGGATCCTCTTTATACTATAATGATCTCTTAGAGATGCTTCACTCGGTGACTACCATTTTAATGTCTTCTGCCATGCCCGGATTTCATTGTTTTCCTATTGACACTCAGCTTCAATGAGAATCAATTTTAACCTTACTGATGTTTGACAACTATTGCATGATGCCTAATAAAAAACTTATTCATAATGTAAATCACTCGATAATAAGGCAAGCATACCTCAATGTACTCAGAGCAGCAAGGAAAAAAAATCCTTAAAACAATGTCTTGAACTGGCCAACTGAATTTAGGCTTACAAATGCCCAATGAAGGTAACACATTGTAGCCCAATCACTAAGGGGGTCATTTACTAACAGCTAATGTGCACTAATATTGATAATGCGAATTATTTTCTGAAATATGGGCCCTGCAGTAATTTACTTGAATTAACTAGGCCTAAATTGGATTTAGTACAGTAAGGCAATGATTCACTACTGATGTCATAAAGGACCTTTCCAAATGATCAGGCACGGAGACAAATGGCAGTAGAGAATCTTGAGGTGCAGCAATGCTTAAAAAGTATGTCTCATGGAATGCAAAGGAAAAGTTAAGTGTGCAAGCATTTTATCTGCCTCATTACATGGAGTTTTGTAGGATTAAATATAAAGAAATCTTTACAAATGCATCAAGTCCTACTGCTACACTGAAGTTTGTTACTGCTGTGCTTCACTATCTCAAAACAGCATGTTACACTAAGGCTACTGTCACATACTCAAGTATTTGGAGATTGAAGGCACAGAAGTCTCTTGGACTAGGAAACAAATTCACCTAACATCTGTCATCAGAAACTAAGGGGCCCCCAGTGCATTCAGCAATTACCCACAGATTCTATATAGTGCGCCTAGAGATCCACGCCAAAATCCAAGAGGATTCTATAACATGTGCAACTTGACAAGCTAATGAGCACTGATAACAGCACTTAACAGGCAATACATAGTAATATAGTAGATGATGGCAGAAAAAGACCTGCACGGTCCAGCCAGTCTGCCCAACAAGATAAACTCATATGTGCTACTTTTTTTTTTGTTTTTTTTGTTACATTTGTACCCCGTGCTTTCCCACTCATGGCAGACTCAATTTTGTGTATACCTTACCTTGATTTGTATCTGTCATTTTCAGGGCACAGACTGTAGAAGTCTGCCCAGCACTAGCCCCACCTCCCACCACTGGTTCCGCCACCCAATCTCTGCTAAGCTTCTGAGGATCCATTCCTTCTGAACAGGATTCCTTTATGTTTATCCCACACATGTTTGAATTCCATTACCATTTTCATCTCCACCACCTCCTGCGAAAGGGCTTTCCAAGCATCCACCACTCTCTCTGTGAAAAAATACTTCCTGACATTTTTCTTGAGTCTGCCCCCCTTCAATCTCATTTCATGTCCTCTCGTTCTACCGCCTTCCCATCTCTGGAAAAGGTTTGTTTGCGGATTAATACCTTTCAAATATTTGAACGTCTGTATCTTATCACCCCTGTTTCTCCTTTCCTCCAGGGTATACACGTTCAGGTCAGCAAGTCTCTCCTCATACGTCTTGTAATGCAAATCCCATACCATTTTTGTAGCTTTTCTTTGCACCGCTTCAATTCTTTTTACATCCTTAGCAAGATACGGCCTCCCAAACTGAACACAATACTCCAGATGGGGCCTCACCAACGACTTATACAGGGGCATCAACACCTCCTTTCTTCTGCTGGTCACACCTCTCTCTATACAGCCTAGCAACCTTCTAGCTACGACCACCCTGTCACACTGTTTCGTCGCCTTCAGATTCTCAGATAACATCACCCCCAAGATCCCTCTCCACGTCTGTACATATCAGACAATAATGAGCACTAATTGGCAATAATTATAATTTATGCATACAACGTGCTAAGTGTATTCTGTAACAAAGTGTGCCAAACTTCTAGTGTATGAAGGCAAAAAGGGGCGTAGTTATGAGCGTTCTAAAATTTACGTGCGTAGTTATAGAATATGGCCCTCTGTGCCTAATCTATGCACTGGGATTTACGCCACATTTTCGTCGGTGTAAATGGATGAGCGTAGTTTTAGGCGCCGAGATATCAATTAAATGTATTCTATAGACCGCGCCTAAATCTAGGTGACGCTTATAGAATATGCTTAGTCGGTGCCATATATAGGAATCGCCCCCTTAATGTGTGAATTAGCGCATTTAACTGCTATCAGACAAGTGCCATCTGTTACTGCAGTGGGTATGTAGTTTGCACAGCTTAAGTGATAGGGGGCAAAAACTAGGTATGGGTGGAGAATGGACAGAGAGCATACAGCAGTTAACACCTATTCAGCAGACTGCTAAAACCTGTCATTTCTTTCTCTATAATAATCACCAAAATTTGCCCTTTCCTTTTTGAGCACACTGCCAAAACCCTTATCCACACTCTTATCACCTGGTATAGTCTTATTAGCAGGAGACTGAAACCCAAATTGGGGATACTGCAAGAAAATGTCTCCTCGAAACTGGAAGTACTGACATAAAAAATTTAAACTGCACTTGCAGGAAGCACTCCTGCCCATACCATGTGTACAGCTAGTATGCATGATGCTTCCAAGCAATCTTCAGGCGGGTTCAAACCTGACCGCACCTCCTTTATCTCCAAGGCAAAAATTAGAAAAAAATCTCTTCAAGACCACTCAAATTTGAAACCGTCTGCTACCGCACAAACTTTGCCTACTCCAGTTGTGACTCCCCTATCGCCAGCGCCTCCAGCCTCTACTTCTGGTTCCAACTTTTGTTCTCCTACTTGCACACAGCTGCCACCAAGACCCAAGTCTGCGTCAAGGGCACAGTGTGTCGAGACGTCATTGGTGCCGGTTAGCGTCCTCTTCCATTTTGCGCTGCAGCCCTTCAGAGCTTTCTCAGCACTGTGGTCCATCGGAGAACTGCAAATACAGATCTTCATCGCATCATTCACAGTACTGCAGTTCTCTGAAGCTCCCCCCCCCCCCAAGAGCCATCATAAGCAGAGGTCTGCTTCTAAAACAGTCTCAATGGGACCATCATTTTTGCTCCTCTTCCTCTGCTAGACATCACCATCTCTCCAGGCATCTCCAATCAAAAATCTTCATCTGACACGGAGGACCAATGTAAGTCTCCTGCATATATAGTTCAACAAGCTGAACAGTCTCCTTCCCCTCTGCAGCACTCTAAGAACTGTCTCTCCACCTTTTAAGAGAAGGAAACATACTGCCAAACTAAAGCACATTACTCCTTCTCATCCTCCTACCTTATTGGAGAACAGCCTTCCTTCTACATATTAGCCAGCAGACAGAATCCTCTCACCATCTCAGCCTCATCCAGTCTTCACTGAGCTTTGGAGGCAATTATTGGAATCCCAATTTGAGCTTCAATCTCCTGCTAATAAGACTATACCAAAGAGCTTCAGCCTCCTTTTAACTCAAGTTAAACTCCTTCACCTGTACAGAACAGCCTATGCCATCTACATCTTCTCAATCTTTTACACACACTCCACCAGCACAGTCAAGACCCTCTTCAGAACTCTCCTCTAATCTTTCTCCTCCGCTTCCTGAAAACAAAGACCCTCCAGAGGATGTTACCTACTCCAAATTTCTACAGAAGTTAGCTAAACAATTAGCTCACATTATTACGGACAACCCGACCCAAGAAGTAAATATTTAAAAGCTCTTAAGTACCTTGAAGGCCCAAAATTGTGTGTAGTTTTACCTACTCATGAACATTTACTAGAACAGACGGCTTTAATTTGGCAGAAGCCTCTTACGTCTCCTCATACCTCTAAAGAAGGGTTCTCAACGCAGTCCTCGAGACACACCTAGCCAATCAGATTGTCAGGATACTCACAATGAATATGTATGAGAGAGATTTGCATAGCATGGCAGTAGTGAATGCAAATTTGTCATGCATATTCATTGTGGATATCTTGAAAACCTGACTTGTTACGTGTGTCCCAAGGACTGGGTTGAGAGCCCCTGCTGTACTAAATATCAAGTTCAAGAGGCCTTAGGTCACAACAAACTTCAACTTTCACACTACCAATCTGCAGTGGAAAAAAATCAGCCTTGAAACATTCTAAAAGCTCTTGATCTTATTATAATGCTCCTCCTGGAAAGGACCATAAACTCCTACATACTGTGAGTAAAAAGACTTTTCAAAATGCAATGCCCTCAGCTAGAACTGCAGCCTACCAATTTCTCATCTCACAGTATCTTTATGAAATTCTTGAAAATCTTCAGCAATCTGAATCAATTCAAACTAGTGCTCAAGATCTACATGAATGTACCAAATACCTTATTAGATCTTTATTTGATTGCTATGACACTGCACCTAGAGCTGCAACTGTAGCCATAGCCAAGCTCTGAATAGCCCAGCTTAGAGCTTCTAGCATAAGAGAGGACATTCACAAGAAACTGGCTAATGCACCTTGCACTAAAGATGACCTCGTTGGCGAAAGAAGTTGAACTTATTCACACAAATTAAAGAAAATGACACTTCATTACAAACATTGCCTGTTTCAGACATGACTCTGGTTAGCTGACTGTATTTACTGTTATTTGCATTCTGTTCCAAATGCACCAAGAGTTAATGCTCAAACTCAGGGCCATGTCTACAGTGCTGGCACGCATTCTCTTCCAATCACAGACATTTGCCAAGCAGCCACACGGTCCTCACCTCACACATTTGCAAAACATTATTGTGCTGATCAACCTTTCTTTTCCAATTGTTCACTTGCTAATGCTATAATAAATTCTGCTGCCGCTCATTAGCTTCAACTTGCCTCCTTGTCCAACACTGGGCAACCCTCAGCTTATGAATCTCCATGTGTATGGTTGTTGTACATCCTGCCTGCCAATGGAGAAAGCGATGTTGAACACCTTTTAACAAGTGTCCTCCCTTCCCTGTGTTGAAGAATTATAACTGATGCTCTAGAGTGATTTGAGTAAGGGCAGGAACTACTGAGCATGCTCAGAAGCCTCTTTCAGCGACTTCTGAGCCATGTGACAAGGGCTGATTTACACCATCATCTGTGGCATCACCCACGTGTGGTTTAAATCCTGCTGTCCATGGAGAACATCTGTAACAGATATGCAACATTGCTATTCCTGCACTAAATTGTATTAGTTCCATGTACTTTTTTTTCCTTATGCTAAATGCAAGCCGTTGAGCCCATTAAAACAGGCAAAAGAAGCACCGTCAAGAAAGCAGTCTGAGCCCCACTGGGTCCAGCCAAGCCCCCGCCCAGGAAAGCCGCAGAGGGAAGCGCCGGCTCCCAGGCTAGTCTGCGGTCACAGAAGCGGCAGCGGCGGCCGCAGCTGATCGGACCTGCCGGTCTGTACCTCGGAGCCGCTGTCGGACGATCCCTGCCCAGTGCTCGTTGGTCACCCGCAGCTGTGTTCCTTCCTGTCTGTTAAGTTTAACTACACCAGGAGAGATGTGTGACGTGCCGCGCATGTGCAGAACAGCTGCGCTGTTCTGCGCATGCAAAGCACGTCGGTCACTCGTCATTTATATAGTAGATCCACATGATTTGTCTAACCTTCATGCAACCACTTGAGGCTGCAAGTTCCAGCAATTAAGGAGTCTTTCACTGCATTCATTCAATGGTTATAAGCTGCGAGGTAAATGCACTGAGTGGTGCCCAGTTAACCAGTCCCAGTTCTCATGATCTTAGGCAAATCACTTAATTCTCCATTGCTTCAGGTTCAAATTTAGGGGCTGGTGTAGAAAGCTTGGGTTACAGCTATGCACGGATGGCTCAGCGCACAACTCCTAGCATATACATAATGCAGTAAAACCACCTGGTAGCGGTTTACAGATCATGAAACTGCCTGCCTGCTGCGTGGCCACGGCCTGTCCCCTTCTTTATCATCCGTCTGCCCCAGGGCTCCCGTTGCCTCTCTGTCATAGCCCGGCACTCCGGAGGTTCCCGGGCTTGGGGTTCCTGCGTGAAGAGGCCAGTTGGGCCACGGTCTGCCACGCTGATCATGCTCTGAGGTCCTGTGCGCTGCCGCCACACTCCCTGGTCAGAACAGCCTGGGAGCGGATTACAGATCACGAAACTGGAACGCCTGCGGTGGTTTTCGGAGTGCGACCTGAGCGACCGGGCCGACAAAGGCAAAGACAAAGACTGAGAGGAAGCAGAGTCTCCCTACTGGTTCCAGTCCATCTGCTCCAGCTGGTTCCAGTCCGCCTGATCCAGCTTCTCCCTGCTTGTTCCAGTCCATCTGCTCCAGCTTGTTCCAGCTTGCTCCAATCCTGCTGCTTGGCCCTCTTCTGCTCCAAATCATTCTAGCTTGTTCCAGATCTGCTGCTGTGCACTCCACCACACTCACCTGTTCCTGCCTGCCTGTCTGCTAGCCAATCAACCAACCTGCCTGCTTGCCAGCCCTTCAACTTGCCTGCTTGTCTCCTAGCCTGCACTACTACCTACCCGCCTCCCCGCCTGCTACTTTGCCAGCCCATCACTCTCCTGACTGACTGCTCACCCTTCAACCTGCCTGCCTCCCAGCCCATCACTCTCCTGACCGACTGCTCACCCCTCAACCTGCCTGTCTCCCAGCCCATCGACCTGCCTCCAGTCCGGCTTTCCTGCCCTACCTGTTTAACACCTAAGTCGCCACATATGCACCTGTAAACACCTCAGTCACTACTCATGGCCCCCTTACACATTCTCTTCCTTGCCCTGTCCTTCCCTAATCTTTTCCCCCTCCCACCGCTGTATACCGCACGAATTCACTGCCCATCCATGTCCTCTCCCGTCCTGCTCACTACTGAAATACCCTACCCACCCCTGTCCCCTACCACCTCACCAACCCTACTGTCCTCCTCCTTCCTAGCTCTCAACCTTCAACACCTCCTTTCTGCCATGAACCCTTCCCCATTCCTCCTAAGTGCATCCCAACTTCGTCGCCTTTGTCGCCCTACCTCCCCCACCCTCCTCCGCACTCTCTTGCTCCTTCTCCTGCTATCCACGGGAGACATCAAGCCCATCCCAGGTCCCCCACACCTGTCCTCGTCTCATCCATGAAAACGTTTCCACGATGTCTCCAATCTCATCTCTATTCCCCTCCTCCCCCCTCCCCTTCTCGTGTGCACTGTGGAATGCCCACTCGGTCTGCAACAAACTTTCCTTCACCCATGATCTCTTCATCTCCCGTTCCCTTCAACTGCTCGTCCTAACTGAAACCTGGCTCACCCCTGATGACTCTGCCTCAGTCGCGGCCCTATGCCATGGAGGTTATCTTTTCTCCCATTCTCCCTGCCCAGTTGGCTGCGGTGGCGGCGTCGGGCTACTACTTTCGCCCTTCTGCAGTTTTCAACCTCTCCTCCTACTGCAGTCTCACTGCTTATCATCCTTTGAAGTTCACTATATCCGTCTATTCTACCCGCTGCCACTCAGAGTGCCAGTCATTTATCGCCCCACTGATAAGTCCCTCTCTTCCTTCCTTACCGACTTCAAGTCTGGCTCTCCGTTTTTCTTGAGCCCACATCCCCATCCCTCATTCTTGGTGACTAACATACACATTGATAACCCATCAGACTCATATGCTTCTCAGTTCCTCACTCTAACCTCCTCCTTCAACCTCCAACTGAGCTCCACCACCCCTACTCACCAATCTGGCCACTGTCTTGACCTTGTCCTCTCCTCTACCTGCTCACCCTCCAATTTCCGCGCCTCAGCTCTTCCTCTCTCTGACCATCACATGCTCACCTTCACACTTCATCACCCTCCCCCTCAGTCCCACCCAACACTAACCACTACTTCCAGGAATCTCCAGGCTGTCGACCCTCCCACCTTATCCTCTAGTATCTCTGATCTCCTCCCTTCCATCATGTCCTCTGAGTCTGTCAACAAGGCTGTCTCCACTTACAATGCCACTCTCTCCTCTGCTCTGGACACCCTTGCACCGTCCATCTCACGTCCGCCCCACAAGGCGTACTAATCCCCAGCCCTGGCTGACCCCTTGCACCCGATACCTTCACTCCTGTGCTCGATCGGCTGAACGCCTCTGGAGGAAATCTCGCACCCTTACTGATTTCATTCACTACAAATTCATGCTATCCTCCTTCCAGTCCTCCCTATTCCTCGCCAAACAGGACTATTACACCCAATTGACTAATTCCCTCAGCTCTAACCTTCGTCGTCTCTTTGGCACCCCTTAACTCCCTCCTCAAAGTGCCCTCCGCTCCCACCACCCCCTCACTCTCTCCGCAATCACTGGCTGACTTCTTTTGCGACAAGGTGCAGAAGATCAACCTCAAATTCACCACCAAACCATCTCCTCCTCTTCACCCTATAACCCACTCCCTCAACCAACCAACCCAGGCCTCCTTCTCCTCTTTTCCTGATATCACCGAAGAGGAAACTGCCCATCTTCTCTCCTCCTCGAAATGCACCACCTGTTCCACAGACCCCATCCCCACCAACTTAACACCATCTCTCCTACTGTCACCCCCCCCCAACTGACATATCCTCAATCTCTCTCTCTCTCCACTGCAACTGTCCCTGACACCTTCAAGCATGCTGTTGTCACACCACTCCTCAAAAAACCATCACTTGACCCTACCTGTCCCTCCAACTAACGCCCCATTTCCCTCCTACCCTTCCTCTCCAAGATACTTGAAGTTCACAGCCGTTGCCTTGATTTTCTCTCCTCCCATGCCATCCTTGATCCGCTTCAATCCGGCTTTCGCCCCTACACTAGACAGAAACGGCACTAACTAAAGTCTGCAATGACCTGTTCCTTGCCAAATCCAAAGGTCACTACTCCATCTTCATCCTCCTCGACCTATCCGCCACTTTTGACACTGCCAATCACAATTTACTTCTTGCCACATTGTCCTCATTTGGGTTCCAGGGCTCTGACCTCTCCTGGTTCTCCTCTTATCTCTCCCACCATACCTTCAGAGTACATTCTCATGGTTCTTCCTCCACCCCGCTCTCTGTTGGAGTTCCTCAGGGATCTGTCCTTGGACCCCTTCTTTTTTTCAATCTACACATCTTCCCTGGGCTCCCTGATCTCATCTCACGGTTTCCAATATCATCTTTATGCCGACGACACCCAGCTTTATCTCTCCACACCAGACATCACTGCGGAAATCCAGGCCAAGGTATCGGCCTGCTTATCCGACATTGCTGCCTGGATGTCCAACCACCACTTGAAACTGAAGACCGAGCTTATTGTCTTCCCTCCCAAACCCACTTCTCTTCTGCCTCCACTTTCTATCACAGTTGATAACACCCTCATCGTCCCAGTGTCTCATCTGCTCACAACCTCGGAGTCATCTTCAACTCCTCCCTCCTTCTCTGCGCATATCCAGCAGATAGCCAAGACCTGTCACTTCTTCCTCTATAACATTAGCAAAATTTGCCCTTTCCTCTCTGAGCACACCACCCGAACTCTCATCCACCCTCTCATTACCTCTCGCCTTGACTACTGCAACCTACTCCTCACTGGCCTCCCACTTTGCCATCTATCCCCCCTTCAGAACTCTGCTGCACGTCTTATCTTCCGCCTGAACCGATACACTCATATCACCCCTCTCCTTAAGTCACTTCACTGGCTTCCGATCAGGTACCGCATACAGTTCAAGCTTCTCCTATTAACCTACAAATGTTAGTCACATGTGCAACACTGTATAGCAGACTAGAGTTAGCCGCTCGGAATTAAGCTGTTCTTTTTGATTTAATTCTTTTTGTGTGCTTAATGTTTAAGTATGGAAATTTATTTCTATGTCTTGGATCGATTACCTTAACTTGTGATCGTTAGTTAGGAATAATACTGTGGATTGTATATTTATTTTATTTGAATGTTTAATTTCAGTTGTATTATCACTCATAAGTATATTATGAATGTTAAAATGATAAAGAATTTAACCTACAAATGCACTCGATCTGCAGCCCCTCCTTACCTCTCTACCCTCATCTCCCCCTACGTTCCTACCCATAACCGCCGCTCTCAAGACAAATCCCTCTTTTCAGTACCCTTCTCCACCACCGCCAACTCCAGGCTCCACCCTTTCTGCCTCGCCTCACCTCATGCCTGGAATAAACTCCCTGAGCCCATACGCCAGGCCCCCTCCCTGCCCATCTTCAAATCCTTGCTCAAAGTCCACCTCTTCAATGTCGCCTTCGGCACCTAACTACCATACCTCTATTCAGGAAATCTAGACTGCCCCAACTTGACATTTCGCCCGTTAGATTGTAAGCTCCTTTGAGCAGGGACTGTCCTTTTTGTTAAACTGTACAGTGCTGCGTAACCCTAGTAGCGCTCTAGAAAGGTTAAGTAGTAGTAGTAGTAGTACCACCACATTAAAAAGTGTGTGCACTGTCAGAGAGAAACAGTACATACCATGGCAGCGTATACAGTATTTGCTGCTAAAGAGCAAAACAAATCACTTTGGATTACAAGCTGAAGGGAGGCATTAAAAAGTCAACTGCTGTGCAAGGGGTCACCCCCCCCCCCAAATTCCCTGATCCCTCACTCCAGAAAGGACCCTCCCCAAGTCCCATCTACCCTGTTCCAACCCCCAACAACACCCAAAAATATCCCCGATAGTCTAGTGGACCTCCCTCCCACTACAACCCCTCAAGCCCCTCCCACACACCTTGAAGAGGCAAAAGCAATGCCCACTCACTAGACCTACTTCTGTATTATATTCCAAAATGGTAGTGCCTGATCTTGCATGGTGCATCATGGCACACATTGTGCAAGGTCAGTCTGCCAAGTAACTGAATTTTTCCCTTAACTGATAGCCTGGGTGGAGACTACCAAATAAGGGGAAAATTCCCTTATGTGGCAAAGTGACCCCATGTGGGGTTCAGGCATTGCCATTTTGGAAAATGGTGGTATAGAGATAGGAGCGAGTGGGATTTTTTTTTTTTTTTTTGGGGGGGGGGGCGGTACTGTGAGGAAATCAGGGGACGTTTGGAGCAAAAACGAAGAAAACAAGCATTAAATCCTCACAGATGGTACTACACAAAATCCAACTAACCCTTCTGCACTTCCTCAGTTCTCTTAAAGTTCCTGCCCTGTGCTCAGCCTAAAAGTCATCTGCGCACTTTCTATGTACTGAAGCCAAATAGGTATCAGCTTTAATAACATTCATTTTAATATGCAGCATGCCAGTATCCTATGCATGGATTCACTCAAAGTTGTCTTCTGAGGAAAATACCTCTTTCTATCATGTACCGATAAAATTGCATGCAGACATCACGCATGCCAACAACTGTATCAGCCTCTAAGATTGCAAGCTCTCAAGTGTACATGAATGTAACACCTTGAGATACAGATGAAAAAAGTGAGAGCTAAATCAAAATCCTTTTCCCTTCTACACACAAAGTTTTTGCAGCTTTAATGTTCCACTATAGCCATATTTGTAAAAGTGAGGGCAGATGAAAGTTTTCCCTATCCACATTCATTCCAGCAGGCAGGAACGGAAAATTCTCAGGCTTTTCTGGAAGCTGATTAAAGCCAGATGTCTAGTGCATAAACTAAAATGCCCTCTTTCATTATTAAAGCTGAAGTTTCATTTAGTATTTTTTTTAAATGAAGATAACCATCTTCAGTGATAATGATAAATGTAACTTTGTGTGGTTATTTTGTAATGGGGAGGAGAGAGATCTCTGAAATGCTAGTGTGCATACTAGAAAAACCAGAATAGTTCCAGGTCAGGTTATTTCCTGTTTGATGACTAGCAAGTCTGAGGTTTTACCCAGCTACCCTTACAAGGCCCAAGTCACTGTGCAAACAGGACTCCTGCCCTTATATGGCAACAAAAGGAAAAACCTGCTGACATTGAAGGACACTCCCCACTGCGGAGAGATAAACACTACCCTCTGCAGGATTGCCAGCCCAGAACAGTCATGCACACACTTGTACAGAGAGCAGGCTTTTTATGCACATAGTGCAAAGGCACCAAGATTTAACTTTTTTTAGTACTTCCACAGAAGCAGTGAAACAAAATCCTTCACATCGGGCCCTTTTTATTGCAATGAAATCATAGAACTGAGAGGAATTTTTAAGCCTATAAAACTCTGATCATATTTAAAAAAAAAAAAAAAAAAAAAAGCCAGCCAAGACGCACGTTTATGACCAGGTCTGAACTGGGACAACGTAGCAAGGTGAGAAAGCGTGTGACCTTCAGACAGGGTATAATCATGAACACAGATATAGCAAAGTACACTGAAAACATGAGTACTTTCAATTAGTATTCAGGAGAATTTTATAAAGAAATAACATATAGCCAAAAAGTTTTATATGCACATATTTTCCTGTGTGAATAAATAGATATAGGGAAGAAGTTTGCCATGGGCCATAATTAAGGAAACAGAGGATAACTGCTACTGATACAAAAGGTATTCTTTTAAAATGTTTCTGCTTCAAAGTAAAGCTTTGCTGTCCAGACATGAAATTTTTTTAAGTTTCTATCCTCCACTTTCCAAGTACATAGGATTCACCTAGCCAATCAGGATATCGGATGCTTGTCTTAGCATTCCGATCCAAGCCAATTCAATTAACAGCCAGACAATGTGGTCAGCTGGAGTTGGAATTTCCTGCCAAAAAAATCTTTCTGCATTGCTGAGAAGTCTGAACCAAGGCTAAAATCCCTAACCATTAAGCACATTATCACCCAAGGAATGTACATTGCAAAATGGCATTTACTGTTCTTAAAAAAAAAATTGTTTGAGGAATGCTTTTCTGTGAACTTAATACCTGCTGCAACCCCAAATAACAGCTCTCTTAAGTGCCATAAGGACCACTGCTGGCCATGTTTTGTCAGTGGGCACAACCAACGAGTAATAGAAGCTGTCCAAGACTTATGGACCTGTCTCCACTGCTGAGAAACTAGCTACAGAAAAATAGTAAGACTACATAGTCCATGGCCATCTTGAATGCTTTCACTTATTTATAGATTTTAAGGACGTGCATTTTTATATTTTATTTTCTACTATTTCATAGTAGCCAACTTTTCAAAATGCTTAGTTGGGTTTATTCAACTTATCCCTCCCTGGGCACAGTGAAGAGTCTTCACCCACAGAACTGGCTTTTTTTTTTTTTTTTAACACTGTGCACTATTATAAAATAATAAAAATGAAAAACACAATTTCCACCCTAATTGATGTTCACACTTATCACCTGACAGTCTGTCCCCCCCCTAACTTTTGGTCTTCTCAAATTACATAAAAAGCAGGATTATAAATTCACAAAAACAGCAGAGTAAAATCAAGAAAGGTTCAGACTGTGAAAAGGCAGAGAGCTAAATATCATGTACACCTGACAACACTCCATGTAATCTTCCCAGTTACAGCAACCAACTGGAAGGCTCGACTGTACAACAGAACAGCACTGTAACTGAGGGGCGTAGCTAGACCTTGAGGTGGGGGGGGGCAGAGCCCAAGGTGGGGGGCACATTTTGGTCACCACCCTGCTGCCGCCCCGCTGCCTCCCCAACCCCCGCCAGCTGAAGCACCACCACACGCCTTTGCTGAGGTAAGAACCCACTAGCTAATCCCCGACTATAGGAAATACATCTCTGCAATCCTCACCGAGCCGACTCTAGGTGGTCTCTCAGATGAAGTGGACGCAGGTTTTTCCCTTTAGACTCCAGCTGTTTTCCACAGCGAGTCCCCGTCTCAGGAAACAACACAGGTTCTCTGCAGCATGCAGGATTACAGTCTCTCTGGCCGGTAGAGCTGAACCAACAGGTACTTTCTTCAGATGGTCAGTTCACAAGGTTGTGGACCACTTCAGGTCTCGCTGGTCTTCACCCAGCACTGGTCTGCAGCGGAGCTGTCGCATTGCCTGCCCTGCTCTTCTTCTCAAGTCTGGCATGCTCCTGTTAGTTTCAGTATGTTCGATTTCACTAAAAGGAGCGTGCCTGACATGAGGGGAAGAGAGAGCAGGGCAGGCAATGTGGTGGCGCTGCCGCAGACCAGCACTGAACAAAGTCTTCAGCTGGAGAAGTTGGGGACCCCTGCTAGCCAACCAGGGGCCCAGAGCAAATCTTGGGGGGCCCAGGCCCCTGTGGCCCCACCACTGCTGTACCTCAACAAGACCATCAAACATCAACTTGGAGAGAAGTTAATAGACTGAAGGATAAGGACAATGTGCTTTATTAGCTGCTTTTTAACATTAGTTGACGGGGCAAAAAATGAATAGGGCAGCGACATTACAGCTAAGGTGAACTCTCTCAGCTTAACATACATACAATATGAAGGTTTGGGCCAAAAAAAGTGGACTAAGACATCCCCCCCCCCCCCCACTCCTTGGTGTCTACTGGAGAGCATCCTTTGATAATATTTTGCACAATGCAAAATAGGATTAATACCAGAAAGGGGGGAGGGGGGAACAAACCTTGATTTGCTTTCCTCCCATCTGTCCTTCTGACAGGTCTGATCACAGGATGATGTGCAGTCAGGACTGCCAGATACAACTGTTGCAGACTGATTACAGAGATCCTTTAGCCACTAGTTTTCAAAGTATCCCCAAAAAAAGGCATAATGAAATTGTGTTAATTTCTGTTTAAAAGGAACTTGGTAATTTCTACTACACTATGTAGAAAGAAGTGAGGTGTCCTATTGAGAAAAGAATATATTCACAAAACGCTCAGAATGCTTTTGGATGCAAGTCTCATCGCAACTACTGCACAAAGTGAGTTGGAGATATGAAATAAGAAGTAAAATAATCACTGTGCAATCAAAAAGTCTCAGGAGGCTGCATATCGGCCCCACGTCAGAAGAGGTTGGAAATGCAAGAGGAGGAAAATGTCAGGCCAAAAGCAGACAAAAGCCAGGCCTACTCTCAAAGTTTTCTAGGACAAACTAGAAAAGTTTCCTAAGGGAACAGGGATAACTCCTCCGCCCCTGGGGTTGGCAGACTTTCAGACTGCATCCTCTGGATCTACACTAAAGGGAAACGCAGAAAATGGTGAAAGCACAGGAGTCTAAGGTGGTTTCTTTAACAGAGCTGAAAACATAGAAATTCTTGAAACAACGAAAAATTAACTCACCCTCCGTGTGCATAAGGCACTCTAGTAATAGGAAAAGCTCCCTGACCGCTCTTCGCTTGGATAATTATTTGTTCTCATTCTAAGCAAGGCCAGAAGGCCCTGTATATGAGTACTTATGTTTTTTTGCACATAGCGCTAGGTCACTGCTTTTCAGTCCCCAACTGATTTATGCAAATGAAGCAGCACGACAGTGAAATCTCTGCACATGGCTCCTACATTCCCATAGGAAAAACTACATTTATAAAAATCCTACATTCAGTTTCCATTATGAATCGCAATTATAACAATGAAACCTTAAGAATTAAATCTGGGATTAAAACCTTTCATATCCGATCCTGCACATCAGCACGTCCAAAATCTGGAACGCGATAATCTCAACTGTCAGGCTGCTACTTTTCTTAGCTACTATCAGATCACTGAATGAACACGATCAGGCTCATGGCAACTCAACATGCAAGAGGAGCGCATTCAGAACAAAAACCCATGCAGGTGTTACCACCCCACAGACGTTCTTACATACAACTCGCTAAAGATAAAACAGCCTACGAGATTGTTACAAAAACTACCACCACCAGGTACTAGTGGGCGCGTGCACGGTAAGGCACACAGCTCAGGGGAACACCTGCTGCCCCCATCAGCAAACTGCGGCCCAAGAAAACGCTCCTCCCGGCTCTGAACGCTGGAGAATCGAACTGGTCCTTACAGTTTCCCTGCACTTCCTCTCCTGCTCCAGCTCCCTCTGCAGCCGCTCGCCCCGCTGCTCGGCGTGGTCCACTTCATCCTGCAAACTCTTAATTTTCCTCTTCACAGCCTCCAAGGAGGTCAAGCCTGCCATGGTTTTCAGAGCGCGCGCGTCTCCACCCGTGCACGTCGCCTGGAAGCGGAAGTATCACGCCTTTCATAGCCTCGGCTCGCCAAGTCGTCTTGTAGCGCCCGCCCCGCCGAGTAGCATCGTGCTCGGAGTCCGGACTGCAGGATCGGGACACTGCAGCCGCTGGCTTTGCAGAACAAAAAACGGAGCCCGAGATCGAACAGATCAGTGTTTCCCGTTTTAAAAAAATGTTATTACTAAAGAAAGGCCACACCTAGGTGTACTGTTAACGTGGATGCGCATTCCGGAGCTAGGTGGGTGTGGTGGTGGGGGATGCTGCACTGCCACCTGCAGGCAGTCCTGGGCATGGGCTGCCAAAAGAAAAATAATAATCGTCCGCCAGCTGCTGCCTGCAAGGGGGACTAGCTGGATGAAGTTTTCATTATTAGTCTGGTGGGACATTTAAAGAACACATTTTTGAATGGTAGTATAATGACGACCGCGGTTAATCAGAACGATACAAATAAAAAAAAGTTAATTTTTCCTTTAGTATATCAGACAACTGGGGGGGGGGGGGGGAGAAGTTTCTCAAGTGATGGGATGGGCAAGTGATTTCCCCTTTTTAAAAACTCATTTCCATCACACAGTGACTTTTTTCATTTTGATACATGAAACGTATTAATCCTAATATGCTGATGCATTTGAAAATGCACCAGCAGGGCTAGTGCTGGGCAGACTCCGGTCTGTGCCCTGAAAATGGCAGATAAATCAAGGTCAGGTATACACAAAAAGTAGCACATATGAGTTTTCTAGAAAAAGCCGTTTCTGACACACATGAAAGAGTGCTAGCAAGGTTTTCCTCTGCTCCCCTGCAGCCACCCATGTCCAGTGACCCTCCTCTCCCCCTGTGCCCACTGCAGCAACCATGTCCAGTGAATCTCCTCTCTCCCCTGCCCTCACTCCTGCCACCCATGGCCAGCGACCCTCCTCTCTCCCCTGCCCCCCCTGCAGCCACCCATGTCCAGCGACCCTCCTCTCTCCCCAGCTGTGAGGCATGTCCCCCCCCCCCCCCGGGTTCTGAAGTTGACATCATAATAGCTACGGTGATGTCAGCCTGATCTACAGAACCAAGCAGACCAACTCGGAATGAGCCACGGTCCCAGGCAGCAAGTCAGAACGTTGGAGGTGAGAATTATTATATAGGATCTTGTTGGGCAGACTGGATGGACGTGCAGGTCTTTTTCTGGCATCATCTACTATGTTACTATGTAAAAGGCAAAATTTGAACCTCAATTACACTGTTCTTCCCTCCCCCCATATCTACGGAAATTATTATTTTTTAAATCATTCAAAATAAGGAAAATTGAAGTTTGGGTTGATGCATTAAAAAAAAGGTAAAATTGTAAATTCAGAGATCAGAAACGGTAAGTATGTCCTTTACTACTTTACAAGAAGACTTTAAAATTAACTGGCAAATGAAGCTGATCCTTCATAGATTTTAATACAATAGGCATAGTAGAAAATGATTGGGGGGGGGGGGGGAGGAACTAAACAACACATATTGCCCCTTCCTGAACATAGTGGAGACATTTTCAACCCTCAGTGTTTGAAGGAAGGTGGCTGACTGGCTGGCACCTCTGGAAGGAGGCAATATTAGCACAATGCTGGTCATCTTTCATTATAAAGGTGAATATTGATGTGAGAAGACGCCTTTTCTAAGGACGCTTGTGTACGTGCCTTTCAAGGTCTTACTAAACACTTTGAGATCTAAACGTTTGAAAAAAAAAACCCATAAAATTTTACATTTAATTCCGACTTCTAGAAATCAATAGCAAGGCAAAAATTTGTATTGAGAAAAATACATTCAACTTTTTATAATGCAAATTTCTCTTGGAGAAAGCGACCCCGTCAGGCCGTGTGGCCATCATGCCTGTTCATCTCTTACAAAGAGATCTAGTAGCTTTCCTTCATCTACTGTGCCGAAACTTGGGTGACCTATTTCTAAATACTCAGCATACTTTTCCTTAAAAGGAATATCTCCTCCGGATCTATATGTGGTTCTCTTAACACATATAAATAAACCTTCCACTAGACTAGAGGAAGCATCCATGTTTTTTTAAATATCCACATACAGTGTACTCTACATTCACACAGACAAACCTAAACTAGTATTTTTAAAAGACCTGGCGTTTTCTTTCTTTCTTTCTTTCTTTCTTTCTTTCTTTCTTTCTTTCTTCCCCCTAGCGACATTTGGCTTAAATCTACACACTTTGTACAACCTCATACCTAATCAGTGCTAGATTTCTTGGCTGGGCCTTTTGTGGGCGAATTCTGGGTTGAAAGTGTTTGTATTCTGATAACACATAGAACTAGCTAAGTATTTTCATTAGTATATTTAATAGCGTCGTTATTTTTTAATCGAATATAGAGGATGAGTGAACAGTCCCAAGTTTGCTCTGGAAAGCTGAACTCATTTACAAGCTACCCAAACGTTTTGCTGAGCTTTGGCTGTTTCAGCGTGAGAAAACGTGTATGTGCTACATTCATTAACGTTTCTCTGGGGGCAAACAGGTGGGTGGTAAGCACTCACACTATACCATATAAAGCATTGAGCTATATATAAGTCTACAGCTTGTTCTCTGAATCTCTCGTCTCCAGCAGACTGCAGACCTAGCAAGTATCATCTTCCGTCTTGCTCCTCCCAGTAAGGGTTATATTTCTCCTGGGCGGATAATTTATTATTCCCTGCAAACTGTAATGTAGGGCTTCACAACTCCAATATCAACCATGCAATGAGCATAGTATCCTAAAAATGTCTCATTAAGTCCAACACTTCAAATAACCAGCTACATATGATTACAATTTCCTTGCTAACACTACTATACAGTTAAAAAGATACAGTAATTTAGGAAAACATGTATTATGTTACAAATTGTACGAGAATGTGACTTGACTAGAATAGCGGTACAGGAATAGCCAGATTGGTGATATAGATAAAAGCCTGAGAGAACTCAAATGAACCTAGGTTCTTTATGTCCAGGTCGGTGAAGCATGCAGAGAGATGCAGTGTACACCCGCCAGGGAAAGGGGGAGGGGAGGGGAGGGAACAGGTTCCTGGAAAGTCTAGCCTAGTGTGCTGTATTAGTGCTGGGGAGTGGGTAAGAGGGAGAAGATTAGGGCAAAGTTGTCTAATGTGTTTCAACTTACGTCTGTGGCCTTTTTGTCAGCCACTTCCAACTTCTCCTGGGCATCTTTAAGGGATTCTAAGTATTTGTCCAGCTCATCTTCAGTACCCTTAAGCTTCTTTTGCAGAGCCACCAACTCGTCCTCCAGCTGCAAATTGGTGCCAGGTACAATACAGGCAGTGGGGGGGAGGGGTGGTGTAGGATGGCAGCAGGCAACGTGAACGCGCAAGGGTGCACAGGAACAGACAGAGAAGCAGAACAAGAACAGGGAGGGAGAGAGGGAACAGGAGAGAGAGAGAGAGAGAGAGAGAGAAAGAGAAAGGAAGTTAGGCGGTGTGGCTGTCCAAGCAGGCATGGATCGCAGATACCTTAGTAGCTTTCTCCTCTGCCGAGAGGAGACTGTCCTCTGCCTTGTGGTGCTCCTCCAGCACTCTATCCCTTTCATCCTCTGCAATACGCAATTGTTTTTCCGTTTGCACAATTTCCTCCTCTAACTATTCGTGTTCACATCATTTAAAGGCAAAAAAAAAAAAAGAAGAGAAAATACACGTTTCTTTAAGTTGTCTCTCATTTGCAGTTTCTTTCAAACCCTGTTGTACCAGTCTCATCTGCACCATCCGATGATTTTTCTGTCAAGAAAAACTAACACTGAACAACATGCATTTTCCCCAATTACACTAAATTACAGTTCTGTCACTGAAAAAAAAAATGACATTTTCTCCCCTCCCCCTCCCTTTTTGTTCTGTATGTACTTTACAGATGTTCTTTACTTTTTTTAATTACTTTCATAAAATATAAAAAGAAAAGCAACCAAAACACCATTTCAACACCTCCCCCCCCCCCATTTCATTTGAGCCATTTTCTGACTAATGATTATACCACTATTTATTGTTATATTAAATGTGTTTCTTTGTGGATAATAACAATATATTTCCACGTAGTAGTAGTTTCATTGTAGCTTTTTATGGTTCTTCAGTTTACATGGGTGTAGAATTTCTTAGTTCTTTGTCATAATCCCA
Source organism: Microcaecilia unicolor (assembly GCF_901765095.1). Lineage (NCBI taxonomy): Eukaryota > Metazoa > Chordata > Amphibia > Gymnophiona > Siphonopidae > Microcaecilia > Microcaecilia unicolor. The sequence goes on from NC_044031.1 coordinate 688,610,660, forward strand.
GGCTGGGATAGATTTCGGGTCCTGAGTACAAACAGATCCGGCGGTGAAGAAAGGGGGGGGGGGGGAGGCACGGATCCCTTGTATGCTGGGTATAGGGGGGAGTAAATGGGGATGGGGAGGCGTTAGCTATTAGTTTAAAGGCAGACCTGTTTGCTTCTGTCCTCTGCTGCCTTCTTGTCTGCTTCAGCTTGCTCAGCTCTGTCCATAGCATTTTCCTTGTCGAGTTTCAGCATCTGCATCTTCTTCTTGATGGCATCCATGGTGGCTGGCTGGGATTAGGGGACCTGAGTCCGCACACGGTAGCCGGAGAGAAAGCCTTGGTGTTGGGACAGCGAGGAGCTGCAGCGACAGGGCCTGGACGCAAAGCTGAAGTGCAGGCTCCCTGCAGCCCGAGGCTCACAGTTATGTACCGGCGCAGGAGGGGGTGAAGACATTCCTTAGGAAATCCAATACTTTTTTGGAAGCGCTTCCCCCACCTCCCCTCTCGGTCCTTAGCCCCTCCGCTTCGGCTTCTTTATGGATCTGCTCGGCGATTCGCTGTTGCCTTAACATTTGACCGTGGATATGACTATATATGGGGGCTGGTAGGCAAGGAGAGTACTGTGTTCCTATTTCTAAATCTATAAGTTCAGGAAGGTTTGCCGCGCTTAAAAAGTAATTCAAAAGAAGAGAGAAAAGGGGAGGGGGGGGGGGGGTCAACACAGAAAATACTGTTTTGGATGCTCCTAGGAAGAGAGATTATCCATCATTGTCTCGAGGAACTGAAATCCGGCAGCTGAAAAGGTGATCCTTAAAGGAAAGGGATATCCTTGAGGCGGAGAGAATAATTGCGCTTGCACGTGAAACCAGCGCAAACTTCGGAACGCTAGACCTTGTCACCATGCCGGCACTAGGTTCACGCAAACGATATCACGGGAAGATGTGGTGACGGGGTGAATCGGAAAAAACCTTTTAGCGGAACTGCGGGAAAGTGAACACGTGCCTGTGTACTCTAAGGGCTAATGTTTTGTGACCAACTGTGATTGGCTTTAGTTGAGCCTCTGATTACTTCCACTTCGGAAAGAACTTCTTTTTTGGAGTTGAGCATCAGCATTTGGGGCCGATGAGCTAAAGCTCAGCCATAGTAGGGGAGAATTTTTCCCAGGAGGAGGGGGGCAAAATAATTGTTTGCATTACCCAACGGAGCTTTCCATGGCGCAGGTAGTGACAGGATGGGAGATCGGGGATGGCGTAGCCGGCAGCAGCTGATGGCTAAGAAATCCCGGGGGTGGGGTCAAATGCCCTATTGCCCTTCTTGCCTCCTCCTCCTCCTTCCTACCTTACCGGTTGTTACAGCGGTTAACGCTATTTTTTTCCTGCATTAATCTTATTGCCAATGTAGGAAGAAAGAGTATGGGAAAATCAGTGTACAATCTCGTTGTATGCAAAACAAATATCAGACCGCTGATATTAAATTGCTTCCAATGTAGACAACTGCCCTACACTACAGTTTTAGCGCTGAATCTTTATGCTACCTGAAGACCTATGTAAAGATGCAGCTCCTGGAGCAAAGGGGGTCATCTGAGGTGAAGTGTTGGTCCTTCACCTCAGATGACCCCCTTTGCTCCAGGAGCAAACATGACCCAAAGATCAATGGTGACCTAGGCCCTCTGATCTACCCCTCATGCTCCCCATACCCCTTGACTCCCAAAGTGTCCCTGATCTTTGGATATGCCTTTTCCTAAAACATCCATTTTGTATTTCAGGTGGGTAGTGGAAGCTAGCAGGAGAATATCTAGATGTGGACCAGTTAGTGGGGAGGTAGAACAGATGTGCAAGCTTATTTATGGTGGTAGGGGCAGTTTGTGAGATGGTGGTGCAGTTGTGGGAGGGTATGTTTTGTGGGTAGTGGAGTTTGCAGGGTGGTGGGGCAGTTACAGGGTGGTATTTATTTTGGGTGTGGGGCAGCTTGTGGAGTGGAAGGGCAATTACAGGCATATTTTTGGGTGTTGGGCAGTTGTGGGGGTAGATTTTCAGAATAATACAACATTAGTGGGGGCAGTTTGTGGGATAGTGGTAAAGTTGCAGGGAGCAGCTTGAGGGATTCTGGGCAAGTTTCAGGAGGTAGTTTTTGGGAGTAGGCAGTTTGTGGGGTGGTAGGGGCAGTTGCAGAGGGGTATTTTTTGAGCTGAGGCAGTTTTTTGGGTTGGGTAGTTTGGGGGTTGGGAGAATAGAGAATAGGGAGAGGCAGTTTGAAAGGAGGAATTTCCTAATTGCTGTGCACTCTATGTAATTTTCTCACTACAGAAGCTGGAACTCCTCCCATAGACATGCACTGGGTGATTATTTTTTTTGGGGGGGGGGCTGTATTTTCTCTGGAACACTGTTATGGCCCATTTTCAAACTAAGTGTGTTTCTTTACCATTTTTTTTTCCACATGCCAAATTTTATCCCATTTCGTTAAATTTTCAGAGAGTTATTGAACCCCAGACTGGCCATTTTTTTTGGGGGGGGGGGGGGGATCTTATGTCTGTTGAATCTCTGGTCCAATTTTGTTCATTTTTGAACTTGATGTGTCTTTTTACTAGATTGTCTGCCGTGCAAAGTTTTGTCCCTTGCTGTTAAATTTTTGGAGAGTTGTCCCTAGACAGACAGATGTTTTCATCCCCTTTTGTATCATTCTCAACCTCCATTGGGTCAGAAAGAGTAAAAGACACTGACTGTAGCTATATAATCTCCAGAGCACCAGCTCACTGGACATATCCAAAGCCCTGATAGGTTAATCCAGCCAAAGGAGCAGGAGGAAATGGCTGGCCTTAAATAAGTAGATCCAGTTTTAGATGTCTCTTTACCATTCCCTGACTCATTACTTGTATTCTTGCAATTCTATGTCTTCATTATTATTTTTTAACTATATATGTAGTGTTATAAGACATTCAGGTGCTTTACAGAGATATTTAAGAGACACAGAGCTTAGGAGCTAGTTAAACAAGACAGACAAAACAAGAAGCTCTGAGTGAGGTCATGACTGGGAAGAACTAAACTAAGCAGGTTAAAGGTGGTGGGATTAAACATTGAGGACTAGATTCTATGTATGGTGCCTGAAAAATCCATATGGAAAAAAAATATGCCTAAGGCATATTCTATAAAGTATGCATACTTTATAGAATAAGCAAGGCTTTTTTTGAGGGGGTACTTGGGGGTACTGAGTACCGGCACCTTTTCCATTGTCTGCGAAAAATTGACCCATGGACCCCAAGTTTTAATGAAAGAGCTCAGGCTTTGCCTTGTCATAGGCTCTGTGACTGGTTGCAGGGGGCCTGGCTATTGTGGGATGGATCCCTCAGTGATTACCCCACCCTTGAAAGGTGGCCTAGCATTTGAGTACCGGAACCTTTTTTGCTAGCAAAAACGCACTGAGAATAAGCCTAAATTTATATGCAGATTATAGAATATACCATGCACCCATCCGCGCAACTAAATTTAGTTGTGTGCAGTTATGCCAAGTAAACCTTGGTATAAATGCTGATACCTAAATTAGGCGCTGACCAGGTGTATTCTATAACAACGTGCATAGATTTGTGAAACTCCCACGTTCCACCCATTCCACTCACATGGCCATGCCCCCTTTTACCTATGTGACTTCGAATTTATGTGAATCACGTTACAGAATGCGCTTACAATTGTGCTCATAAATTCTAATTAATGCCAATTAGTTAATAATTGCTTAATTGGCAATTATCAGCACTGATTGGCTTGTTAACTAAGTGGTGTATTTGCACGTGCAACTTAAGTCACGCTATATAGAATCCAGGGGTTAAAGCTTAAAATTGAAATTGTCCATATATCTATAATTTAATTTTAAGGTGAAAGGGAGGAGCTCTCTTAAAAGTCAATGGGACCCTTCTGTTAAAGAGCATTAAGCACTTAACCCGGTTAACTCACAGAAACAGGCTACTGCTTGACCACATTAAGGGATTTTGCAGTAATTTGCCTGTTTCCACATGGCAAACTGTATGCTACTGAATTTTTCTGTCAGGGGGCATGGCATGGGCAGAAAGTGAAAATCCGCCTAGGCAGAGGAACGCTGAGATCACACGGTAAACAAAAGGCAGTTATAGAAAGTGGGAAATAGACCAGGCTGACCAGGAACAAATGTAAAATGTCCAAGTGTTAGGCATACCCTAAGCCCGCCCTAATTCCACCTTTGAAACACCCCTAACGTGCCCCCTTGTGATCTGGACACACTGCAGATGAATAGCATAGATAAACGTCTGTAAAATAGGTTTTGAAAATACCGATTTGGACGTTTTGAGAAGAAAAACGTCCAACTAGTGCTTTATGACACTTTTTGGATGTTTTTCTCTTTTGAAAATGAGCCCCATAGGCATATTTTCAAAGCACTTAGCCTTCCAAAGTTCCATAGGTTTCTATGGAACTTTGGAAGGCTAAGTGCTTTGAAAATATGTAGTAACCTAGTAGATGATGGCAGACGAATATCTGTATGGTTCATCCAGTCTGTCAAACAAGATAAACTGATGATATAAGGTATGATGAAATACTACATATGTATCAATCTTCATAGACCAGAGATTCTCAATCCATATAGTAACATAGTAACATAGTAGATGATGGCAGAAAAAGACCTGCACGGTTCATCCAGTCTGCCCAACAAGATAAACTCATATGTGTTACTTTTTGTGTATACCCTACTTTGATTTGTACCTGTCCTCTTCAGGGCACAGACCGTATAAGTCTGCCCAGCACTATCCCCGCCTCCCAACCACCAGTCCCGCCTCCCACCATCGGCTCTGGCACAGACTGTATAAGTCTGCCCAGCACTTTCCCCGCCTCCCAACCATCAGTCCCGCCTCCCAACACCGGCTCTGGCACAGATCGTATAAGTCTGCTCAGCACTATCCCCGCCTCCCAACCACCAGCCCCGCCTCCCACCACCAGTACTCAGGATATACCTAGCAGGTCAGATTTTCAGGTTACCCACAATGAATATGCATGAGATAAATTTGCATGCACTACCTCTACTATATGCAAGTCTATCTCATCCACATTCATTGTGGATATTCTGAAAATCTAAGGACTGGGTTAAGAATCCCTGCTGCAGACATACCATAAATCAGTGGTTTTGAACCCAGTCCTTGGGGCACACCTAGTCAGTCAGGTTTTCAGGATATCCACAATGAATATAGATGAGATAGATTTGCATACCAAGGAGGCAGTGCATGCAAATCTATCTCATGCATATGCATTGTGAATATCCTGAAAACCCAACTGGCTGGGTGTGCCTCAAGGGCTGGGTTAAGATGCATATAAGTACATAAGTACATAAGTAATGCCATACTGGGAAAAGACCAAGGGTCCATCGAGCCCAGCATCTTGTCCACGACAGCGGCCAATCCAGGCCAAGGGCACCTGGCAAGCTTCCCAAACGTACAAACATTCTATACATGTTATTCCTGGGATTTTGGATTTTTCCAAGTCCGTTTAGTAGTGGTTTATGGACTTGTCCTTTAGGAAACCGTCCAACCCCTTTTTAAACTCTGCTAAGCTAACCGCCTTCACCACATTTTCCGGCAATGAATTCCAGAGTTTAATTACACATTGGGTGAAGAAATATTTTCTCCAATTGGTTTTAAATTTACTACACTGTAGTTTAATCACATGCCCCCTAGTCCTAGTATCTGGGGAGAAGAGGGCAGGTAGTGTAGCGATCGTTTTCGGGGGGGCGCCGGCGGGGCCAACTGCAGGGGGGCGCCGGAGACCCTAGGCACAGCCCTGGATACAACGGCATTATAACATCCTCACACCTGTTTTCCATACCTTTCCTAATAATACCCAACATTCTATTCGCTTTCCTAGCCGCAGCAGCACACTGAGCAGAAGGTTTCAGTGTGTTATCGACGACGACACCCAGATCCCTTTCTTGGTCCGTAACTCCTAACGTGGAACCTTGCATGATGTAGCTATAATTCGGGTTCTTTTTCCCCACATGCATCACCTTGCACTTGCTCACATTAAACGTCATCTGCCATTTAGCCGCCCAGTCTCGTAAGGTCCTCTTGTAATTTTTCACAATCGTGTCGCGAGTTAACGACTTTGAATAACTTTGTGTCATCAGCAAATTTAATTACCTCGCTAGTTACTCCCATCTCTAAATCATTTATAAGTATATTAAAAAGCAGCAGTCCTAGCACAGACCCCTGAGGAACCCCACTAACTACCCTTCTCCATTGTGAATACTGCCCATTTAACCCCACTCTCTGTTTCCTATCCTTCAACCAGTTTTTAATCCACAATAGGACATTTCCTCCTATCCCATGACCCTCCAATTTCCTCTGTAGCCTTTCATGAGGTACCTTGTCAAATGCCTTTTGAAAATCCAGATACACAATATCAACCGGCTCCCCTTTGTCCACATGTTTGTTTACTCCTTCAAAGAATTGAAGTAAATTGGTCAGGCAAGATTTCCCCACACAAAAGCCGTGCTGACTCGGTCTCAGTAATCCATGTCCTCGGATGTGCTCTGTAATTTTGTTTTTAATAATAGCCTCTACCATTTTCCCCGGCACCGACGTCAGACTCACCGGTCTATAATTTCCCGGATCTCCCCTGGAGCCTTTTTAAAAAATGGGCGTTACATTGGCCACCCTCCAATCTTCCGGTACCACGCTCGATTTTAAGGATAAGTTGCATATCACTAGCAGTAGCTCCGCAAGCTCATTTTTCAGTTCTATCAGTACTCTAGGATGAATACCATCCGGTCCAGGAAATTTGCTACTCTTCAGTTTGCCGAACTGCCCCATTACGTCCTCCAAGTTTACCATGGAGTCAGTAAGTTTCTCCGACTCGTCCGCTTGAAATACCATTTCCGACACCGGTATCCCACCCAAATCTTCCTCGGTGAAGACCGAAGCAAAGAATTCATTCAGTCTCTCCGCTACGTCTTTGTCTTCCTTGATCGCCCCTTTTACCCCTCGGTCATCCAGCGGCCCAACCGATTCTTTTGCCGGCTTCCTGCTTTTAATATACGGAAAATTTTTTTTACTATGTTTTTTTGCCTATGCACTGCCACAAATGTTCAGAGAAAAGCAGGACAGTGCAGTAGATGAACATTTCTCAAAGCACAATCATTCCCTTCATGACCTTGCAATCAAGTTACTTACAGGAAACTTTAGGAGTACATAAGAACAGAAAGTAGGATGATCAAACCTTTGAAAATAACAGAAATGGACTTAATAGAGGCTTTGGCTCGCTCACTCATCATTTGAACTGAAAACTGTTACTGACTCATTTTCTCTGTACACTATCCCCTTTTAATGACTTGTAAAACCAGACAGCCTAAGACCTAGACCTGTACTATTTAAACACAGCTTAACGTCGCTGACCTGATAAAGAAATAGTGGCTAGATTAAAGCCATGGATATTATCTTGCTCAGGAACAGGTATAATTTTTTTTGTAGTTCAAACTTTTTATTTAGAAAAGTTTTTGCATAATACAGAACAAGAACCCGCCCCCCCCCCCAAAAAAAAAAAATTAACAACAAATAAAAGAACTAGTAATTACAAGTCTGAGTGTGGGAAAATCATGAATAAAATGGCAATAAAGTACTTCTTGAAAGGAGGGTTGTGGTTGCTTACTTAGGGTCTTTTTACTAAGTTGTGGTACCAGCTTTAGCGCACTCTTACTTGGGTTTTCCCCACGTGCTAAGGCCATTTTTACCACAGCAGTAAAATGGCCGATTTTAATTTTATTGCATTAATGGCCAAATGCTTATGTTGCCATTAAAAAATTACTGTGTTAGCACTTACTGACACCTGTTTTGTAGGCAGTAAGGGCTTTGATGCCAGGGGGAGCAGACCTTTTGTAAAATAGATGAGGGTGCAGGCCCAAATTGCATAGACACCATTTTATTCAAAATCTGCTTAGGGGAGCAGCTGCTCCCTTTGCACCCCACCTAGCTACGCCTCTGCTGGGAGTGTCGTTGGGAAAAGTATGGAAGTCATGAATTTCTGTCTGATTTCTTATCCTCAGTAAGTAGAGGAGTGTGGTAGCCGTGTTAGTCCACTCTTAAGGTTATCAATAGAAATCAAACAAAATAAAACATGGAAAAGAAAATAAGATGATACCTTTTTTATTGGACATAAAAGGCAACCTTCGAAAGCTAATCAAGAAATGTATTAAGTTATGTCCAATAAAAAAGGTATCGTCTTATTTTCTTTTCCATGTTTTATTTTGTTTGATTTCTATTGATTATCCTCAGTAAGAAATCAGTGAAAGTTGTGATCTCACAAAAGAAAATCCAGTGTATTGTGTGGAGTTTTTTTGACTGGGTAGATCTTGTCAGTTTTCCATCATCTGGGAGATTCGTCTGTTCCAAATCCCCAGAAACTGCTGCAACAATCTCTTGGCATATTAGTCTGATATTAAAATTTCATTTTCTGTTGCAGAGAATAGATGGCATGGATGGGCAGACTGGATATGCCATATGGTCTTTATCGGCATACACTTTTCTCTGTTTCTATTGTGATGCTGTTAGCCTTCAGTGTGGGGCCGGTAACTTCCATGGCTCTGTCCTCTTGGGCCTGAGCTTCTCTGTTTCACACATAAGCCTTTCAGCGGTCCAAAAAAGAAAAATATAACTACAGTCCATTTTAGAGTCTCCTTGAGAAGGAAAAGGCTTTCAGTCCTTTTCTTTATCAACACAGTTCAAGTCTCTTTAAGCACAGTCTATCACAAGAAAAATCAAGCAAGAAAAAGAGAAAAAAAAAAAAAAACAGAATCACCTGCTCTCTGAATACTTGTTTTTTCAGAGTACTGCAGGCTGGGCAGCTCACCTCCCTCTTCACAGCAACTTCCCTCTGTATCCGCCCGCTGCCTCTCCTTTATACTTGCAAACTTCAGACATTTGTATTCTCATAGTCCATAGGTACTTGCTCCTCCAATCTGTTCTCCACTACAGGTAAATCAGGTCCCTCTTCAATGCCTTCCATCCAATCAGGTGCGTCTCCACCCTTCTCACCCAATTCCTCCTTCTCATCAGCTGGCCTGTACCTTCTCTCTCCTTCTCCCCAGGTGGGTGGAATCTTATATTGATTTCTTAACCATGGAAATGGAGTTTTAGCATTGCTGCTCCCCCTACTGGCCACTCCCTGGTTTAACTGTTTTTTTCCCCGGTGTCCTTCCCCTTCCTTCCTAGGGAAGGATTCCATGTCGGGGTCTCTAGGTTGCCTTCCCTTCCTTCTCCCTCCTGGCATTGTGGGTAGGATAGTTCTATATCCCCTAGATCTGCAGTGTGCCTAAGTTGTCCTTCCTCACTACATACCGCCTCCCTCAAATAATTGCGGCTCTCCACTTTTTTTGGGCTACCTTCTGTGGAGTCCACAATTCGAGATAAGGCATCAGCATTGCTATGTAGTTTACCTGCCCTACGTTGTACCTCAAATGAAAAAGCTTGCAGGGCTAAGTACCATCGAGTAAGCCGTGCATTTTGGCCCTGCATTTGTTGCAACCACCGCAGTGGGGCATGGCCCAACTCAACCCCCACCCTCTCTTTATTCCATACTGTGTTGTCTTTGCTTCCTGGTGTACAGTCCAGTTAGCCCCAATACCTATGGAAAGTTGAGTAAGTCGCTGCATGCCTTAGAGGATAGTGTCTGGATATATTCCCTCTGTGTCCTCTGAAATGTCTTTCTTCACCCTTATCCATAGTCACAATCCCTGGCCTCTTACTTGGGCATCAGATGGCTCATCAAACAGAGCCCTCCATGGATTTCAGAGCAATCCTCTGTTTAGTCACTTTGTCAAGAAAAGTTTGAAGCCCTTCTTCAGAAATCCTGTCTTCTAGAGCACAAAAATCACGTGTCTCAGCGTCCCAATACATCAAACATTGATTTGAGTCTGCACACACCACATGATGGGTTGTGGAGAAGTGCACACTGAGATGTGCTCAGCTCCCTTGTATTTTTCACAGGGCTTTTTTTTGAGGGGGTACTGGCACCTTTTCCATTGTCTGCTAAAATTGACCCATGGACCCCAAGTTTTAATGGTAGAGCTCAGGCTCTGCACACCAATTCTGTCTTGTCATAGATGTTGTGACTGGTTGCAGGGAGCCTGGCTGTTATGGGGTGGGTCCCTCAGTGATCACCCCACTCCTGAAGGGTGACCTATCATTTCAGTACCAGCACCTTTTTTGCTAGAAAAAACACACTGATTGTTCATAACATTGTGCTGAATGCTGAGCCTTTTGTAAAGTCCCTAAATGGATGCCAGCAAGTACACATGTATTTATCAGCAAGTGCAGGGGTGACTGCGATTTTAGATATATCGATACGCACAAAAACAGTGTGGTCCCTGCAGGGCTTTGCACAAGTAAACACCAGCACCTACATGTGCAGACGCCAATTTTACATTCTACACTGTAGTTGTGGGCTGTTTGACCATAGGCAGAGACCAATATTGCCCTATCTCTTTCTCTTGACTAAATCCCATACCCCCCATCCCACAAACTCCTCCTGATATCATTCATACCCCCCTATCCTGCAACTTTCTCAGCACAATCCATATTGCCCCCCAATTTTCTGGGCCCTTGTGACAGAAGCCACATATATTATCCACCCCATGGACCCCCCCCCAGCACAATCCAGATCCACTATCCAACCCCCCGAGACCCATCTGACACAATCCATACGCCCTCCACTCACCGGACCCCAGGGGCGTAGCCAGACTTCGGCGGGGGGGGGGGGGCAGAGACCGAGGTGAGGGGGCACATTTTAGCTCTCCCCCAGCGCTGCCAACCCCCCATGCAAGCCACCACCAACAACTTTGACCCCTTCTGCTGACGACCTTCTCGACCCCCCCCTCCTGCCACCAACCCTCCCCTGCCATCACCTACCTTTGATGGCGGGGGACCCCAACTCACAGAAACAGAACGAAGCCTTGCGCCAGAAGAAGAGGACCTTGGCTGGTGGGGGTTGGGGTCCCCTACCAGCCAAGGTAGCGGATGGTGATGGTGGCGGCGGGGGAGGGTTGGCAGCAGGAGGGGGGTCAAGAGGGTCGTCGGCAGGGGGGTTCAGGGCCAAATCTATGGGGGCCCAGGCCCCGTGGCCCCATGTAGCTATGCTACTGCCGGATCCAACTCCAACTCTTACTGGGGGCTCTCCCTGGTGGACTAGTGAAGAGCAAGCATGATCCCAAATCACTCCTGCTCTGTTGGGTGCCAGGGTTCAAAATGGCACCTGTCACTCCTAGTGGTTGTGTTGCTGTACTACCACTAGGGGGTCAAGGTATACTATACTATATTATACTGTAACACACTATACAGTGTTTCTAGTCCGCAAACACCTGAGCAGTTCACTGAAGGTTATATAAAGAGAAACTGGATCATATCTTCCAGGAAATACATTTAGATTTCAAAATGAAGATGAGCAAAATTAAACTCCATACAATTTCTCACATAACCAAGTTTTTAAAGTTTTACAACAAAAACCAAATAATTTGAACTAATATGAATTTCCAAAGGAAAACCCATACTACTGCAGCCTGATAATATAACAATTAAATATAGATTTATATCTAAGCTGTCTGATAGAAGGAAACTGTAACAACATTAATTTGCACATTTTATAAGAAGAGTTCGAAAGAAGTAAATTAAACCAGTTAACAAGATAGAAAGGCACTAACCCATTTAGAGGGTTGTTTACATAGGTGCGCTGGCGTTTTCAGTGCGTGTTAAAAACAGGCATGCGCTAAACACTAAAGATGCCCATATACTACTACTACTTATCACTTCTATAGCACTACAAGGCATACGCAGCGCTGTACACCAAACAAGAAAAAGACAGTCCCTGCTCAAAGAGCTTACAATCTAAATAGGACAGACAAAACAGACAGAGCAATTAGGAGGTAAGGGAATTAAAGAGGTGGGGATAAAAGGGTACAGGGCAAGTGAGTAGTGGTTAGGAGTCAAAAGCAGCGTTAAAGAGGTGGGCTTTTAGCCTGGATTTGAAAACGGCCAAGGACGGGGCTAGAACATAGAATATGAACATATTGGCATCTTTAGCGTTTAACGTGTGCCTATTTTTAACACGCACTAAAAACGCCAGCGCGCCTACGTAAAAGACCCCCTTAACATCTTGTAGACAAAAGGACAGAGTTTAAACTGAGCCCTTGCTTCAACAGGAAGCCAATGTAGCTTCTCCAAAAGTGGAGTAGCTGATTCAAACCTACAGACTGAAAGTGTCAAAGGTGCTGCAGTATTCTGCAACACTTGTATTCAATTTACTAACATTCTTAAACCACCCACGAATACAATGTTGCAGTAATCCAACGTACTCAAAAACCAATGCCAGAACAAGCAATCTGAATGCCACAAAACCAAAAAGATTGCATATTGCTTTTAGCCAAATAAGGGTGGACAGCAATTGATAAATATTTCTGTGGCAACTGCAGAGGGCAAATGCTCAGCTTGAAAGGACTGACTGAGATATGCACTGTATAATGTAGATTGCAAATGCTCAGCTTGGAAGAACTCTTTGGGATTTTACATGGAATGTTGCTACACTTTGAAATTCTGCATGGAATCTTGTTATTCTTTAGAATTCTAGAATCTTGCTACTTTTTGGGGTTCTACATGGAATGTTGCTACTCTTTGGGTTTCTGCCAGGTATTTGTGACCTGGATTGGCCACTGTTGGAAACAGGATGCTGGGCTTGATGGACCTTTGGTCTGTCCCAGTATGGCAACACTTATGTACCGTACTTATTTAGAAATGTACTGCTGGAACATTTACAGAGAAAAAGTGTTTATGGAGTAGTTACAGCTCCATAGAGTGTAGAGAGTTTAAGGGGGTCTTTTACTTAGGTGCTCTGGCGTTTTTAGCTTGCGCTAAATGCTAAAGATGCCAATGTATTCCTATGGGTGTCTTTAGCATTTAGCATGCACCTATTTTTAGCGCATGCTAAAAACGCCAGTGCGCCTAAGCAAAAGACCCCCATAAGTATTTAATGAATCAACACAGCAGCTTGGTCATTGGATTTTACTTGCTAGAAAAAAAATTCTTTAAAAAAAGGATGGGACTGTGGACGATTGTGGCTGAATACTGAAAGATGTAGAAAGCTTTCATATTCTGAGGAATTTTGGAGCATTGTTATCTGATGTTCTTATCTTCATGCACTTCAGCTACAGTAGTTTTGTGTGGGGTTTCATTTATTTATTTTATTTATAGACTTTAAGCATATAATAATCCAGGAAACAGTTTTTGGATTTCAACAGAAACCAGAAAATAGCTAACAGGAACTATAATTCAGATATATTATACAATAAGTACTTGTACAAATAAGGTAAAAGGGATCCAAGACTAAAGAAAGAACAGAAAAAAGGTTAAAACAAAAAAAAAAGAAAATTATCTGAGAGGTTCACCACCCAAGACCACTTCCTCAGCCACCCCTAACAGTGAAGATGGGTTTCTTTTATTGAAGGTTTTTGGGATCTCCTCCCATGGGTTACCTGAATATATGTATACAGCAGTGAGTGTTGCCAGTCTATGGATAGTTGGCGATATTCAACTGCTATAGTACAGCCTTTGTGGCTGAATATGGCCAGTTTTCCATAGAGTTAGGTAGATCACCCATCCTCCTCCCTTGCTCCAGTGGATTCTGCTGGAGAAGCCTGTAAGGATTTTCAGTGGCACTATCCATGTGAAAGGAATGTCTATAAACCAACTGCTGACATTGGAGCCAACTCTGTGGGTGCTTGAGCACCCCCAATATTGAGAAAAATTCCTTGTATGTGTTCAGGGAGGGGTCATTTCCATTGGGCTTAGCACCCCCAATAATTTTGAAAAGTTGGCTCCTATGACTGCTGACGTTTATGTACCCAGATTCTATAAAACTGGGCGCCCAAATTTCTGACTAGTGTGCAAATTTGGGCATGCAGGTTAGAACATAAGAACATAAGTGTTGCCATACTGGGACAGACAGAAGGTCCATCAAGTCCAGTATCCTATTTCCAACAGTGGTCAATCAAGGTCACAAGTACCTGACAGTAAAATAGATTTTATGCTGCTTATTCTAGAAATAAGCAGTGGATTTTCCCCAAGTCTACCTTAATAATGGCTTATGGACTTTTAGGAAGTTAGCCAAACCATTTTTTAAACCCTGCTAAGCTAACTGCTTTTACTACATTCTCTGGCGATGAATTCCAGAGTTTAATTACACGTTAAGGGAAGAAATATTTTCTCTGATTTGTTTTAAATTTACTACTTAACAGCTTCATTGCATGCCCCCAGTCCTAGTATTTTTGGAAAGAGTAAACAAGCGATTCACAGCCATCCATAGTGCCAATTAGGCACCTAATTGTTAAATTAGGTGCCAATTGACCTCCTGTCAAATATCGTACTTATTTATTTGTAGTTCTTATTCGCCGCCTAAACAACTAAGAGGTTCTTTTACCAAGCTGCAGTAAAAGGGGGCCTGTGCTGGCATCAGCATGTGTTTTTGATGCATGCTGAGACCCCCTTTTACTGCAGCAGGTAAAAGGCTGTCTTTTTTGTTAAAGAAATGGCCATGCAGCAAGTGAACCACTTGCTGTGCGGCCATTTCGGGGGGGGGGGGAGCACTTACTGCCATCCATTGAGGTGACGGTAAGGGATCCCACGCTAGCCTGGTGGTAACCGGGCAGCGCACAGCACTGCCCAATCACCACTGGGTAAACACCGGCACTACAAAAATAAAAATATTTTTATAGTGGCAGAAGTGGTGCGCATTGAGGGTGGGAACTACTGCTGGGCTGCTGTGGTAGCTCGGTGGTAGTTCCAGATTAGCGAGTGGTAAACCCTTGTTGGGCTTACTGCCGCTTCGTAAAAGACCCCCTTAGCAGCTTAAAAAATACATTCACAAAATCAGTACCCACAAACAAAACAGAAACATAATAAAAATTATCTTCAAAATACAAAATTATACCTGAGTTACCTCATTTCAGAACTGCAAGAGTTTCACATATTAAAAACCTGTAAAAATAACTGTGTTTTTGTGCCTTCTTGTCATTATAAGATCTTACTGCCGAGTCAGATTTATAAAGCCAGGCAGCATTAGAAATATACAACAGAAAAAAGCCAACAACACTTGTTCATAAGACTTACCACACAGGTAACCCTGCTAACTGTAGTTATCCCCTGTACTCCGGCATGTAACCTTCGGTCTTGGGATGCTAACTGACTCATTCTTCCTACTCTTAAGCAGATTCATTATGAGTCTACGCACCAGTCTGTTTTCTCTTACTTGGCCCCTATGCTCTGGAATAATCTGCCAGGAAACATTTGAAGTGAAGAATCAATTTCCTAAATTCAAAACTCTCCTAAAAACATATTACTATCAACAGCCTTTAGTTAAGGTTTATAGCAGTTCTGAGTTGGAATGTAGTATACAGTGATTGATTTGTTGTTATGTTCTTCAAATGAATGTCTGTAGTCTATCCTATACCTGATGGTGTTCCTATCTGCTTTTATGTTATTTATTGCTCACACCTTTTTCAGTAGTAGCTCAAGGTGAGTTACATTCAGGTACTCTGGATCAGTGGCGTTCCTAGGGGGGCAAAAATGGCCCCCGCTGCTAGTGCAGGGCCCTTTTTACCGTAACCTAGTAAAAAGACCTCTTAGTGTGCTTTTCATGCCTGACCTTGGGCACAAGTATTTATGCCTGTCTAAGGCTCATGTTAAGTGCTGGAATCCAACTCACAGCAGCTGGTGCACAAATTTAGGTGGTCTATAACATTGTACTTGATTTATTTATTTATTTGTTTGTTTGTTGCATTTGTACCCCACATTTTCCCACCTATTTGCAGGCTCAATGTGGCTTACATAGTACTGTCAGAGGCTTTTGCGTAGTCGGTTGATAACAGATACAAGGTTATTTAGTGTTCATATGAGGTATAAGTGGAGGGTCGGAATGGAAGAAGATTGTGTGTTGTCCAGTATGATTTCATGGAGAGAGTGGTGGATGCTTGGAATGCTCTCCCGCGGGAGGTGGTGGAGAGGAAAACGGTAAAGGAATTCAAACATGTGTGGGATAAACATAAAGGAATCCTCTTCCGAGGGAATGGATCCTCAGAAGCTTAGCTGAGATTAGGTGGCAGAGCCGGTGGTGAGAGGCGGGGCTGGTGGTTGGGAGGCGAGGATATTGCTGGGCAGACTTATACGGTCTGTGCCCTGAAAATGACAGATACAGATCAAGGTAAGGTATACACAAAAAGTAGCACATATGAGTTTATCTTGTTGGGCAGACTGGATGGACCGTGCAGGTCTTTTTCTGCCATCATCTACTATGTTACTATCCAGCTCATAATCGAAAGTGATCGCCGGCCATTTCCCGACACAAATCGGGAGATGGCCGGCGGTCTCAGAAAAGCGGCAAAATCGGTATAATCAAAAGCTGCTTTTTTTGACAGCATCGCCGCTTTCCCTTCGCCTCGCCAGCGAAAGTTCAAAGGGGCATGTCAGCGGCGAAGCGAAGGTGGGACATGGGTGGGTATGGGCGTGGCTACCAGATAGCCGGCTTTCACTGATAATGGGAAAAAAACGGTGTTAAGCAGTATTTCGCCGGGTTTACTTGGTCCTTTTATTTTCACGACCAAGCCTCAAAAAGGTGCCCAAACTGACCACATGACCACCGGAAGGAAGCAGAGATGACCTCCCTGTACTCCCCCCAGTGGTCACTAACCCCCTCCCACCAAAAAACCCCCACTTTAAACACTTTTTTTCCAGCCTGTATGCCAGCCTCAAATGCCATACCCACCTCCATGGCAGCAGAATGTGTTCTGTCCTTCGACAGCCTTTTCCTGCTTGTGATGTGGCTCTGGGGTGAGTGTGACACCTTTTCTGTTATTTGCACTGCAGAGTCACATCAGCAATGCATTGTGGTGGGTGTAGGTATTGGTGGTTGGTAGGCTCTACTCTCCTGGTGCTGTCCCCCTGCTTACTGGGTCAGAGTGTGCCCTGTTTTGTTTCCTGTCGTAGTCCATGCGTTAGTGACCATTTTTGTAAGACAGTTTTATTTCCCTTTCCAGTGTTACCCACGTTAGAGAACGTAGGCCCAGATGCATCAAACAAACGTAACAAAATCTAAATCGTTAAAGTCCTTAACGATTTTGAAAAACCAAAGCATGCACCAAAAAAACAGGTCAAACATGTTCGTTGCGGTATCCAGAAGTACAATGTATCACTGAATCATAATCCCCGTTGTAATCGGCCCCTAAATCATGCGCAGAGCAGCCAAGCGTTATGCTGGCTGCTCTGCGCATGCCACAAACGTCCAAAAAAAATCACAACACAAACACGTGGCTCCCCACTTCCCCCTGCACTAACCAAAACATTTAAAAAATCCAAATAGATCGGGAGGGGGCAAAGGCGCTCGTCAGGAGCGTCCTGTATGGGCGCCCTTGCCCCCCCCGAGATCGCTGCTGTTTCCTGCTTCAGCCGGTTGTAATAAAAACAAATCTCCAAATTTTCTCATCCCCGGTCCCCCTCCCTTCCTGTGTTTCCTGTCCATTGCTCCAGGGCTCCACCTCCCGCCATCCTCCGCCTCCTCTCCCGTGCCCCACCCCCTGGGATCATCGCTGCCGCCACTCCCACCCTCCACCGGACCCCCCCTCCGCATTACTGTCCCGTGCAGCGCCTCTCACCTATATGCGAAGGTGCTGCATGGGATAGAACATCTGATCGCCAATTGCTTCTCCCTTCTCCGACGTCAGTCTGTTGTTCCTGGGCCCGCCCTCCATTGATGTAAGTTACCTACGTTATCTACTGAATGAGTGACAGTAAGTGCTCCCCCCTCCTCCCTGAAATGGCCGGCGGCAACTGGTTCACTTACCACATGGCTATTTCTTTTTGAGAAAAAAAGACAGCCTTTTACTAAGCTGAGGTAAAAAGGGGACTTTGGTAGCATCAGCGCGTGTTTTCCATGTGCGCTGAGGCCCCTTTTTACCGCAGCAGGTAAAAGGCTGTCTTTTTTTCTCAAAAAGAAATGGCCATGTGGTAAGTGAACCAGTTGCCGCCGGCCATTTCAGGGAGGAGGGGGGAGCACTTACTGTCACTCATTCAGGTGGCAGTAAGGGCTTCCGCAGTAACTGAGCAGTGATTAGAAAATATTTGGCGCGTACTGGGGGTGGGAACTACCGCCAGGCTCCTGCAGAAGCTTGGCGGTAATTCTGGATTGGTACGCACCAACCCTTTAGTAAAAGGGCCACCTAATGTTTGACGCCCTTTGTAGAATCTACCCCATAATATTTCAAATACATTATTTATTTATTTGTAGCATTTGTATCCCACATTTTCCCACCTATTTGCAGGCTCAATGTGGCTTACATTGTTCCGTAATGGTGATTATCAGTGCCGGAAAAGAGAAATACATAGTTAAGGTAGAGGAGACAGACCCAATCTTTTCAAAGGTTTCTATGGAACTTTGGAAGGCTAAGTGCTTTGAAAATATGCAGAGTGGGTTAGGTATTCAGATAAGGAAAGATTTTATAATAAGAAATGAAAGGTATTGGAGTAAACTTCATTCATTATCTATCTATCTATCTATCTATCTATCTATCTATCTATCTATCTATCTATCTATCTATCTATCTATCTATCTATCTTCACATATGCTCTTTGTCATTTGATGCAGGAGTCAGCCACTTTGTTCACC
Organism: Microcaecilia unicolor; assembly: GCF_901765095.1. NCBI lineage: Eukaryota > Metazoa > Chordata > Amphibia > Gymnophiona > Siphonopidae > Microcaecilia > Microcaecilia unicolor. The sequence continues at coordinate 688,629,341 of NC_044031.1, forward strand.
CATCCCCCAAGTCACAGTGCTGAAATTCCACATCTGCAGTACTGCCATTCAAGGAGGCATTTTACTCCTGCAGAGCTAGGGATACTTACACCATTTGAAATCTTGTCACCAGAGCTTACATACTGAAAGTATTTATTTGAAAAGCAACATTCAGCCTCTGTTTTGAAAGCTGGGAAAGACCAGCCTCAGCTTGTTACAGTACCAAAAATATCAGAGCACTACTGAACTCGCTAAAAAAAAAAAAAAAAAATTACAAAATATCAACAGAAAAAGGGAAGAACTATTTTAAAAATGGTAATTTCTAAACAAGTTAGGCTACCTGCCAGTAAACTTCTCTTCAGCCTAGTTTAAACAGTGCAACATTGTTTAAAAACTGAAGCTAGTGGCTTACTTCCAGATATAGACATTCAACTATTTTTATAGCTTTGTATACTTTTGAATATAACTGAGTCTAGATATTACTGTAATAAGAAATGCAGGTCCTGAAAATTCCGGCTTCAAGGCGGAACAAATGGGATGATGCAGTTTTTTCCATTTCCAAATGCATAATATGTTCCAGGATTAAAATAAATCCTATCATGTTTCTGCATAAATAATTCCATCAGGGCAAGAGACAATCAGAACCAAAAAGGGAGGGTAGAGTAACTGTATGACTTTTTGTATATTGGGATATCTTGGTATGGGCCTCTGGTAGTTATAGCCCCGTTAGACCTTAGGTACAGAACAAACTGGAATGTAAACCCAAAAAACAAAACTCTTAAAAATGTACCAGTGTGCACAGAGCCATTTATTCACTTCTGTCATCTGATACTGTGGTTTTGGCCTATCACACCTGGCGGGGAGGTATTGAAAAAAGCACACATGTGAACAATCTCTTGCATTATTCCCCTCATCTAAGTATACATTTTATAGCTAATTTTGCATTTTCCATAAGCAATATTTCCTGCTGTCTGTGGAAATATCCACATAGGATAAAAATGAAAAAATGCCTTCAAAATGATAATATTGATTACTAGTAAAACCTCTTATCAGTTACAGTTTGTGAAGAACAGGTGGATATTTTTGTTGAAATGCAACCTGAATAATCTAAAGAAAACTTTTAAATTTGTTAATAGGTGATTTTGCTGTCTTGAGAGTCCAAATAATCTTTTTTGCACGATGGTTGAAATGTCAATTCCACTTACTCAGATGCAGCAAGACCCAGACAACTGCAATAATCTTGACACCAACTGTGGAAGCCTAAGAGTACAGCAATCAAGTTATCTTTTTGTTGTTATACCATGTAAATCTTAGTCTTATCCTCCCCTCCCCCAAATCCCTTCCACGTATACAATTTGCAATTCAAAAATAGAACATTGAGTTATAAGGTTAAACACTAAAGTAACCGACTATGGACTTGATTCATCCAGTCTGAGGCTCGAAAGGATGCCAAGGCAAAATTTAAAAGCATTATTCAAAACATAAGCAAAGACAGCATGGAAAGTTAAAGAGGAGCAAGCTGGGCAAACTGGATGCTCCAAGGTGCAGCTTGAGTCCTGGCTCCAGCTTGGGTCCTAATGGCAGCAGGGCTACCGAGGGGGGGAGCAGGGGGGAGGAATTCCAGGGCCCAGCCTCCAAGGGGGGCCTGGCACCAGGTGATCACATGAATGCAATCATCCAGGTCCTAATAGAAGCAGGAGAGAGACAGACCCTGGCACCGGCCCCCCTTGGAGACTGGGCCTGGGAATTCCCCCCCCCCCACTCCCTCAGCGCTATTCTACATAGTGAATGGAAAAAAGGGATCCCAAGCATTTTAACTCATAATATGAGTTACTGTGTATCTATTTAAGTCACATTTTCAGTAAAAATATAGAAATGCAGTGGAAACAAGCAATAACAATACATATTAGTACACCCTAATGCTGTTGTTGCATCAGTGGAGTAGTTACGGGTAGGCTTGGGTGGGCACAGGCTCACCCATTCTTAGCTCAGGCCTACCCCAGTAGTGGCATCTCACTCCCTCTCCTCTGCCAGCAGCTCAGTATCTGCCCCTCTCAGGTGTACCTCAGAGGCATTCCCGGTAGCTTCAGCAACTCATTTTTGCTACCGGTGCTGGCCTTGTAGACTTCCTTCCACCACATTCTGCCAGTGAGGAAACGGGAAGTGACATCACAAGGGTGGGAAGTGGTGGAAGGAAGCCTGTAGGGCAGGTGCAGGCGACAAAAATGACGTTGCGGCCACCAGAATACCTCTGAGGTACACTGAGGAGGGATGGGGGGGTTTAGAGAGAGGGGGCGCTTACCAGGCCACAGGTGGGGGAGAGAGAGAGATGTTGGATGTGGGTGGGTGGGGGATGGGCTGAAGGGATGGTTAAATGCCCCTGTACTTTATATATCTATGGGGGGGGGGGGGCATGGAAGGGCCCACCCAAAATACCAGGTCTAGCTATGCAACTGTGTTGCATACCTTGAAAAATACAAGACTCAAAAATTTAAACAAAACATAATGGTTATCCAGTGTACATTTAGAAAAGTTTTATGTGACCTTTTTCAATTAGTAACAAACATGGAGCAACTACTGCAAGGTAAATGACAAGGGTAATTTCAGTCACAGAATTTGTTCAAAATGTCCTCCCTGAGCAGATACACAAGTGTGTACACCACTGTCTTATTGCAGTGTTGATCACATGTTGATCAAGTTCTTTCCACGTTCTTTTTACTAGTTTAATCAATCTTTATCAGACGCTTATTTAACCCCCCCCCCCCCCCACCAATGTCTAATTCTTTGTCGAAAATTTAGCAGTGTGTATTTATTTATTTATTTATTACATTTATATGCCATGTTATCCCAAACAAGTTTGGGTTCTATGTAGCTAACAATAAAAATTTTTTAAAGTACAATATAGTAATAATACAATACACAAACTTCACTACTATTGAATAACAAGAGCAGGGTTCCAAGTATGCCTGAGATATAACAATTACAAGTGTGAGTAAGGGATTTACTAAATAAAAATGCTTCCAACAGCTTATGAAATAAGATGTAATTAATAAATATCTTAACAGATTAGGCAGAGAATTCCGTATCTTCATTCCTTGATAGGTAAAGCCTGCATTATGAATAGATGTATAATGAATTTTCTTCAACTTGGGTAATGAAGGATGAGATAGTCCCTAGATGGAAAAGCATTTTGTAAAGGCAATTCTATCAGGTTTTGTATGTAGCAAAAGTAAACAAGCACACAAAGTTTAAAGGTAATCCGAGAATCTATTGGAAGCCAATGTAATATAGCAAGGAAAGGAGTTGCCTTGAAACATAGAAACATGACAGCAGAGAAGGGCCAAATGGCCCATCCAGTCTGCCCATCCTCAGTAACCACTAACTCCACCTTTTCCTAAGAGATCCCATGTGCCTGTACCACACTTTCTTAAATTCTGACACAGTCCTTGTCTCTATGATCACCATCAAGAGGCCATTCCACGCATCCACCACCCTTTCCATGAAGGAGTATTTTCTTAGATTCCTCCTAAGTCTATTTCCTCTTAACTTCATCCTACGCCCTCTCATTCCAGAGTTTTCCTTCATTGGGAAAAGGCTTACCTCCTGTACATTAATGCCACAGAGGTATTTAAAAGTCTCTATTATATTCCGCCTCTCCAGCCTCTCTTCCAGTGTATACATATTGAGGTTCATAAGCCTGTCCCTATATGCTTTATGACAGAGACTGGTGACCAATTTTGTAGCTGCCTTCTGGACTGACTCCATCCTGTTTATATTTTTCTGTACGTGTGGTCTCAAGAATTGCACACAGTACTCTAAATGAGGGCTCACCAGAGGCCACTTATACAAGGGTATTATCGCCTCTTTTTTCTTGCTGGTCATCCCTCTCCTTATGCACTCGAGCATCCTTCTGGCTTTGACCATTGCCTTTTCTACCTGTTTGGCCACCTTCAGATCATCAGACACAATCACCCCCTAAGTCCTGCTCTTCTTTCATATATAGAAGCACTTCACCCCCTATATTGTACTGTTCCCTTGGATTTTTGTAACCCAAGTGAATGACCCTGCATTTCTTAGCATTAAATCTTAGTTGCCAATTATTGGACCACTCTTCAAGCTTCACTAGTTCCTCCGGGATGTCCACCCTATTACAGAGTTTGGTAGCATCCACAAAGAGACAAACCTTACTAGACAGTCCTTCCATAATATCACTCACAAAGATGTTAAAAGAGCCAGCCCAAGGACTGATCCCTGCGGTACACTACTGATAACATCCCTTTCCTTGTAGCAAGCTCCATTTACCACTACCCTCTCCTTCCATTTAAGTAGTTTTTAACCCAGTCAGTCACTTTAGGTGCCATACCGAGGGCACTCAGTTTATTAATCAGTCGCCTGTGTGGAACCGTGTCAAATGCTTTGCTAAAATCTAAGTACACCACATCTAGCGCCCCTCCCATGTCTAACTGTTTGGTCACCCAATCAAAGAACTCAATCAGATTTGTCTGACATGACCTGCCTCTAGTGAAACCATACTGCCTTGGGTCCTGCAGTCCATTTGATTCGAGAAACCTCACAGTGCTCCGCTTTAGAAGCATTTCCATTAGTTTACTCACCACTGAGGTCAGGCTAACATGCCTGTAATTCCTGACCTCCTCCTTATTTCCACTCTTGTGTAGAGGTACCACATCTGCCCTTCTCCAGTTCTCCGGGACCACTCCAGATTTTAAGGAAGTATTGAAGAGCTCAGACAGCGGAACCACCAGAACCTCTCTGAGTTCCTTGAGTACCCTCAGATGTATCCCATCAGGCCCCATCGCTTTATCTAATTTTACTTTAACTATTTCCTCACAAACAAGAATCGGTCCAGGTCTATCATACATCCATCCCCATTAGCATTTGTTTTCTGCAGTCCTACTCCCGGCCTTTCATCTGTGAACACAGAACAGAAATAAATGTTAAGCAGTTCAGCTTTATCCTTATCAGCTTCTACATATTCCTTGAGCCTCACAATGCTATTATAGCACTTCCTCCTGTCAGTTACATATCTGAAAAATGCCTTGTTCCCCAATTTTACCGTATCAGCTATCTTTTCTTCCATTTGCCTCTTTGCTTTCCTTATAGCTTTTCCAACTTCTCTTAGCTTTTCTAGATACTTTTTACTTTCTTGTAATGAGGAACTCTACAAACAAGAGAGGAAGTAGTGTTCCGCGCTGATTGAAGTTTGGGAAGCTTGCCAGGTGCCCTTGGCCTGGATTGGCCGCTGTTGTGGACAGGATGCTGGGCTCGATGGACCCTTGGTCTTTTCCCAGTGTGGCATTACTTATGTACTTATTATGTAAGTTTGTTGACTATAGAGTACTTTAACTGAGTAAACAGCATTACAATAGTCAAACTTAGAGAGTACTAGTGTTTGAAACAAAAAAACAGAATAATGAATTTGGAAAGAAAGGTCTCAATCACTTCAGCCTCCACAATGTATTAAAGACATTGGATACCATCTTAGACACCTGAGGTTCAAATGACAGGTACTGGTCAATAGTTATACCTAAGATTTTCATAGTGGTAACTAACAGGTAAGTCATAGAGATTAGTCAGGATTAGGAACTTGGTTTTGTCATTGTTTAGTTGTCATTTGAAACCAGCAGCCCAGGATTCCATCAGATTCAAACCAGATTTGATAGTAGGCAAGATTTCAACTAGATTGTCTATAAATGGGATGTAAATGGTAACATCCTCGGCATACATAAAGGTGTTGAAACCTCTGGATGCCAGTAAACTATCTAGTGAGCAATCATTAAATTGAACAGAATGGGAGAAAGAGGGGAGCCCTGGGGAACACCATAAACAGAGGATCAAGGTGGAGATATAAGACCAACCTGCTTTACTTGATATTGTCTAGATTTCAGAAAACCATTGTACCATTGCAAGACTATGCCACAGATGCCAAAATGATCCATCAAACTTAGTAAAATACAATTGTCAACTGTATCAAAAGCGCTAGTGTCATAAAACACCTAGCCACCCACCTGGGCTTACCCCACAGCCACTTAGATAGTCTGTTCCCAGCACAGGTCAGATCCGCCTGCACCTGCCACTTGTGCTCTACACTAGCACCCTCCTCCCATCGACTGGGTCACAACTGCCTTTAGGTGAGTCTTCTGCTCTTAAATTATCCCCAGTGATTGCTAGGTTACTGGAGACACACTCCCAGTGGCCCCACTGTTCCCACAAAGCACTCACAGACCCAACACACAAACCACCAGGATTCTTTATCAGTCCAGACAGGCAGGGTGAACAAACAAATGTGTTTATTCTCAGAACTTGGACAGAAAATGTGAAATCAGCAAACAATAACAGGTAACTGAAAAATTGATCAATTAGAAAACTAACTAAACATTTGTTTACTTTCTAGAAAGTACCTGTGGAGATCAGGACATATAGTTGCTCACCAGTTATCAAATATAACTGTTTTACAGAGCTTAAGCAAAGAGCTTTCTCTGTCTGTGCTCCCAGGCTGAAACTGGAGCAAGAGCCAGAACTACTGGGTAGTTTCAAACTCCAGGCCAATCAGAGCCCAGAACAACAACATTTAAAAAAAGCTGGTAATATCAGTCACTTCCTTTATCTGTGTAAACTAAAGAAGGGAATGGTCAGTTCCTTGTAACAGCTTAAAATTATAATATGCACCACCTGCTGGTCAAACTAGAGAAATGCACTTCAAGAATCAATCAAGGGAAACAGGCTTAAAACACACTGTTCTGTCACAGCTAGACATGTCAAACTGTAGAATTAAAATGTTCCTACCTAAGCTCAATTCTTTCCTAAAATTGGCTAGCAAGGTGGTTAAGACAGTCTCTGTACTATATCCAGGTCTGAACCCAGACTGAGAACTATGCAGAATAGAATGTGAATAAATATATTCCCTAAGTTGAGATGACACCAACACCATCATTTAATGTTGTTTGATGCAATAACTTGAAAACAACTCTATTTTCTTCAGTAAACACCATTTTCACCGTTGGAGTAAACAATGACATCACACTTTTGCATAGTACGAATAAGTAAGCGAATTCTGGCCGTCAGTTATACAACGTGTTACTTAACATTTATTTTGGTACACATTACCCACATTTGCTTAAAGTACGCTGTTAAACAACAAAGTTAGATAACAAAATCTAGGGGTTCACTTTCTTTTTCCAAGCAAGCATACATGCTGCACACAACTTGCTTACCCTCAGATTCTATAAATGGCGTCTAAAGTTCAGCATGCAAATATGCACCCAGTTACAGAATAGGGTTAGTTATATGTGTAACAAATTAGCCAATTGGCACTAAATTGGCACTTAATTGGAGATAAGTACTAAAAATGGCTTTAACAAGCACTAATTAGCAGCTGCATACATGCTATTACACACATCCACCACACTTCCAGTAAAGAAACATTTCCTTAGATTACTCCTGAGTCTGTTCTAAAGCTTTATTTCCACTAGAAGAGGCCTGCAGCATCTGCAGTTATATCATGGCGATAACTAAGTGTGGGATTCATCAGGGTGCAGTAAAAATTTGCCTTACATATTCCAATCATTAAATTGAAAATACAATTCTTTTTTCTACCTCTGTTCTCTGGCCATTTCATTTTTCTAATCAACTCATTCATAGTCTCTGGTTTCTGCTATCTTCTTTTAACTCTGGTCCCAGGGTCTCCTATCCACTTGCAATTTCTTTTCTCTTCTCCTGTCTTCACCTTCACCTCTACATCCATCTCAGATATTGATTGTTCACTTTCAGCATTCTTCCATTGATTTTATGCTTCTCTGTCTAATCATGTTTTATCTCCTTCTCACCATTCAGTCCTCAGTCTCACTCTTTTTTTTAACTGCATTTACCTACCCCTTTCAATCTCCTTCACCCCAGCCCTCCTATTCTTCCATGTTCTCTCTCTCTCTCTTGTTCTTTCTTGTCTCCTCACGCCCAATGTCCAACATCTCTACTTTTTTTCCCAGCATCTCCCCTTCTCTACCTCTGTCCAGAATCTCCCCTTCTCTTCTCTTATTTCCCCAGATGTTCAGCATCTCCCCTTCTCCTTTTCCCCTAGGTCTCCAGCATTTCCCCTTCGATTCTCATTTCTTTCCCTATCCACCCCCACCCCAGATGTCCAGCATGTCCCTTTCCTTTCTCTTTTCCCCCTCCCAGGTATCCAGCATTATCCCTTCCCTACCACCAAGGGTTTAGCATTGCCCCTTTTCTTCCCTACCCCAAGTGTCCAGTATCTCTCCTCCCCTTCCCTACAGCACCAAGGGTTCTGATATCTCATTCTCCCACAAGTGTCTAGTATTGCCCCTTCCCTTTTTCTCTCCAGGTATCCATCATCCAGGGGTGGACTGACCATTGGAACAACAGGGCAGTGTACAAGGGCCTACAGCAGTAAGAGGCCCACTCTCCCCTAGCCTCCATCTAGTTTAATCACTTTTAATAGTTGGTTAAGGGCCTATGGACCCTTATTTGCCCTTATTGTTGGGGACCCAGATCAGTATGAATCCACCCCTGTCATCATCTATTCTTCTCTACCCTCAGGTGTGCAGCCACTCCCCTTCCCTACACCCACAAGTGTCCAGCATTGTCTGTTTCCTTCCCTACTCCCTCAAGTGTCCATCATCATTCCTTCTCTTCTATATTCCCTTCAAGATGTTCAGCATTGCCCGTTCCTTCCCTACTCCCCATTAAGGGTCCAGCACTTCCTTTCACTCCCCTACCAGGTATCTAGCATTGCTCCTTCCTTTTCCTATCCCCCCAAGTGTTCTGCATTGCCCTTTCTCTTGTCTTCCCTTTCCTAACTCTCCCTCCACCCTAAGTACCCAGCATCTCACTGCTTCCATTCTGTCACTGTTGTTGCTACTGGAGATGTGCTATTTCTCTTCATGTATAGTTTTGCTGTGCATGTAGAGACTGATTTCTTCAGGTTTCAAGTTCATTTTGTTGCATTCATGTTTCTATTACTGATCTGTGGTCCCTTGTTCCATATTTGTTGAGGGTCTGTCTGTGTTTTGCACATGTGAGCAAGGCATGGAATCTGCTAGCATGACGTTTCTGTGTAGAAATCTTGTAGCAGTCCCATTTGTTTTTTTTCTCATTAGATGGTGTATTGATGTTTTATGACTCAGTTTAATATTTACAGTGCTACCTTCTTATAGGTAAGTTTTTTGCTCTCTCGAGTCCTGGGAGTTAGTGCTGTCATGTACATAAGTAATGCCACACTGGGAAAGACCAAGGGTCCATCGAACCCAGCATCCTGTCCACGACAGCGGCCAATCCAGGCCAAGGGCACCTGGCAAGCTTCCCAAATGTACAAACATTCTATACATGTTATTCCTGGAATTGTGGATTTTTCCCAAGTCCATTTAGTAGTGGTTTATGGACTTGTCCTTTAGGAAACCGTCTAACCCCTTTTTAAACTCTGTCAAGCTAACCGCCTTCACCATGTTCTCCGCAACGAATTCCAGAGTTTAATTATGCGTTGGGTGAAGAAATATTTTCTCCGATTTGTTTTAAATTTACTACACTGTAGTTTCATCGCATGCCCCCTAGTCCTAGTGTTTTTGGAAAACGTGAACAGACGCTTCACATCCACCTGTTCCATTCCACTCATTATTTTATATACCTCCATCATGTCTCCTCTCAGCCGTCTCTTCTCCAAGCTGAAAAGCCCTAGCCTCCTTAGTCTTTCTTCATAGGGAAGTCATCCCATCCCCGCTATCATTTTAGTCGCCCTTCGCTGCACCTTTTCCAATTCTACTATATCTTTCTTGAGATGCGACGACCAGAATTGAACACAATACTCAAGGTGTGGTCGCACCATGGAGCGATACAACGGCATTATAACATCCTCACACCTGTTTTCCATACCTTTCCTAATAATACCCAACATTCTATTCGCTTTCCTAGCCGCAGCAGCACACTGAGCAGAAGGTTTCAGTGTATTATCGACGACGTCACCCAGATCCCTTTCTTGGTCCGTAACTCCTAACATGGAACCTTGCATGACGTAGCTATAATTCGGGTTCTTTTTTCCCACATGCATCACCTTGCACTTGCTCACATTAAACGTCATCTGCCATTTAGCCGCCCAGTCTCGTAAGGTCCTCTTGTAATTTTTCACAATCCTGTCGCGAGTTAACGACTTTGAATAACTTTGTGTCATCAGCAGATTTAATTACCTCACTAGTTACTCCCATCTCTAAATCATTTCTAAATATATAAATGGTATGATAAAGTTCTCAGTGTGTTTTTACATTGTGTTTTGCAGTGGAGGGATTGTGTGTTGGCCTGAGGAGACATCAAAACTTTAATATAATTTAGTTTATCATAACCTCAAATAGGGGTTTAGAACATTTTGCAGAGCTCATGTGTGTTGAAGTGGTTGTCTTTATAACAGACTTGTGTCTGATCAGGTTTAAATTATTACACACTGCCTCTTAAAGGATCTATAAATACAGTGGAATTATATCAATATATGTGTTATGTGGTTTAGGTTTGTTTAAGTGCTTGAAATAATTGAGTTTAAAATATGTAACATTTCACCCATGAAACAGAAATCCATTTTTACCTGCATGTGAAGCCATTGCTTGTCAATAAGATTAGCCAGCAGCTCTTCCTTAGCCTTCACCATCATATCAAATTTATACCCCACATGCATAACGAGAAAAACCTCATTCATTGTCCTTCAATCTCACTGTTTGGGATGGGCCATCCTTGCCATCTCATGGGGTGAGGCAGTGGTGTTCCTAGTCTGTTTGCCACCCAGAGCGGGTCACCGCTACGCCCCCCTGGTGTGTCACCCCCCCAAAGCGCATCACACCCCTCCTGGTGCGTCACCCCCCCCCCAAAGCGTATCACATTCCTCCTGAAGCACATTCCCAGACCTTTCCTCCCAACAAGGGGGTGTGCAGAGCAGACATGCGACTGTCAGCTTTACTGGTCCCCTGCCCCGGAACTGGAAGTAACATTAGAGGGGGCAGGGGACCAGCAGAGCTGACAGCGGTGTGCCTGCTCCATGTACCCCCTTGCTGCCTGCACCCAGGGTAGACCACCCTCACCACCTCACTTTTGGTACTCTACTGGGGTGGAGCATGGGAGTGGGACAAGGGAGGGTCATGAGGGAGAAGGGCAGGTGAGTTTTTCTGTGCCAAAAAGTTGGCAACCCTAGTGCTCCTCCCCCCCAAATTAGTGCTGCCCCAGGCAGACTCCTAGGTGGTCTCATGGTAGGACTGGACACTGGTCCGTTAAGGAAATTTCAGTTTTCATCTTAGCAATCTTCAGAGCAATGCCAAAGTTAAAGTTCTTTCTTTGGACTTTGGGTCCTTACTCAGGGTGATGATGGATAGTAAAGTGAATCTTCAGTTACTGGTATAGACCAGTAAGAAGCTTGGAAGTCCAGCTGCTCCAACTGGACCTCCACAGTGACAAACAAAACAGATTTCTTCCCAGAAAGAAAGAGCCAGTAATTACTTTTCTCCCCAAATAAAACAGTGATTGCTTTCTTAAACCAAAATAAGCAAACAGAGATTGGCTTCCAGTAGTTGTAATACAAACAAAATTCTGCATTGAGGAAGCAAGTAAGCTCCCTGTGCCAAGTCTCTCTCCACTTCAGTGCTCAGGGAAAAGTCACCAGTATGTCTCACTTCACACTCAACAATAGGATTATTCAAGAAAAGTCTTGGGGCTTTGTGTACTCTCTGCTCTGATGATTAGACTAGATTATGAACTTCAGACGGCTCTTTACAGTAAAACATCACTCTGCCCTATCCACTGCAAATCCTGTGCTTTCTAAACATGCCCTGTGAAATGTTTATATAAGCATTTAAAATTATGAAGAACATTTCAAAATTGCTCCGATACTATGAAAAACAACATGGTAGCCCAGAGGTACCCAAATGTGGTCCTAGAGGCACTCCAGCCAGTTAGGTTTTCAGGATACCCACATAAACATTCATGAGAGAGATTTGCATGCACTGCCTCCACTGAATGCAAATCTCTCTCATGAATATTCATTGTGGATATACTGAAAACCTGACTGGTTGGGGTGCCTCCAGGACCAGATTTGGGAACCAACGTTGCCTAAGTCCTGTTTGGTCTTTCATTCCTCTCCTTACTGATGCTGCGGTTTTCAGACAGATTTTCCTCACGGACTCAGGTTAGGGCTGTCTCTCACAGATTTGCCACCAGCCTTGGAGAGACAGCCTTAACCTGAGACTCTGAGGAAAGTTTGTCTGAAAATCGCGGCATCAGGCGCATTGTTATATTTACAGGGAAGAGAAGTCTTTTCTCCATTACAATTGAGCGATTTTAACATCGGAGCCCTTACTGTTTGGTTTTATGACCGGCACAGGGCTCATAACTACAAATTTCTTACATTTTTATGTCATTTATGATGGCTTAGTTGGTTATTTGCAGCGCATTTGTATGATTCGCACAAATGGGGCACACATTTGCACAAAATAACACATTATTGCACATAAAAAATTAGCACTGTGAGTGAATGAAGTGCAATGATCCACCCGTTCGGCAAACTGAAGAGTAGCAAATCTCCTGGACCGGATGGTAGTCATCCTAGAGTACTGCTAGAACTGAAAAATGAGCTTGCGGAGCTACTGCTAGTGATATGCAACTTATCCTTAAAATCGAGCGTGGTACCGGAAGATTGGAGGGTGGCCAATGTAACGCCCATTTTTTAAAAAGGCTCCAGGGGAGATCCGGGAAATTATAGACCGGTGAGTCTGACGTCGGTGCCGGGGAAAATGGTAGAGGCTATTATCAAAAACAAAATTACAGAGCACATCCGAGGACATGGATTACTGAGACCAAGCCAGCATGGCTTTTGTGTGGGGAAATCTTGCCTGACCAATTTACTTAAATTCTTTGAAGGAGTGAACAAACATGTAGACAAAGGGGAGTCGGTTGATATTGTGTATCTGGATTTTCAAAAGGCGTTTGACAAGGTACCTCATGAAAGGCTACAGAGGAAATTGGAGGGTCATGGGATAGGAGGAAATGTCCTATTGTGGATTAAAAACTGGTTGAAGGATAGGAAACAGAGAGTGGGGTTAAATGGGCAGTATTCACAATGGAGAAGGGTAGTTAGTGGGGTTCCTCAGGGGTCCGTGCTAGGACCGCTGCTTTTTAATATATTTATAAATGATTTAGAGATGGGAGTAACTAGCGAGGTAATTAAATTTGCTGATGACACAAAGTTATTCAAAGACGTTAAAACGCGACAGGATTGTGAAAAATTACAAGAGGACCTTACGAGACTGGGAGACTGGGCGGCTAAATGGCAGATGATGTTTAATGTGAGCAAGTGCAAGGTGATGCATGTGGGAAAAAAGAACCCGAATTATAGCTACGTCATGCAAGGTTCCACGTTAGGAGTTACGGACCAAGAAAGGGATCTGGGTGTCGTCGTCGATAACACACTGAAACCTTCTGCTCAGTGTGCTGCTGCGGCTAAGAAAGCGAATAGAATGTTGGGTATTATCAGGAAAGGTATGGAAAACAGGTGTGAGGATGTTATAATGCCGTTGTATCGCTCCATGGTGCGACCACACCTTGAGTATTGTGTTCAATTCTGGTCGCCGCATCTCAAGAAAGATATAGTAGAATTGGAAAAGGTGCAGCGAAGGGCGACTAAAATGATAGCGGGGATGGGACGACTTCCCTATGAAGAAAGACTAAGGAGGCTAGGGCTATACAACTTGGAGAAGAGACGGCTGAGGGGAGACATGATAGAGGTATATAAAATAATGAGTGGAGTGGAACAGGTGGATGTGAAGCGTCTGTTCACGCTTTCCAAAAATACTAAGACTAGGGGGCATGCGATGAAACTACAGTGTAGTAAATTTAAAACAAATCGGAGAAAATTTTTCTTCACCCAACGTGTAATTAAACTCTGGAATTCGTTGCCGGAGAAAGCGGTGAAGGCGGTTAGCTTAGCAGAGTTTAAAAAGGGGTTGGACGGTTTCCTAAAGGACAAGTCCATAAACCGCTACTAAACGGACTTGGGGAAAACTCCAAAATTCCAGGAATAACATGTATTGAATGTTTGTACGTTTGGGAAGTTTGCCAGGTGCCCTTGGCCTGGATTGGCCGCTGTCGTGGACAGGATGCTGGGCTCGATGGACCCTTGGTCTTTTCCCAGTATGGCATTACTTATGTACTTATGACTACCACGTGGGTGCTTAAATTTCTGAGGGTGCTCCTCTCTCTTCTATACATTTGGGGAGGGGTCTTTTACTTAGGTGCACTGGTATTTTTAGGGCACGTCTATACTGAAGACGCCCATAGGAATACATTGGCCTCTTTAGCATTTAGCGCACATCCATCTATTTTTAGGGTGCGCTAAAAACACCAGGTCGCCTAAGTAAAAGACCCTCCGTGGTACATTCTCCTGGTTGTGGATGTTTTATGTCATTCTCCCAAGGACAGATCTTCCGGCAACTATTTTAAGGCACTAGTTCATGGACCTGGGCTTCAAGCATCTGGCTTGGCATTTGAGCAAACGCTTTGGATATGGATTAGAGCAGCTGCTAAGAAACAAGACCATACTATAAATACTACCAGTGTGAAGAAGTTTCAGGCTGACTGTAAGGAGGGAGTTCACTTCTTGGCAGTTGAAAATACATTATATATTTTTTTTTTATTTGGCCTGGCAGTTTTCTCCTGCACTTATAGCAGTGCTTCTCAACCCAGTCCTCGGGACACACCCAGCCAGTCAGGATTTCAGGATATCCATAATGCATATGCTTGAGATAGATTTGCATGCACCACCTCCTTGGTATGCAAATCTATCTCATGCACATTCGTTTTAGATATCCTGAAAACCCGACTGGCTGGGTGTGCCCTGAGGACTAGATTGAGAAACACTGACCTTCAGTACGGCTGCCAACTGGATCCAGATTCACAGGAAAGGGTTAGTCCAGTCCTGGGTTTAGCCTACTACATGCAGGGATTTGTAGTTCTAACTTCCTCATTGTATTCCCTTTCATTTATTGTCAGATTTAAATATAGCATAATTAATCAGTTTATAAACGGAAGATGTTATTTTACCTTCATTAACCAATTTTGTACTAAGCATGTATATTGAATATGTATCTTGTAATGTATTTATTGCAATCGAACTTCTTTTAATCATCCAAGTAATTTATAACCAGTTCAAATATTGTGAAGAGTTTGTTGACCATATAGAATAGGTTTTCATGGATAAGATGATCCAAGGAATATATTCCAAGAGTTCCAATGTGGCCAGTAGATTGTTTTATGATTAATGAGAAATCTAGGGAAAGTGCGGGGTATAAATGCTACAAATAAATAATGCCATGTGAGAAGTATGCCATCTATCGGTATCCATATATTTATCAATAAACAATAAGGTAAAGTGAGTATCCAGATATATTGAAGATGGAATAACACATGAGGAAATAAGTTGCAGAGGAATAGGTGATAACAAATCTCATTTAAGCTTGTCACTATATTGCATCATGCTCCGTAATAACATCTGATAACCAACAGAGTTCATAATGTGCCAATGAGGCTTGGTGGTATGTATAAAAGTCAGGAAAATTAACACTATCTTTTTCTCTGGAAGCAATTTTAGGTACCTTATTTTTCCATAAAAAAGTTACCAATTTAAGGTCCTTTTACTAAGCTGCGATAACATTTTTAGCTCATGGTAGAAATCAACTGGCGGTAAACGCTGATATACCCATATGAATATAATGGGCATCTCGGTGTTTACCACCAGCTGATTTCTACTATGAGCTAAAAATGCTACCGCAGCTTAGTAAAAGATCCCCGAAGTATCTGTGGAGGTGCATTTTCGATGTGAGATCTAAATCCGATTTTGGACATTTTGCGAAAACATCCAAAAATCCAGTAGCAAACATAGCAATTTTCAAACCACAAAAATGTCCAACTTTTTGTTTTGAAAATGGTCATTTGCAAAACGTTTTTGTTCTTAGTGCATCTATCTTTTAGGACCATTAAAAAAAAATCCTAGGGAAAAACGCACAAAAACAAGACATTGGGATGTATGACGAGCCAGCATTCTTAGTAGACTGGCTACACAGACATCCCAGTAGGAAATGGGACACCCTAGGAGGCACTGCAGTGGACTTCATATAAAAGGTCCCAGATTCACATCTCACTGTTACCCCCTTATATGGTATAGTAAGCCCTCAAAATCCCACCAAAAACCTACTGTACCCCACTGCACACCACTACAATAGCCCTTATACCTGCAGGTGTCACCTATATGTAGGTACAATAGGATTTTGGTGGCTTTTGGAGGGTTTACACTTTCTACCACATGTACCAGTTGGAATGGGATATGGGCCTGTACCTCCTTCTCTACAGTGCACTGCACTGACCACTAAGCTACACCAGGGGCCTGCTTGCTGCTCTAATAGGACTCAAAATAACATCTGAAGCTGTCATAGATGCTAGTATATACTGTTTCTTTCACAGTTTTGGGGGTGGGAGGGGGGTCAGTGACCATTGAGGGAGTAAGGGGGGGTCACTTAGTCGTCTAGCCAAACACATCTTAATTTTGGCCCTAGATGTTTTCATTTTGTTCTATTATTGTAGAAAAATGACTATCCATTGTTAACTTTAGTGTCGCCCATGACCCGCCCAAAACACGCTACTTTGAAATTTAGATGGACTGTGGAAAAAAACATCTAAAATCAGGGTGTCAAAAATTGCAACTTGGATTTTTTTTTTGAGAGAAAAACATCCTTCTGTCACCTTATCATGGTTTAAAAAAAAATTTTGTTTTGAAAATGAGCCCCATAGTCTTATAAAATTCTCTAGAAGAAAGACCAGGCATTATCATCAAAATATAGCTGATTTGAGGAGTCAGAACCATTTTAATAGTGTCTAATCTGCCCCACCAAGAAAGGATCAAAGGAGACCATTTATTTATGGTTTCATCTATTGTATTGATTCTGATTTCTCCCAGTTGACTTTATATCTAGAGAAGGAAGAAAATCTATCAACTGTATTCATTAATTGTGAAATTGAAACCTGCAGTTGTATTAAAAATAGAAGTAAATCATTAGCATAGGCCGCAACTTTAATTTGCATATTAGATGTGGTGATTCCAAAGATATGTGGAGTATTACATATTGCTATTGCTATCAATAAAGGTTCAAATGCAATATTGAAAAGAAGAAGAGAGAATGGACAGCCTTGCCTTGTACCTCTATGCAATTCAATGGATGTGGTTATTTTACTATTAACTAGTATCCTGGAGGAAGGATTATTATATAGTATTTTAAGCCAATTGGAAAAATTTAGGATCCAGCTTCTCTCCCTCTCATTCCCTCCCCTTTCCAGCATCTGGTTTGGTTGCTTGATTCCCTGCCTGATGCACTTCCTGTTTACGTAGGGCCAGATGGACGCGGCAGGGGGGAGCGGAGATGCCTGTGTGAATGGCAGCGCTGCGCGACAGGCAAAAAAAAGAATGCAGGGACCGAGGCAGCGGAGCCTAGGGAGAAGAAGAATTTCAGGGCAGGCAGGCCTGCAGGCAACGCTGAACGCTGCCTCCCAAACAGCCATACCCGGAGTCGCAGGAGAAAAGGCAGTGACAGCAAGTGAGGGATGTTGGATGGGCGGGTCTGGAGGGAAAGTGGCTGGGCCTGAGGCCGTCCAGGCCCGCCCGTGGTTACGCCCCTGCCACCACGATTTTAAAAATACAATGATCAGACAACAAAAGGTAGAAAAATAATTTTATTTTCCATTTTCTGATTAGAGTATGTCAGATTTGAAATGTACATCTTGCCAGAGCTAGTGTTGGACATGGCTGGGGTCCAGGGCAGAAACTTGGGAAGGGAACCCAAAGCCCACTACAGGCTTGGAGCTCTCTCTGGTCAGGGGTCAAGGGCAGTTACCCTAGTCACACTCCCCTAACACCATCCCTGACATGTGCCATCTTTATATTTTGCACAGTACAGGAGTAAATGCATCTCTTTCTACATCTCTGGCGTTGTACTAAATAACTGTTTGAGGCTGGGGGGGGGGGGATGGGGACAGGGACAGAGCAGGGACAGGGTCAGAGCTCATGGGGTTGGGGACAAAGCGTGCAGGGACGGGGACAAATCTCACAGGGACAGGAACAAATTTTGTCCCCTTGTCATTCTGTAATGCTGGCTTCATATTCAGCATTTTAGTCTGGTGCATGTGTGTGTGTGTTTGTTAAAAAAAAAAATAACCATAATGAATATGTAAGAGATGTATGTATGCAAACACATTTGCTAACGTGCCAAACCACATCCTTTGCCCCCCAAATGAAACAGCCAAACTACATCCATGGGATACCACTCCAATGAAGTTTGAAGGTGGGCTGGTGGGGATGGATGTCATTGACACACACTGGTCAGCAGTGTTGTGGCCCCAGCTTAAAAATGAATGAAGACCACTGCCTTAGTGTGTCCAGACTCGGTAAGTGCACCAGTGACAGACAGATTGATCCAGTCTGGGTTTTGCTTCCATTGCTTTCAATGGAAGCAAAACCCGGACTGGATCAATCTGTTCTCCTTTTTCTGGAGCCATATTTTATTTATTTTATTTATTTATTGTATTTGTACCCCACATTATCCCACCTTTTTGCAGGCTCAATGTGGCTTACAGGGTGTTAATTTGGTATGATCATTACATAGTATTATATACAGTCGGTAATAAATTGGAAGTAAGAGAGGAATTAATTAGAAGGTAATGGTAAGGTCGTGTCGAAGTGTTTTAGAGCGTTTGGGTGATGTACTGAGTAGTATGGTAACCCTAGCCCAGTGTTGACTTTCTGCAGATACTGTGGGCTAACATTAACACATGACTTGAGTGGAGGAGTAGCCTAGTGGTTAGTGCAGTGGACTTTGATCCTGGGGAACTGAGTTCAATTCCCACTGCAGCTCCTTGTGACTCTGGGAGAGTCACTTAACTCTCCATTGCCCCTGGTACAAAATAAATACCTGAATATATGTAAACCGCTTTGAATGTAGTTGCAAAAAACCTCAGAAAGGCAGTATATCAAGTCCCATTTCCCTTCCCTTTCCCAATAAGAAATAGAGAGAATGCCCTCAAAAGGTGCCGGGTTAAATTTGGGCCTAACACTTGGTAAAATCCTGCGTTACAATGCATTAAGCCCAGATTCTAGTATGTGTTTGTCTTTCTGCCTGTGTGTACAGATGGACAATGAGACAGACAGATGTAGCCTCCCCACTAAGTTCTATCACTTGGATGAAATGTGCCAAAAAAAAAAAAATTGCAGTACAATTGAAGAAAAGGCCTACACAAAAAAGAGAGCTTTCACTTATGATCAATAGCTCTGTTCCAGCTGCAGCACCTCAGGCAAGATATTCCAAAGTAATGCTTTGGCAATAGATATAACCCGGGCTTGCAGTTCAATTTTACAATAAAAATTTTGTAGACGGTATTGACATCAACTCCTGAGAAGCTGATTATAAGGTCCAACCATAATGGAAAATAGCATATGGTTTCAAGAATGGTGGAGCTTCACAATGTGGTGTCTTAAACATACTGGTTACAATTATAAGCCTCCAGGTGTATCCTGCCATTCACGCTGTCTCTCCTCATCTCCCTTTTTTCCATTACATTCCTAATGCCGTACAGACAGCTATTGTTAGAAATCTGCCTTGCCTGAGGAATAAACCTAATTAGCCCAGAAAACTAGTATGTTTGAAACATTAGCCTTATAAAGGTATCTTTGTGCCATCTTTATGGATTAAGATAACTAAGGAGGTATTTTTGTAACAGGGTGCCCCTTTTAGGCACCCTAATGCTGATTGGGGAGTGCCTAATCTATAACAGCATACAGGTGCCCCAATTTCATGGTAGAATACTAGCATAAACCCACATTGGCATGCCCAAATGTAGGCATAGCCAGTTACACCAGGTCTATGGCAGGCGTAACCGGGCATATAGAAGTGCATCAGACTTCACTCATAACTTATCTGTGCTACTTACAGAATACTATAAGTGGATGCTCCGCCCTTGTCCCTCTATGCTCCACCCACATGTATACCCCCTTGCATTTGTGCACCATTGTAGATAGCACTTAGGGTTCTAATGCACATAAGTGGTACTTTTTGGCACACAGAGGGGTGTAGAGGGGTGCCCAACCACAGACGCCTCATTATTGAATTGCCCTTCACGTACCTGAGGGGCTCATGCCAAAAACTTGCCATGTGGTTAATGCAGGCGTAATAGTTTTACCACAGGATAGCAAAGCAGGAAGGGTTTCAGCGTGAGTGTTAACTTGCCTGGAAACCCTTACCGCAGACTGCATTAAAATGCAGTTAAGTATATGATAATGGGATCATTGGGTATCCTGTGGCCATGCAGCACTGTACACTAAACACATATGAGACAGTCCCTACTCAACTGAGCTTACAATCTATCCTAGACAGACAAACAAAGTATTTTTTTGTGCCAGTACCGGTACTGGCACCTTTTTACCTCCTGAGTCCTCCTCTAACTGCTCCCATTTTCTCGCAGCCTGCTTGAGAGGCCGGGTCCCCGATCAATCAGTACAAGACCCAGCCGGCACCAGCACACTCAGCCTTCGAGTCTAGATGCTTGTGGAGGTCATGGTGGGTGGAACTAACAGGGCCTTCCTGAATGCATGGCATTGGACACGAAGCCTCGTCAGTGCTGGTGCCAGGCCTTGTACTGGCTGATGCTTGGGGCACGGACTCTCAAGCAGGCAGGCAGGCAGCGGGAGAAGGAGGATGGGGGGGGGGAGAGGGAGAATAACTGGACATGGATAGCAGGGGAGGACTGGAGAATCGTTGAACATGGATGGCAGGGGAGGACAGGGGGGAAGGAGAATCGCTGGACATAGATGAGAGGGGAGGGCAGGGGAGAGAGAATCACTGGAAATGGATGGGAGGGGAGGGCAGTGGAAAGAGGAGAAATGCTGGACATGGATGGAGAGAAGAGCAGGAGAAAGAGGAGAATTGCTGGACATGAATGGAGGGGAGGGCAGGGGAGAGAGGAGAATTGCTGGACATGGGTGGATGGAGGGGTGGATAGGGGAGAGAGGAAAAATGCTGAACACGGAGGAGAATTGCTAGACATAGATGAATGGAGAGGTGGGCAGGGGAGAGAGGAGAAATGCTGGACGGATGGAGAAGAGGGGAGAGAGAATTATTGCTGGATATGGATACAGAGGAGGGATACAGGGAGGGAAGAGAGAGGAGAAATGCTGGACATGGATGGAAGGGAGGAGAGAGAGCAGAAATGCTGGACATGGATGGAGGGGAGGGAAAAAATGCTGGACATGGATGCAAAGGATGTGATAGAGGAAAAATGATGGGCATGGATGGAGTGGAGGAACGAGAAAAGAAGATGCACATGGATGGAGATGAGGGAAAGGGAAGGGAGAAGAAAAACTGCACATGGATGGAGAAAATAGGCAAAAGCTGGATCCAG
This sequence comes from Microcaecilia unicolor, assembly GCF_901765095.1. Classification (NCBI taxonomy): domain Eukaryota; kingdom Metazoa; phylum Chordata; class Amphibia; order Gymnophiona; family Siphonopidae; genus Microcaecilia; species Microcaecilia unicolor. The sequence continues at coordinate 688,650,815 of NC_044031.1, forward strand.
TCAATTCCACAGAGGACTCAGCTTTTACTTATGGATGTAGGGCAAGAAATGAAGAAGAAAGGAAGAAAGTAAAGAAATAATTGGAAAGGAAGCCCTGGAAATGGAGTTAAGATAATAGATAGAGAGCAGCAGAATCAGCGACTGGGACCAACAGGATCAGAAAAACAAAGTCACCAGAAAACAGAGGTAGAAAAAAATCATTTTATGTTCATTTTAGTGTTTGGAATATGTTCAATTTGAGAATTTACATCTGCTGTCTTATTTTGCACTGTATAAGAGGTTTCTTTCTGTTTTCTTGATATTGTGCTGCACAGGGCCAGTTTTAGACATGGTGAGGCCCAGGCAGAAATTAAGGAGGGGGCCCTTGATCCCTGATCTCCTCTCTTCCCTCCCTCCCCCAATCTCCCCACCTGCATTGCTACTACGCGGTCTAGGCATCTCTTACCCTTCTCCCCACCACGGTCTGTCTCCCTCCCTTCCCTCACCTTGTGGTCTTCTTTAAAAATGTATTTCCCTTCTCAGAGGGGCTCTGGCTCAGCAGCCATCCTCACAAGCTGCCTCCGTCTGCCCCGAAGCTTTCCCTCTCTGCCGCGATCCACCCAGGTGGAAACAGGAAATTGCGTCGGGGGGGGGGGGGGGGGGGGCAGATCGCGGCAGAGAGGGAAAGTTTCGGGGCAGCCAGAGGCATCTTGTGAGGATGGCTGCTGTGCCAGGGCCCTTCTGAGAAGAGAAATATATTTTTAAAGAAGATCGGGAAAGTGAGGGGAAGGGAGGAGGCAATGGACTGTGGTGGGGAGAAGGGAAAGTGATGCCTGGACCGTGGGGCCCCCTGGAGCTGTAGGGCCCAAGGCAGTTGCTCTGTTTGCCCCCCCCCCCCCCCAACACTGGCCCTGGTGCTGCATGAAGAATCTGGCTTCTTAGGATTACAGATTAATTTTTGAAGAATTTGAAGAGGGGCTATCTCTGTTCTCCATGTGTGACTGCGAGGCCAAATGTCTGAATAGGGAAGTGTTTGTTAGGTTCTGAGATTTTTATAAGACATTGTGTTTCAGATTTCACAAGACTGTTCTCCTAATTCCTGGTCTATGTACTAATTTGGTCTGTGTCATTTTGGGTATACTGGAGCTATAAAAGCTTACAGAAATTATTTATAACTAGTAAAAAAGGCCCGTTTCTGGAACGAATGAAACGGGCGCTAGCAAGGTTTTCCTGGGAGTGTGTATCTTTGAGAGAGAGAGCCAGAGTGAATGTGCGGGTGTGTGACAGAGTGAGACTGTCTGTGTGACAGTGTGTGTGTGAGAATGAGAGTGTGTGACAGGGCCCCTTCCCCTGTTCCTAATGCCCCTCACCCCGTTCTCTCCCCTCCTTTTCCTCCTCCTTCCCACACTTTGGGTTCCTTAAGGCTTTCAAAAGTCTATGTACCCCCATGGCCCTAATGCCCAGTATCCAGATACCCCACCGCTTTCCTCCTCACCCCTCCCCCAAGATGCAATACTTTCACGTCCTTAATTTTTTTTTTAAAAGTGTCCTATCTACCCTGTGTCCAAATGCCCAGCATTCAGATTGTGTTCCTCTCGTAAATTTTCATTTCTTTCATTCATTCAGAACTTGCCCCCCCCTGAACACTTTTGGTTCTTTCAGTCTTTTAAAACTCTCCTATGTACCCTGTGTGCTAATGGCCAGCATTGAGATTGTTTTCCTGTCCCAAATTTGCATGTCTTTCAGTCATTCACAACTCCCCCCCCCCCCTTCTCCAGTTTAACACTTTCGTTTCCTTCAGTCTTTTAAAACTCTCCTATCTACCCTATGTCCTAATGGCCAGCATTCAGATTGTTTTCCTTTCCCAAATGTTCATGTCTTTCAGTCATTCAGAACTCCCCCCCTCCCCCCATTTAACACTTTTGTTTCCTTCAGTCTTTTAAAACTCTCCTATCAACCCTGTGTCCTAATGGCCAGCACTCAGATTGTTTTGCTTTGCCAAATTGTCTGTCACTGATGTCACTGACCTCAGTGCGTGCCTGCCTAGCAGACCACTTCCGGCAGGCACGGTCCCAGGCACATCCTGTTGGAGGTGAGAATTATTATATAGGATGAAAAAACATCAGAAGTTATTTTTTTTCTATACTGGTATAATATTTTCAGTGATGCCTGTTTATATGCGCCATGGCTGGTAAAAGGGGTGTGGCTACCAAATGGCAGAGCCATAGATGTGACCCCGCCCCTAAGGTTACCCATAATGAGTACTGGTACCTTTTTTCCTACTAAAAAGCACTGAACAAACAGCACAAATAAAGGATTAGGGAATTACTTATTATGGGAATGATTAAAACAGGTATGGGTACTGAACAGATGAATAGGAGTTATTAATTAAAAGCAGCCTCAAAAAAGATGGGCTTTTAGTCTAGATTTTAATATAGCCAGAGATTGAGCCTGATGTACCAACTGAGGAAGTCTATTTCCAAGCATATGGTACAGCAAGATAAAAGTGGAGTCCGGAGTTGGCAGTGGAAGAGAAGGGTACAGATAGGAGAGACTTACCAGATAAACGGAGTTCCCAGGAAGGGGTGTAGGGAGTGAGGACAGTGGAGAGAAACCAAGGGGTTGCAGTCCATCCACCCCCTGCCTTAACATCAATACAAATGCCCTGGTGGTCTAATGGATTCCCTCCTTCCTGACTGGAACCCCCATTCCCAATAAAAAAAAATTATTCTGGTTTCCAACAAATGTAAATCCATACCATACTTTAGTAAATATGCCCCTTAGTGCACACTACATTGATTTATTTTTTTATTTATTTATTTGTAGCATTTGTATCCCACATTTTCCCACCAATTTGCAGGCTCAATGTGGCTTACATTTGCCGTAGTGGCGATTGCCATTTCCAGTTAGCAGAGTTACAATGGTATTGGATTAAGGTGCATACATACATGGTAAAGAAGATTACATCAATTATAGAGAAATCTTTTTCGACATAAGGATGAAAGTGGTATTGCATTAAGGTGCATACAAACATAAGTACATAAGTAATGCCACACTGGGAAAAGACCAAGGGTCCATCGAGCCCAGCATCCTATCCACGACAGCAGCCAATCCAAGTCAAGGGCACCTGGCAAGCTTCCCAAACGTACAAACATTCTATACATGTTATTCCCGGAATTGTGGATTTTTCCCAAGTTCATTTAGTAGCGGTTTATGGACTTGTCCTTTAGGAAACCGTCTAACCCCTTTTTAAACTATGCCAAGCTAACCGCCTTCACCATGTTCTCCGCAACGAATTCCAGAGTTTAATTACGCGTTAGGTGAAGAAAACTTTTCTCCGATTGGTTTTAAATTTACTACACTGTATTTTCATCGCATGCCCCCTAGTCCTAGTATTTTTGGAAAGCGTGAACAGACGCTTCACATCCACCTGTTCCACTCCACTCATTATTTTATATACCTCTATCATGTCTCCCCTCAGCCGTCTCTTCTCCAAACTGAAAAGCCCTAGCCTCCTTAGTCTTTCTTCATAGGGAAGTTGTCCCATCCCCGCTATCATTTTAGTCGCCCTTCGCTGCACCTTTTCCAGTTCCACTATATCTTTCTTGAGATGCGGCGACCAGAATTGAACACAATACTCAAGGTGCAGTCGCACCATGGAGCGATATAATGGCATTATAACATCCTCACACCTGTTTTCCATACCTTTCCTAATAATACCCAACATTCTATTCGCTTTCCGAGCTGCAGCAGCACAATGAGCAGAAGGTTTCAATGTATTATCGACAATGACACCCAGATCCCTTTCTTGGTCCGTAACTCCTAATGTGGAACCTTGCATGATGTAGCTATAATTCGGGTTCTTTTTTCCCCACATGCATCACCTTGCACTTGCTCACATTAAACATCATCTGCCATCTAGCCGCCCAGTCTCCCAGTCTCGTAAGGTCCTTCTGTAATTTTTCACAATCCTGTCGCGAGTTAACGACTTTGAATAACTTTGTGTCATCAGCAGATTTAATTACCTCGCTAGTTACTCCCATCTCTAAATCATTTATAAATATATATAAAGAAGAATATGTTATGTTATTGTCTGTAGGTTCCTGAGTAATAGATTGGATTGTATCATATGTTAGGTCATCAATTATAGAGAAATAATTTTCGTCATAGGATTAGAGTGGTAGTGCTTGTTCAGTTTTCAGTATGTTAACCTATGAATTAATGTTAATTCAATTAAAACATGCTGAAAAGTTTTTAACATGCATTAAAACAGAAATGTATTTTATTATATTCTCCAACAACAGGCAAGAGCAAATTTTTTATGTTTTTTTAAAAAAAACGGATTATCAGCAAATAGCAATAGATAGTAATATAGTCCAGTTTAAATTTTCTTTATGTCCTCTTAATCTTTGAAGAATAGTAGAATCTTTTTACACAAACACAATTTATAGCACAGATACTTCAGCATCAGAAGTTAATCATATATATTTTTTCTGAACCTCAGTGATGTAAATCGCCATCCTTTAGATAGAATCGATTTAATAACATCAAATTCTTCACTGGTTCTTTTATTTTCTTTCTAAGTTTCTAAATTTCGTATTCAATACATATAAATTTTTGAACTTATCACTTATCTTTTCAATTTTTCAAAGTTTGTCGGACCCAGGGGATCATCTGCCCGACATGCACGTTTCGCCCATAGTGGGCTGTCTCAAGGACATTCCCCTGCAATATAGATAAGAGTTAATTAATAGTCTCCCCAGATATTGGCAGTAAGCCTACATTCAGAGAGCACCCAAAAAACTAAAGGTAAACTCACCCCGTGTTTCTTTTAGCGTCAGCTCAGCAAAAGTTATTAGCCAAGATGGCGCCAGCTTTTTTTAGAGCTAATTAAATAGACGCTACGTTATGACGTTTTAAAGTTTGTAAGCCCCGCCCCCCAAGGCGTTCCACCGGTAGCAAAAAAACCAGTAATGCTACCGGTGGAAGACGGGTGTAATTCAAATAAGAGATGTCCATTCGATTTCAGCGTTCAGTCCCTTAGGTGAAACAGTTTGAAGCATAAAGATATTAAATTGCTCTCTATAATTCAGCAATTTCTTAGTTGACCCACCCTCCTCCCGATCATCTAAACATTCAACAATCCTCCATCTTATATCCTCCCATGTATGATGTTTCTGAAGCCAATGATCTACCAGTGGAGCTTGCAGATTTTGTGTTTGAATTTTTGATTTATGCTCATTAAGGCGTGTTTTAATAGATCTAGAGGTCCTACCAATATAAACTAAATCGCAAGGGCATATAATAGCATATATCACATTCTTACTTTCACAGTTAGTTTTTGAAATACTTTTAATAGTCCTATCTCTGTCTGGTACTGACCAGCTTTCCCCAGTTATCGCAGACGGGCACCACTGACAGTGTCCGCAAGCAGTTTGACTACCCTGCATGTCAGCTGTAGGACGCTTCGTAAAGAATTTATTTTTACTAAGGCGTTCTCCCAATGTTTTACCCCTAGTAAAAGAGATAAGAGGCATATCTTCAAAGCATGAGTACAGTCTCATAATATGCCAGTGATTTTTAATAGCTTTGGCTATTTTCTGGCTAGTCTCGGTGAAAGGCAAAATACAAGTGAGACAGTCCTCTTCCACTTTATCAATTTCTTGTATCAGAAGTGATCTCTGAGCAAATCTTGCTCTAGTATATGCTCTTTTTATAGCCAGTTTTGGATAGCCCCTTGCCCGAAATCTTTCTTTCAACTCTCTAGCTTGCTTTTTAAACTCAGTCAAAGAGGAACATACTCGCCTAACACGCAGAAATTGGCTAATGGGAAGATTATACTTCAAATGAAAAGGATGGAAACTGTTGAATTGCAAAAAAGTATTTCTACTAGTTGGTTTCCGATATAGAGAGGTACATATTATATTATTATATTCTGTCATTGCAGAGAGAAAGCAGATTGTGATTCCCAGGCAATTATCAACGCTGATTGGTTTAGTAACTAATTAAGTTACATAGTAAATGACGGCAGATAAAGATCTTATTGGGCAGATGGTCCACCCAGTCTGCCCAATAAGATAAACTCATTTACATGGTATGTGATACTTTATATGTATACCCGAGTTTCATTTGTCCTTGCCATTCTCAGGGCACAGACCGTACAAGTGTGCCCAGCACTCTTCTTGTATTAAGTTCTGAAGATAACTTCAAAACCTCTTAAAATTTACAGTCCAGTCCATCCATATCTATTCAGTCACAATCAGGGCGTAGACCATAGAAGTCTGCCTAACACCGGTTTCGCTTCCCAATTGCTGGTGTCGCCACCTAATCTCCGCTAAGATTCCGTGGATCCATTCCTTCTAAACTGGATTACTTTGTGTTTATCCCACTCATGTTTGAATTCCATTACCGTTTTCATCTCCACCACCTCCAGCTGGATGGCATTCCACATATCCACCACCTCTCCGTGAAAAAATACTTCCTGACTACTCCTGAGTCTGCCACACTTCAACCTCAATTCATGTCCTCTAGTTCTACCGCCTTCCTGTCTCCGGAAAAGGTTCATTTGCGGATTAATACCTTTCAAATATTTGAACGTCTGTATCATGTCACCCCTGTTTCTCCTTTCCACCAGGGTATACATGTTCAGGTCAGCAAGTCTCTCCTCGTACGGTTTGCTCAGCACTCTTCTTGTACTAAGTACTGATGCTAACGTTGAGCCCCTTAACATTTACACTCCAGCCCATCCCTATTCAGTCACGATCAGGGCATAGACTGTAGAAGTCTGCCCAGCACCGGTTTTGTTTCCCAATTACCGGCTACGACACCTAATCTCTGCTAAGATTTGTGTTTATTCCACGCATTTTTGAATTCCATTACCGTTTGTACGTGAAAATCCAGAATATGACTGGATTTGCGTGTGCAACTTAAATTGTGCTATATAGAATGCAGGGAACTCATTTTCAAAGCACTTAGACGTACAAAGTTCCATAGGTTACCATATAAGTAATTTTGTATGTCTAAGTGCTTTGAAAATACGCCTCCACATAAGTTACATGCAGTATTGCACAATAGTGCTTAGGCGCCCTGATGACATATTTGTGGGTAAATGTACATTCACACAGGTAAGTGCTAATATTCCATATATTTGTCTGTGCAAGGGGTGTCTAGATTATAGAATTGCCCTATGTCTATAAACAGCTATGTATACTTGTTACTGCTAGAACAATAATAATAGTAATAATAATAATACCTAAAGCCAGATGAACACGTTGAAGCTTATTTTAATTTTATGTCCTAGGCTGGACCGTTGATGTGACAATTACTGTTATCAAACAAACAACATGGAGATGCCTATGGTGAAAACTCAGGAGGAGCTAATCTTTCTGTGTCAACATGTTTAACATCCATCCCAACCATGCCAAGGTCCTGATGAATTGCTAATCAAATAGAATAGGAAGCTGGCATTCAGATGGTATTGCTGTTACAGGAGGATAAAGAGCCAGTTGCCAGACAGGAGCTCAAGTTTCCTTTGTGTCTATTTTATCACTCATCAGTATATGGGAGAAAATAATGAGACCATAACAATGACAGCATGCTGCAGCCTTTGCTTGCAGTGACTCTGAAAATTTATGGTTGAGCATAAATCTTATGATGGAAACATGGCATATCTCCATGACAATCAACAATGATTCACCCATAGGCGCCAACTTTCAAAATGATTGGGGTTGCTTACACAATTCCAATTATTCCTTCCTAGATAGAATGAAGGTGTTAGCTTAGTATTGGGGGGGGGGGGGGGTCACCATTAACACCTATGGGCTCACCAGTAGCTGAATGCGGAGCCTTTTGTAGAATACATATAAGGACTTGAAGGAGTGCATGTGTAATTACAGAGTGGAAGCAGCCATTTTACAAATGTACATGGGGAAAAATGAGTGACACAAACTTGGCAGCTTCCACATGTTCCAGCACTTCCACAAGGAAGCCATAATTTTGCAGCTTTTAAGTGTAAAAAGAGTAGTTACTTACCTGTAACAGGTGTTCTCCGAAGACAGCAGGCAATATATTCTCACAATTGGGTGACGTCACGTCGGCCCGGAGGACTTTCTAGCAAAGTCCATATGAAAATGAAAAAATGTCCCTCGTCGCGCGGGCGGATGCAGTGCGCATGCGCGCGTCCATTTTCCCGCCCGCCGCGAGGGCACATTCCTCAGTTGATTTTCAAGAAATAGAGGAATACAACTGCAAAGGGGAGGTGGGAGGGTTGTGAGAATATATTGCCTGCTGTCTTCGGAGAACACCTGTTACAGGTAAGTAACTACTCTTTCTCCAAAGACAAGCAGGCCAATATTCTCACAATTGGGTATCCCTAGCCCCCAGGCTCATTCAACATAACAAAGAATGGTCAATTGGGCCTCGCAACGGCGAGGACATAATAGAATTGACCTGAAACAAAAAACAACTAACTGAGAGTGCAGCCTGGAACAGAATAAAAATGGGCCTAGGGGGGTGGAGTTGGATTCTAAACCCCAAACAGACTCTGCAGCACCGACTGCCCAAACCGACTGTCGCGTCGGCTATGCTGCTGAAGGCAGTAATGCGATGTGAATGTGTGGATTGAAGACCACGTCGCAGCTTTGCAAATCTCTTCTATGGTGGCTGACTTTAGATGAGCCAGTGACGCCGCCATGGCTCTAACATTATGAGCCGTGACATGGCCGTCCAAAGTCAGCCCAGCTTGGGCATAAGAGAAAGAAATGCAATCTGCTAGCCAATTAGAAATGGTGCGTTTTCCGACAGCAACTCCCCTCTTATTGGGATTAAAAGAAATAAACAGATGGGCGGACTGTCTGAAGGGGCGTGTCTGCTCCACGTAACAGGCCAGTGCTCTTTTACAGTCCAAAGTGTGCAACTTGCTTTCGCCCGGGCTCATGTGAGGAGGGGGGAAAAATGTTGGCAAGACAATTGACTGGTTCAGATGGAACTCCGACACCACCTTCGGTAAAAACTTTGGGAGCGTGCGGAGAACTACTCTGTCATGATGAAAGACAAGGAAAGGTGCATGAACTACCAGGGCCTGAAGCTCACTGACCCTACGAGCTGAAGTAACCGCCACCAAGAAAATGACCTTCAAGGTCAAGTACTTCAGATGACAGGAATCCAGTGGCTCGAAAGGAGTTGTCATCAGCTGGGTGAGAACGACGTTGAGATCCCATGGCACTGGAGGAGGTTTGACAGGGGGCTTTGTCAAAAACAAACCTCTCATGAAACGCATGACTAAAGGCTGTCCAGAGATAGGCAAACCATCTACATGTGAATGATAAGCACTGATTGCGCTAAGATGAACCTTGACCGAGTTGGTTTTAAGACCAGACTCGGATAAATGCAAAAGGTACTCAAGCAAGGTCCGTGCAGGACAAGAGAAAGGATCTAGACCCTTGCTATCACACCAGACGGCAAACCTCTTCCATTTAAAAGAGTAACACTTATGTGTGGAATCTTTTCTGGAAGCAAACAAGACTCTGGAGACACCCTCAGAGAGACCAAAAGAGGCAACCTCTACGCTCGCAACATCCGGGCCGTGAGAGCTAGAGACCGGAGGTTGGGATGCAGAAGCGCCCCTTCGTTCTGAGTAATGAGGGTCGGAAAACAGTCCAATCTCCATGGCTCTTCTGAAGAAAGTTCCAGAAGAAGGGGAAACCAAATCTGATGGGGCCAAAAGGGCGCTATCAGAATCATGGTTCCCTGGTCTTGCTTGAGTTTCAGGAGAGTCTTCCCCACTAAAGGGATGGGAGGATACGCATATAGGAGTCCTGTCCCCCCAAAAAGGAGGAAGGCATCCGATGCTAGTCTGCCGTGGGCCTGAAGTCTGGAACAGAATTGAGGAACCTTGTGAGTGTCCTGGGAAGCAAAAAGATCTATCGATGGAGTGCCCCAAACTCGAAAGATCTTTTTGGCAATAGTCATGTTCAAGGACCACTCGTGAGGCTGCATAACTCTGCTGAGCCTGTCGGCCAGACTGCTGTTTACACCGGCTAGATAAGTGGCTTTGAGAAACATTCCGTTTTGACAGGCCCATAGCCACATCTGCACGGCCTCCTGACACAGAGGGCGAGATCCGGTACCCCCTTGCTTGTTGGTGTAATACATTGCCACCTGATTGTCTGTCTGAATGAGAACAATTTTGTTGGATAGCCAATCTCTGAAGGCCTTCAGGGCGTTCCAGATCGCTTGCAATTCCAGGAGATTGATCTGGAGATGCCTCTCCTGAAGAGACCAAGCTCCTTGAGTGTGAAGCCCATCTACATGCGCTCCCCACCCGAGGAGGGACACATCCGTCGTCAGCACTTTTTGAGGCTGAGGAATTTGGAATGGGCGTCCCAAGACCAGATTGGATCGAATGGTCCACCAATTTAGGGAGTTGCGAAAATTGATGGACAGTCAGATAACATCCTCTAGATTCCCTGTGGCTTGAAACCACTGAGAAGCTAGGGTCCATTGAGCAGATCTCATGTGTAAACGTGCCATGGGTGTCACATGAACTGTGGAGGCCATGTGGCCAAGCAATCTCAACATCTGCCGAGCTGTGATCTGCTGAGACGCTTGCACTTTGGAAACCAGAGACAGAAGTCTGTCCGCTCTGGGTCCTGGAAGATATGCACAAGCTGTCTTTGTGCACAACAGAGCTCCTATGAATTCCAATTTTTGAGCTGGGACGAGATGGGACTTGGGATAATTGATGACAAACCCCAGCATCTCTAGCACCTGAATAGTCATCCGCATGGACTGCAAAGTTTCTTGCGGAGAGGTGTTCTTCACCAGCCAATCGCCAAGATAAGGGAACACATGCACTCCCAGTCTGCGTAGCAACGCTGCCACAACTGCCAGGCACTTTGTAAAAACCCTGGGTGCAGACGCCAAGCCAAAAGGCAAAACACAGTACTGAAAGTGCTGTGATCCCAGCCGAAATCGAAGATACTTCCTGTGAGCTGGAAGTATCGATATGTGAGTGTAAGCGTCCTTCAAGTCCAGAGAGCATAGCCAATCGTTTTCTTGAATCAGGGGAAGAAGGGTGCCCAGGGAAAGCATCCTGAACTTTTCTCGGACCAGGAATTTGTTCAGGGCCCTTAGGTCTAGGATGGGATGCATCCCCCCTGTTTTCTTTTCCACAAGAAAGTACCTGGAATAGAATCCCAGCCCTTCTTGCCCTGGTGGTACGGGCTCGACCGCATTGGTGCTGAGAAGGGCGGAGAGTTCCTCTGCAAGTACCTGCTTGTGGTAGGAGCTGAAAGACTGAGCTCCTGGTGGGCAATTTGGAGGTTCGGAAATCAAATTGAGAGCGTACCCGAACCGGACTATTTGGAGAACCCACCGATCGGAGGTTAAGAGAGGCCACCTTTGGTGAAAAAATTTTAACCTCCCCCCGACCGGCAGATCGTTCGGCACAGGTACTTTGATTCCGGCTATGCTCTGCTGGAGCCAGTCAAAAACCCGTCCCTGGTTTTTGCTGGGGAGCTGCAGGGGCCTGCTTCGGTGCCCGCTGCTGACGAGAGCGAGCGGGCTGGGGTCGAGCCTGAACCGGCTGACGGGAATAAGAAGTGTACTTGCGGTTTCTAGAAACGTAAGGAGCACTTCTTTTTCCCTTAAAAAACTTCCTAGTAGTGGAAGTGGATGCAGAAGGCGCCCGGCGGGAGAGAGAATCCATAGCGTTGTCACGCTGGTAGAGATGATCAATCATCTCTTCTACCTTCTCTCCGAAAAGGTGATCCCCCCGGCATGGGATATCTGCTATCTTCCGCTGAGTTTGTTCCTCCAGGTTAGAGGCATGCAGCCATGAGAGCCTGCGTATCGCTATACCTTGAGCAGAGAAGCGAGATACCACATCGCAAGTGTCAAAAACGCCCCTGGACAGGAACTTGCGACACGCCTTCTGCTGCCTGATCACTTGACGAAAGGGTTCGGCTTTCTTCTGTGGGAGTGTATCTACCAAACTCTCAAGTTGCCTCACAGAGTTCCGTAAATGAATACTCGTGTAGAGTTGGTACGACTGGATCTTGGCGGCGAGCAGACCAGCCTGATACGCCTTTCTCCCAAAAGAGTACAAAGTTCCATACTCCCACCCCGGGGGCGCCGAGGAGAAGCTCCTGGAACTCTTGGCTCTTCTGAGAGCGGAATCCACCACCGCTGAATCATGAGACAACTGAGCCCGCATGAGACTGGGTTCCCCGTGGATCCGGTATTGGGACTCAACTTTTTTGGGGACGGTTGGACAAGAAAAAGGCTTCTCCCAGTTCCTCAACATAAGTTCCTTGAGAGTCTCATGGAAAGGAACTGTGGCAGAAGATGAAGGTGGAGATGGATAGTCCAAAACCTCAAGCATTTTAGCTCTGGGCTCATCCACAATTTCCACGGGGAAGGGGATGGCCTCAGACATCTCCCGAACAAAAGATGAGAAAGACAAGCTCTCGGGAGGAGACAGCTGTCTTTGTGGCGAGGGAGTGGAATCAGATGGGATGCCTTGAGAGTCCTCACCAGAGAACTCCCCATGCACCCCATCATCATCCTCTGATGAGGTATTGTCAGATGGGGCTAAAAGCTCAGATAGAGCCGCCCGGATCTGAGCCCGTCTCGACGAAGAGGCTTGACGGCCTCTATGACGATGTTGAGAAGTTGACGGTCCCTGAGACTCCGGAGAAGCTTCCTGCTCCGATGTCTCGGGAGAGCCAACTCGGGAAGTCAAAGACACCGGTGCCGGAGGTGGCACCGGTGAAACAGACCTCACCACAGGCTGAAGGCCTGATGCATAAACATCCAGCACTGGCAATGTTGATACCTCCGACGCCGTCGGCACCGGTGCCTCTGAAACCATCGACACCGGCACCGCCGGCGCCGTCGGCACCGACAACCTCGGTGCCGATTGCCACTGCTGCATCATTTCCATAAAAAAAGGAAAAAGGGCCTGCATACGCTCATCAAGAGTTGCTGCCGGAAGATGCTGAGGGGTCGGTTGAGGCATTGGAGGCAAAGTCTGCTGAGGTTGGGGAGTGGGGACTCGGCTGCCAGTGACCCCGCGCGTCGGTACCTCAGTAATAGAGGGGGAGCGATCCTCTCGGCACCGACGCTTCTCGGGTATCGAATGTATCGATGCAAAGGAGAACAACGACGGTGCCTCTTGGCCTTCGCCCGACGCCCGTCGTCGAGACTCCTCGGCACCGGAGAAGAGGACGTGGAATCCACACATCTCTTCGGGGCCGGGTCCGATGCAGGACGGTCCCGGGGGGTCTGCAAAGCAGGAGGCGCCGAGGCGGGTGGAGACCCACTTGATGCATCACTGCTCCCAGCGTGCATCGGTCGAATGGCAGCCTGTCCCCAGTCTCCCGGTGCCGACGCTTCCTTCGACGTCGACCTCGAAAACGCCGGCTTCGAAGGCATCGTCCTCGACGGCACCGACTTCACCGGCACCGACTTCAGTGGCGCCGATTTGGACGGCGCCGACGTCGAAGCATCGGGCCCAAAAATCTTCTCCCTTTGGGCATCTTGGGAGAGCAGTGTCTGCTTTTTCATAGCGAGACACAGTTTGCAGCCCTCCGAGCGGTGGTCCGGCCCAAGGCACTGTATACACCACGAGTGTGTGTCAGTGCTGGAGATGGCCCGATGACAGCAGGCACAAGGCTTGAAGCCGCTGGGCGTCTTCGATGACATATCGGGAAAAACTGTCCCTGCCAAATCAAAAGACGCGATTGTGTCATTAAAAGAAAGGACACAAGAAAAAAAGGGAAAAAATAAATCCCGAACGAGCGATTTAAATAAAATCGCAGGCTAAAAGAAAGGAAACTTAATAAACGAAAAAACAATACTAATAAACACTAAAGAAGGATACTTTTTTCGAAGAATCTTCACCTCCGGGCACAGCAACACAAAGACGTAGTCAATCTCCGTGTCACCTTAGACGCGGAGAAGAAAAAACTGAGGAATGTGCCCTCGCGGCGGGCGGGAAAACGGACTCACGCATGTGCACTGCATCCGCCCGCGCGACGAAGGACATTTTTTCATTTTCATATGGACTTTGCTAGAAAGTCCTCCGGGCCGACGTGACGTCACCCAATTGTGAGAATATTGGCCTGCTTGTCTTTGGAGAAGGTGCCAGTTCCACATGGAGCCAGATCATTTTATAAATCTTTATGTATTAGCGCTGCCAATTAATTTGTGATGCTGCTATTTTTTTTTTTTTGGAGGCAGAAATAAACAATGGGGGGATTAAGAAGAATTGCTCCTTTAATCTCATGTGTAAAGCTCTGACTTAAATGAGCCTTTTTAACAAAACACATCTGTGTACACCTCTGAGCTGGTGCAAAACCCAGCGGGGAATTGGTTTTTCAATATATGTTTAATCCCTTTGAAATAATGGGGAATACATATGCAGAGTTTCATGTCCCCACCATGTCACTACTATGCCCCCTTGACATCACTGCATGCTGTAGATCTTTATGTGTAAAATAGCAGCTTGCTGAAAACTCAACTGGCAGTAAGATCTCTAGGGGCCAGATGCACTAAACTTAACGAGCCAGTAACGTGGGTTTTAAACTGGATCTAGCCAGTTTAACGTGCAAGTAGTAAACAAGGACATGCACAAAAGGGCATTGTCCTGTCACGGTAGCAGCTAACGAAAACGGAATGCAGATGAGCAAATTAATATTATAACGTGTACAATTCGTATTACAATGAGATGCACTACCGTTTTCCGATCCCCTCACCGTAGAAAACCTAATGGGAGGTCTGCACCTCTCATTGGGGCTGCTGTGAGGGAATCGGAATTAAAAGGAGCTAGGGATTTTTTCTGGACGCTGTGACTGATCTGATCTGTGTTTTAAAATGGAAACGTTGATTCTCTGTTTTCTAGCTCTTATACTTCCTTATCAGGTACCCACTGCGGCTCGTCCAAACAGAAGGGGCTGCTGAGCATTCCGCTCTCGGGGACCATAAACAGCCCGCTTGGCGACCACACCAATTTCTTCCCATCATGTTCAGAGGACATCTCTGCCCCCCCCCGACCCGAAGAGCCACTCCAGTCCAGCCCCCAAAGGGAAAAACTACTGAGTAAAGAACAACTCAGCCAATCAGACATACCACCGCGCACACCCTCATCATAATTGGCAGCAGCTTGGCCCAAAGACACATTTGGCGCTGCTCGACGCTTTCTGTTTTTGAGTTTATGTGTGGGGCATGTCGTGCCACACACTGCAAGCCAATCCCGTTCTTCAAAGAATGACAGGTGGGAGAGGAGCTGTGCGTATGCCTGATAAGTTACCAATAAGATGTTTGGAAAGAAAAATTTTCTTCTAGCACAGTGAATACTGTGAACCAATCATCGATCAGAGTGGATGTGTTGCAGATTGTGATTGGAAGATTCCAAGGTGAGGGAAAAGTTCTGTGTCAATCAATTTGTCTATGAAGACCCGTGTGGAGTTTGGTAAGGGTGAATGAGAGTCGTACAGTTTGATTTGAGGTAGATACAGTTTGTCAATATGTTAAGATTCTTATAGCTAATGTTTCCTGTGCAGCGGGATCGGACGTGCTGCTAACACCCCTTTGTTGTAGTGAAGGACGTCCATAAAGGATGTCCTTGGCATGCGCAGAGCAGCCAGCATAACGCTTGGCTGCTCTGCGCATGCTCAGCTGGCCGACTGGCTTGGAAGGAAATCCCATGCAAATGAGCTAGCAGCGACCAGCTCATTTGTATGCGATTTCCTTGATGCATGCCCATTTCTTACCGATTCGCTAAGGAATCGGTAAGGGAAGGGCTTTAACGATTTTTTAGTGCATCTTCCCCTAAAACAGGTTTAGGAGCCTTGCTTTAACAGATCTTTAACAGGCAGATAAAAGGTGAGTGCAAAGGTGCTTATCCAGATGTAATTAGCATATGAGAGGAGACAGGAGAAAGGAGATATGCCCATCTGGTCTTCAGGTCCAGGAATCCCAAGAGAAAGGAGTAAAGAGGAGAAGGTCAAGCTTTTGGAGAAACAAGTAGATTGAGATTCACCTGACAAGGTTGATCCAATTCTGGGCTTACTCCACTGCATGCAGGGATTTGTGGTTCTTGATTTCCCCATTGGATTCCCTAAGAAAAGCAAGGCTACAAAGTCCCTGCCAGCATTGGGGTAAGCCCAGGACTGGACCAACCCTGCCAGGCGAGTCTGGCTCCAGTTGGCAACCCTAACTAACAAAAGTTCTCGTAGGCCGATGCTCAGAACTCCAGCAATAAAGCCAATAGCACAGAACCCATACCATTGGAACAGCACAGAAATCTAGCTCGCCGATGCTCAAAGAAAATGATATTCAAATTATATGCACACTGTATGGGCCCTGTTTACTAAGGTGCACTAGCATTTTTAGCATGCTAAAAATGCTTACACGTCTACAGCGCAGCTTAGTAAACAGGGCCCTTAAAGCGAAAGCAAGGGGGAATGTGCTTGGCGCATGCACAGAAGAGTTTCAAGGTAAGCTCAGCTCTTGTGTGCATGCGCCAGGCAAAAACACGAAAGAGAAGCACACATTAGTGCCTGTTTTCTGTGCCTTTAAATATAAGGTTTCACATTTTTTTTTTTTTTTACATGGAAGGCTTATATTTAAGTGCAGAAAACTTTCAGTTTGCTCAGACTCGCACACATTTATTTCATAGCACTGGCGCTTACAGGCTTGCACAGGCTTTCTTCCACTGCCAAAAGAAATCAAAACTGGCAGATTTTAAAGAAAGAACTGTGAGAAATCTTCTCTTTAAACACCCTAATGCCTGCTCCAAGTTGGCATTAGGTTTTCAGTGGTAAGAGTTGCTTTGTTTTGTGCGCTGTTCTCTGAGCATTGGGAGGGAATAGGAAATGACCTCATTAACATCCATTTGTCTAGCACAAATAACGTGCAAATGTAATCTTTGGCACGCACATTGTCTCCTGTGCTACACAGCCCTCTACGCAACCCTCACTAACGCTGGCACTAATCACCTCTATCACTAGTGTTACATTTTGAACATCAGCCTGTAGCCAGGGAGCTCAGCACCAGTTCAAAGGGAGCTTAAAGTCCAGCAAGGAAATGAGCAAGGATCAGAAATCCTTATCATAAACTGTTATGATTGTACTATTTTGCTTTCAAGCAATTTTGCTATTAAAGACTTTAGTTTTAGAACAGGGGGTCTCAACCCAGTCCTCAGCACACACCAAGCAGTCAGGTGTTCAGGATACCCACAATGAATATGCAAATCTCTCTCATGCATATTCATTGTGGATATCCTGAAAACTAAACTGGCTGGGTGTGTCCCGAGGACTGGGTTGAGAAACACTGTTTTAGAATATCAAAACAATTTGGACAGTTTCAGTCATATGATTTGGGGTCTAAAGGGAGAATTCTTACCCACATCAGGGGATCCACACCAAGGTTTACAAAACGTCCATGGGATGTAACCCTAGTATCAAGTGACTCCCCTTTCAGAGGTGTACCCAAAGGAAGCTACATAGGGGTTAACACTTCTTTACCTGGTCTACATAGCATCATGCTACTGTAGCCATGGATTTTTTTCTCTCCCTAAATATGTTTTCATTGATACACGAGTATGATTGCCAGGGTAGGCCTCTTGAATGCATAGTAATGAAGGATAGCAAATAAAAATAATAATTTTAAAATCCTGCCTCTTTAATGGATTAGCAATACAATTCTTGACCAGATTATGGGGCCTAAAACTCTCTCAGCTGGGGTCTGTGTTAGACTTGGAAAGCATAGTTTTGAAGTATTGCACAATATACATTTGGATGAGGATTCTTATAAAAGAAGGAAAATATACAAAGCAGATCGTTGATGGATAAAAATGATTTTAATAATAAATTAGAATATGCATACAATAGCCCGACACAGGCCGTGTTTCGCCCTACTGGGCTGCTTCAGGGGCTACAAAACAAAATAATATATAATAAATAATCAAATATAAGTTAAAATTGAAATTAGAATTAAAAAATCCAATCTAAATCCCACAGAATTTACATGTATATAAAAGAACAGATAAATCAAAATATACATATATATACAGTAAAATATCACATTAAAAAATCAATGTTCTAAATAGTATTATCATGATTATGTTATGCTTGTAAATACAAACAAAAACTGAATGAAATGCATAAGACACCCACCTCTTCAATGTTTCTTCACTACCAAAGGAGGAGTAAAATGATAAAAGCAACTGTGATATACTAAAAAATGAAAAACAATTATGTTAAAAATAGAATGATCATAAGCTCATGGCATAAAAAATTGATTATGGGGTATCAAAATAATTAAATGAATAATGAAGGATGGAAAAGAAAAGAAGAAAATAATAATGAAAGATGGAAAAAAGAAAAAGAAAGATAAAAGAAAAAGGACTCACATATACAGTTGATATCTTGAAAAAACAGCTCTCTCAGAGATGTTGAAACCAATGATCAATAGCCTGCATGAAATAGTATCACTCATAAGTATATAGTCACGCAGGAATAGCGATAATTCTTACGATAGGAGTGTATATATCAAAGTCTCCACTTATCTCCCAGCTTGCCTAAAATGCCAGAAATATGGCAAAATAGATAACAAAATTGGCTAAAGATCTGCATTCACTCAATCAAATCGCCACTTATCTAAAATGCTGGGACCAAAATCAGAATATCATAATTATAAATGTGTGTAAGTGAAAAAAGAAATTCACAATACTCCTGAATGGCATCACTAATCGATTGTGTCACTCATAAGTTCAGTATGAATAAAAACACTGTGCCGATAGAACTACGTGAAAAAGATATATGTCCCACTATGTCTACTCCCTAGCAGAGACCATTAGTAACAACAAATCAAATATTGAAAGTGTGTATAGAACAGATTTTAGCTGAAAACTTACATGCAATCAATCAGACAGTCACTTATCTCCCAGAATGCCGAAAAAACGCTGTGGGCAAAACCGGAAGTGATTAAAAAAGGAAGAAGGGGGGGGGGGGGGTCAAAGTGCTTCAATACTACAGAAATTATCAAAAAAGTAATATGTAAATATGTGGTGGGGTTGAAAAAGGCTGCAAGAAGGATGCAAGGAGGCTATATATGTATATTTTTTAAAAAGAGTTCAAATGAACTGTGCAGGCTTATTGTGTTCCAGTGTGACGTCACTAAGATACAGCTTCCACAAGAACGTTGTGGGGAAAAAGATTACATGAGTCTCAGTTTTCTACAGAACTAAAAGTGCAAATACTTTTTTGAAACATGTACTTTAGACAGACATGTCCAAATTTTTGTTTTACTGGAAACTGTTGGCCTTGAACTCTTCAAAGCTTACATACCTTCCATGATGCTGTTTCCAGAACATTCTGATCTTATATTCACTGATATGAATGGAAGCTGGATCAGAAGGATACATTACATGGTTTATTCCGCATGGTAAGCATGTTAGGGAATGAAGGGTTTCAAAAACCTTTGGAAAATTTAGCCCTTGGTGTACTGGAGCTAGATTGTAGGTGTGCAGAAACAGAAAGTCTATCCGTGGCTGGATCTCACACTCAGTCATGCATTCCCCTCAAAGGCCATATAATCAGTCATTAATCCTGCAGCTATCATAGGGGCCCTTTTACTAAGACACGGTAAATGTGGTCTGCGGCTGTGTAGGCACGTGTATTAGGCACGCGCGGGGCCAGTTTTACCAGGTCTGCATAAAAGGGTTTTTTTTTTAATGTGATGGGAAAAGAGCATGTGGTAAAACTGAAACCAGTGCGCGTCTAAAACCGGCCTAAGCCCTTAATGCCACCCATTGATCTAGCTTTAGGGGCTCACGTGCTATATGCATGGTGTCCGGTAGGCGTGCGCCAACTGCCGATTACTGCTGGAAATAGCGTGCTTGGGAGGAAATAAATAATTCATCCAGGAGTTATGGGCACGCGCCAAATCTGAAATTACCGCCAGGGGGGGGGGGGGGGGGAGAGTGCACTGGCTTGGTGGTAGTCTCACTTGGGAGTGCGCTGCATGTGCATAGAGCCTACCGCGGCTTAGTAAAGATCTTTGAAATGTGCCATAGCAAAGGCACTTCTAAGCAATTGACAGGAGAATTGTATACTTGTGACTATCATCTTACAGTTGCCCTCTGCCTAATGATTTCCAGTTTCAGGAGTTTGCTTGTGATAAGCAGAGGGCCTATTGTCAGCTTTTCTCAGGTTATCTGGCAATCCTTAGGAATGGATACAATCCAACCTTAGTACACATTCTTCTCATTCTCAGAATTCCTTCCACTCTTTGATGCTGTATCAGGTTGAAGCGGCAATCAGAAAACAAACAGGCCCTATATGATTCCACACTCAATCACTTGAATCAAGTAAGTCATGAATCTGCTTTACCTAGTAGCATAGTAGATGACGGCAGAAAAAGACCCGCACGGTCCATCCAGTCTGCCCATGCCTTATTTATAATAATTGAGCTAGATGAAATTAACACAGGAAAAGTTTTGGTTGTGCTGTTTTCTTAAAATTTTAAGCACATAAGTACATATACATAAGTATATAAGTGTCGCCATACTGGGACAGACCGAAGGTCCATCAAGCCCAGCATCCTGTTTCCATCAGTGGTCAATCCAGTTTACAAGTACCTGGCAAGATTCCAAAACAGTACAATACATTTTAAGCTGTTTACCCCAGAAATAAGCAGTGGATTTTCCCCAATTCCATTTTAATAATGGTTTATGGACTTTTCTTTTAGGAAGCCATCCAAACCTTTTTTAAACCCCGCTAAGCTAACTGCTTTTGCCACATTCTTTTGCAACAAATTCTACAGTTTATTTACAAATTGAGTGAAGAAATATTTTCTCTGATTTGTTTTAAATTTACTACTTTGTAGCTTCATTGTGTGCCCCCTAGTCCTAGGATTTTTGGAAAGAGTAAACAAGTGATTCACATCTACCCGTTCCACTCCACTCATTAATTTTATAGACTTCTATCATATCACCCCTCAGCCGTCTTTTCTCCAAGCTGAAGAACCCAGGCCATTTCAGCCTTTTCTCATAGGGGAGTCGTCCCATCCCCTTTAACATTTTCTTCGCCCTTCTCTGTACCTTTTCTAATTCCACTACATCTTTTTTGAGATGCGGAGACCAGAATTGCACACAGTATTCAAGTATTCAAACTTTCTGGAATGCGTAGTTCTCATTCTCCTAATAATGATCTCAAATGTTGGGGAGTAAAACAAGTCTAAACCTTCAACATAAACAAGATTAAAATGCAGAATGTAGTACTCATGGACCACTCCAACACAATAATTACTGTCTAGCCGGTAGCGGAAGGAATGTCATCCTCAAGCAGGTACCTTACTGATGTTAGTGTCTAGGCATGTGCTGTCAATTTCAAACGACAAAAATCAACAACAAATGATTGTTTTGGCTTGCAAAATTAATTAATGTACATGAAATGATTTTAGCATACTCTAAAACACATAAAATGAAAGAAAGGATTTTGGGCCACACACACATAGTAAACAATAAAGGTGAGACTGGAATGTATTTGCCAATTTCTACCACTACAGGATACAACACAGGCCTCGGAATACGCTCAGCTACTCAGGTTTTCAGGCTATCATGTATTTTTTTAAAACATGTTAAGGAATATAATAAGCATGTGTAACCAGAGGCACAGAGTCTGCAGATGTGCCCAAAATTTCCATGTATTTTTGAACATGTAAAGGAACATAATCAGGCATAGATGCTGTTCAAAAATACCATCCTAGAAACCCAGGCCAGTTATATTCCATGTATTAAAAAGGAGGAAGGAAGGCCAAATGACAGCCGGCATGGTTAAAAAGTGAGGTGAAGGAAGCTATTAGAGCTAAAAGAAAATCCTTCACAAAATGGAAGAAGGATATGACTGAAAATAATAAGACACAACATAAGGAATGGCAAGTCAAATGCAAAGGCAAAGAGGAACTTTGAAAAAAAGATTGCATTGGAGGCAAAAACACATAGCAAAACTTTTTTTTAGGTATATTAAAAGTAAGAAGCTGGTAAAAGAATCGGTTGGACTGCTAGATAACAAAGGGGTAAAAGGGGCACTCAGGGAAGTCAAAGCTATAGTGAAGAGATTAAATGAATTCTTTGCTTCGGTCTTCACCGAGGAAGATTTGGGAGAGATACTGGTGCCAGAAATGGTATTCAAAGCTGATGTGTCAGAGAAATTGAATGAAATCTCTATAAACCGTAATAAGACAATTTGAGATTTGGCTAGTGAGAAAGCTTGATTAGTACCGTTAAGAGACTTCCTGGGTGTGATGCACAATGTTTGGTGTCCAAATCTGTGCCACAGACTCAGACACTCAGAGAAAATGTAACAACTCAACTTAGCACTAATTTATTAGTGTTAAACTTAACATGTTCATGTGGATGTTAGCGCAAAGTCTTACCTATCCTCTCCTTTTATAAAGTCGTATTTGCAGCTGCCATGTGGCAATGCAGACAGACACAGCCTATTCAAAGGAGCCTTTTACAAAGCTGTGGTAAAAGGGGCCCTGTGCTGACAGCGGTGGCCATTTTTGCCATGCGCCAGAGCCTCTTTTACTGCAATGAGTGAAAATAGCCAAAAATTAAATGGCCATGCAGTAAGTTTGCACTTGTGTGGCCATTTTGAAAGGGAGCACTTACCACCACCCATTGAGGTGGCAGTAAGGGCTCCCGCGCTAACCTGGAAGTAACTGGGCAATATTTTTCAATATTTCCGCAAGCACCAGAAGTGGTGCACACTGGGGCAGAACTACCACCAGCATCCATTTGGGCTGGTAGTAGTTCCGGGTTGCCACATAGCAACCCTTTAGTAAAAGGGCCCCAAAGTGAATGGGCTGGGTTGGCACTACTGCACCATAGCCGCTAGTGCGGCTTTGTAAAGGGGGGGGGGGGGGATGTCTGCAAAAAATGTAATTTATTTTTTGTGTGTTAAGAGGTCTGTGATCACTTTTACATTATATATAAAAAAATATTTATGAAATTCAAATATTACAATCTAGTAACAGACTTATACAGAAAGTTAAATTAAAAAAACAGCAAAAATACACAAAAAGGAGAAATTATTGCAAATTAGGAAATCAAATAAATGTGGCAATAGCTAAAGTCCACAATAAGAGGATCCAATATTAAATGGAGAACAAAGAAACCATTCAAACAAATAATAGGCAGACAAGCCCTATTAAGTGATACAGAGAGAGTACAATTACTTATACACCCCCCTCTACATCCTGAGGTGCTCTTACAGAAACTCAATTAGAGACCAAAAAAGTAGATAAAGGTAAAGGGTCCCCAAAAAAACATACTTATTATCAGGTTTTCAAGGCAGAAACTAGGTTCATGAGCCCTTGGGCCACTGCCATGGAGCAGCAGTGGCAGGCAAAACCACCCCACACCAGAGACAAGGCAGAACTCTGACAGGAACAGCTAGACTTCACCTGCACTTGGCCGCCGTTCCTCAGGAGTTGAGCCCCTGGGTACAGGCGGCTGGCAGGACTTACCAGGCATGGCAGGAACTGGACACCAACTAGGCTGAACACGGACTGAGGGTCAGAGGGGAAAGGAATATACATGGGCAGCAAGGCAGTTAACTGAGCTAGGACTCACAGACAGACAATACTACACAAGACAGGAAATGGACAAGCTAGAGGACAAAAACTGAAAGCTGCAAAGCAGCCACTGAAAAACACAGACAGACAAGAGTCAAGACTGAAAGCTGCAGAGCAGCCACTAAGAGAGAGACACAGACAAACAGAAACTAAACCAGGAATACAGACCAGAAACAAGACTAGGGAAATAAGCAGTAACCTAAGCTAAACGACACACAGACTAACTAGAACTGGACAAGAAACTCAAACAAGAAACCAGACTAGGCAGAAGTGCAACAAAGCACCAAAAAACCAGGGACCTTAGACGATGCAAAGGCAAACACAGAAATTTCCAGGTGATTAATAAAGCCCATCAGCTGCTGAATTTTAGCTGCAGGAATCACAAGGCAGCTATGGGTGCTGTTCAGGCACAAACAAGAGAAGCAAGTCTGGCAGCCCGGAAGATCCGGAC
This sequence comes from Microcaecilia unicolor, assembly GCF_901765095.1. NCBI lineage: Eukaryota > Metazoa > Chordata > Amphibia > Gymnophiona > Siphonopidae > Microcaecilia > Microcaecilia unicolor. The sequence continues at coordinate 688,674,891 of NC_044031.1, forward strand.
CGAACTGGGCTGAAGTCTGGAACGTGTGACAGTCCATAGCAGCCACCGGTTCTGGCTACCAGAGGGCGAGGTGAGCACAGACAAGGAAACAGTCACCAACGTGACACCTATGAGACTGATAGTTCATAATACATGTGAGGAAATTTCAGATAAAATGTCTCTCCCAACTATAATACTTCTGGACGAAGCAATAAGAACTGTTTACATTTCTTCCTAGTGTTTCTGGATATATCCGGGAACATCAACACTTTCGTATCCATAAATAATTTCTCTCTAGATCTGAAATACAACTTAAGTAAATAATCTGTATCAGCACTTGTCGACAGAGTCACCACCAAAGTAGCTCTTGAGCTGCCAATTTGACCCTCTCCATTTTCCTCTATTTCCACAGTCAATTTTAAATTAATTGAATTCCATTTGTCCTCCTCGCCTCTACCTGGCAAATGGTAGAGACTTATAAACACTGGAAGTTGATCTGACGTTAAATTCAAATTTTCCACATGATATTTCTTAAAAAGATCTTTAGCTGATGCAGTCAGTAATCGAAGAAAGTTCAAAACTCTTAAATTTACACTTCTGATGTTATTTTCAACACTTTTGAGCTTAAAATGAATTGCTGAAAGATCCGACATACAAGCAGTTCCTGCTGTTTGTGGATTTCCACCAAGGTTTGTTAGATAGCATCTGGCCAGTTTCTGTTCTCTAATTAGAAAATTCTTCCTCCAGCTTTTTAATCTTTTGCTTCACATCATTCACTCAAGGAACAAGATTGTTAATAATAACTTTTACTTTGTATTGTGCGTTACTTTTCTTTACCGAGATATTTTGCATAGTTTGGCTTCTCATTATCTTATCAGCATTGATTTTGCATTAAAATTGTCATGAGCAAATTAGCATGTGTTTTTCCTCATAGCACTTTTACTACTTCTTAACACCTGTGAAAACATTAGTATGCACCTCAAAAAGTGTCCAGGACCCCAAAACTGATGTTCATCACAACAATATCTATCCTCTGGAATTCTTGCTTTTTTATTTGAAAAGTTTTAACGAGCGGAGGAGTGGCCTAGTGGTTAGGGTGGTGGACTTTGGTCCTGAGGAACTGAGTTCAATTCCCACTTCAGGCACAGGCAGCTCCTTGTGACTCTGGGCAAGTCACTTAACCCTCCATTGCCCCATGTAAGCCGCATTGAGCCTGCCATGAGTGGGAAAGTGCAGGGTACAAATGCAACAAAAATAAAAAAAAATAATGGGCTGGCATGCTGAATGCATTAATTTAAGTACTGAATTTAAGGAAATAATGGCACTGAACATATGACTATTGTGGTCACTGTCCCAAAGTGAAAACCAAAAAATTTCCACAAATAGTCCAAAAGAACAACCATAAGGGTGGAAGGAAATGATGTATCAAGATGCTCCAATGTGCTGATAAACATGGTTTTAATGAAGCAAGTCCCAGGCACGTAAACTCAACACAGTCTATGTTTCAGCTCAACAAGCCTTCATCAGGAGTCAACTGCTGAGTCTTGACAAGATGTGTAAAAACGAATCATTAAAATAATCAATGAAATCACTCTTTTCTGCCTATCAAAGGAATGCACATGTGAAGCGAACTGTCACTGGTGCTCTATTAAAACCATTGGAGTGTCTTGATACATCATTTCCTTCCATCCTTGTGGTTGTTATTGTGCTCACTATGCCAGCCCTATCTGTTTTCTTTAGGCCTAGAAGCTTTAGCACACTTTAAATACATTGTCCTGAAAAGTTAAAGGTCTTTTTAATGTATGAGTTGCTCGAGGAAAGGAAATGGTTACAAAATGTAACCAGATGTTGACAGTTTCTAGAGGAAAGAAGTAATTTATCTGAGGAGTAGGCAGTTAGTTGAGTTTTTTTTTAAATGTTTAAATCACTTTTATTAGAACAAGTGCAGTGCCAATGGCAAGTTATACTCACATTCCACATTGTCAAGAAACTGCCACAAGCCAAACCAGTTCAATAAGAATATTCTAATCACAACATTTTCCATTACCCACAGGAAGAAAAACCCTCCCCACCCCCCTCCTCATTAATCCCTGGCTGCTGAAGTGCTTAATTGAGTAGTCTACTCCAGGCTGCTGGTTGTAGAGTAGACACAAAGTGCTCCCACATCCTTTGAAGTGTCAGGTATTATTAATTGAGCAAACCCAGTCCCCTTGTGGCCTAGGTTTTTGTATAATGGACACTGGGAGCCAGGCTCGCCTACCATGCCACAAATACATCTGTAATGCTCAATGCAGAGCCTGTTCATCTCATACAGTCAGATAGTGAGGCAGCATCTGAAATCATACAGCTACCTTGGGGCCAGAATCATGTTAAACAAATTTATACACCCCAACAATGAGACAGTGAGCCTGTTCTGCACCAAACCTACCTCTCAAATTTTGTAACAAAGGCTTAATATTGACAGCATAAAGCAAAGACAAATTAGTAGGAATATTAGCCCCCAAATATTTCAGGAACCCCTCCGCCCATCTAAGTGAAAAATCTCCCCACCACCCAGAGCGAATGTCCGGGTGAGTAGGCAGAGCCTGAGATTTTAGTTAAATTAAGGTGAAACCAAGCCACTTCCCCATACTGTGCTATCACCCTCAGCATAGCAGGTAAGGCAGGCTGGGTTCAGTCAATGTCAAAAGCAGATTATCGGCAAAGGCCAATAATATAATGACCCTGTTCCTGACCCTCACTCCATCAATCTCAGCTGAGTTACGAAGACATAAAAGGGGCTCCAGCAAGATGAGAAAGAGTAGCAGGGAAAGGGGACACCCCTGCCTAGTCCCACAAGTTATAGGAAAAGTGCGCATGCCATTGACCAGCAGAGACGCTCAGGACTGACAGTATAACACAGCAATGGCCTGATAAAACCAGTTCATGATTCCTACATTACTACTACTACTACAATTTAGCATTTCTATAGCGCTACAAGGCGTACGCAGCGCTGCACAAACATAGAAGAAAGACAGTCCCTGCTCAAAGAGCTTACAATCTAATAGACAAAAAATAAATAAAGTAAGCAAATCAAATCAATTAATGTGAATGGGATGGAAGAGAGGAGGGTAGGTGGAGGCAAGTGGTTACAAGTGGTTACGAGTCAAAAGCAATGTTAAAGAGGTGGGCAAAAAGAGGTGGCAAAAAGAAAAAGCCACTGAACTCTGAAGGTGCATTCCGCATCCAAGCTGGTCAAGAGCAAGGGGACCCCCACCACTGACTATGGGACATGGCCAATAACAGTTTATGAACATTAATTACTGACTGGCGGCCTCTGACAAAACCCACCTGATCATCCAGAATTAAGATAGGCAGGCTCGGGGACAACCTGTCTGCCAAAATGTGCAAGAAAATATTTAGGTCTACATTAATTAAGGAGATTGGGCGATACGCCCCAGGATGACTAGCTGGCCTGCCCAGCTTAAGCAATAAATTAATTAGGGCTGTGTTTTCATGCAAAGAAAATCGCTTGACCTCTACTGTATGATCAAAAAAGGACATGAAAGGATCAATTAAACTGGGTCTGTAAGAGCTTATAGTATGTTTGTGCAGCGCTGCGTATGCCTTGTAGCGCTATAGAAATGCTAAATAGTAATAGTAGTAGTAGTACTGCCCTGTAAGCTCATCAGGGCCCAGGGCAGAACATAATTTAAGGGCCTTAATAGCAAGTTGAACTTCCTTCCCTGAAATCTGTCAATTAAGGGCCTCAATAGCCTTCAGGGAGAGATGGGGCATACCTGAGACCTGGAGATACGCCTCAACCTAGTCCATCAACTCCCTCCTCCTCAACATAAAGCTTACTAAAATGTGTAAAACAACACTTCCGCTATACTTTTCATAGCAGAGGATATCTGCCCATCTGGAGCTTGGATTGATGAAATGTATCAGAAGCTCCTCCTATTTAGTTTTGCTAACATTTTGCCTGTTTTATTGCCATATTTAAAATACTTCCTATACAAAGTCATTCTCTAAAGCATTCAGTGAAGTCCTAGTAGCTACTAAAGTCTCATAGTTAGTAGGAGTGGGATAAAAAACGTATTTATACTTAGCAGCCTGCAATTTACGTTCTAAGTCTAGTGATCATCACACTGTATGGTTTGATATAAGGGTGAAGGCGGAGTGCGGACGCACAAAACTCAAAGTACTGGATTTCAGACGTACTGATTTTGATAAAATTGGGGAATACCTGAAGAAGGAGCTGTTGGCGTGGGAAGGCATAGGAGATGTGGAAAAACAGTGGTCCAAGCTAAAGGCTGCTATAAATATGGCGCCTGATCTTTATGTGAGGAAAGTAAACAAAAACAAGAGAAGCAGGAAGCCTATATGGTTCTCCAAATAAGTAGCTGAAAAAATTAGAGCAAAAGAGGCTTTGTTCAAGAAATACAAAAGAATGCAATGAGAGGATCACAGAAAAGATTAACCGATTAAACTCAAAGAAGCGAAAAGTTAAATATGGCTAGTGAAAGCGCGAGCGGAATAAAAAATGGCTAAAGATGTAAAGAGAGATCACAAGACCTTTTTCAGATATATTGGAGAAAGGAGAAAAGATAGGAATGGAATTGCGAGACTGAAAGATAATGAGAATGGCTATGTGGAGAGTGATGAAGATAAGGTGAACGTGCTAAACAATTATTTCTCTTCGGTGTTCACGGAGGAGAATCCTGGAGAAGGACCGCGGTTGGCTGCCGAGGGAACATCTGGGAATGGAGTGGATACTGTGCCATTTATGGAAGAAAGAGTTTATAAACAGCTGGAGAATCTGAAGGTGGACAAAGCTATGGGGCCGGATGGGATACATCCCAGGATACTGAGGGAGCTCAGAGAGGTCCTGGCGGGACCTCTTAAAGATTTATTTAATAGATCTTTAGAGATAGGAGATGTACCACGAGATTGGAGATGAGTGGATGTGGTCCCTCTCCACAAAAGTGGAGACAGGGAAGAAGTGGGAAACTACAGACTGTTAAGTCTCACATCGGTGGTAGGAAAAATAATGGAGTCGCTGCTGAAAGAAAGGATAGCTAACTTTCTAGAAGCCAATGGGTTACAGGAGCTGAGGCAACATGGCTTTACCAAAGGAAAATCCTGCCAAATGAATCTTATTGACTTCTTTGACTGGGTGACCAAAGAACTGGATGAAGGACGTGCGCTAGATGTAATCTACTTGGATTTCAGCAAAGCCTTTGATATGGTCCCCCACAGAAGACTTGTGAATAAGCTGAAAGGGTTGAAATCGGGACCGAAAGTGGTGAACTGGATAGGATACTGGTTGACCGACAGGTGGCAGAGGGTGGTGGTGTAACCAGGGGGTTAAAGAAAAAATATTTATACTTACCTGGGGGGAGCTCTGGGCTGGAGATGGAATCCCAAGCGGGGATTCCGTAACCTGGGAAACAGTGATGCTGACAGTTGGAGAGAGTGAGTTTGGGTCTCAGGGAGAGAGGAAGTACTGCGCTGATTGTGGGTGAGAGAGGAGTGATTTGGGTGGAAAAAGAAAGGAAAAGTTATTTTAAGGGAAGTTGGGATAATTGAAGGTGGGAAGGGTCTAGGAGAAGTGTTTGTTTTGTGAGGGAAGTGCCTTTTCTACAATTTGTGTGTTTGAAGGGGTTGGTGAGTGAAAGGTTTGTGAAAAAGGACAATCAAATTTTAATGAATGTGAGAGGGAGGTTAAGTAGCGGGGTTGAGTAGGTATAATACATTTTTTTTGGGGGGGGGGGGGTGGAAATTATACACTGATCAGGAAAAAGAATTTTAAAGGGCTGTGAGTGTAAAGTGGGAGCAGTGAGGTGGAATGTTCAGAGCTGTGCTGCTGGTGGAATGTTGGGGCTGTGCTGCACTGCTGAGAGAGACCAAACACTCTGATTGCGGTTAGGGAAGAGAAATCAACAGATAGGCACTGGATAGTAAGGGATCTTTATTTATTTTGATTTCATTTAAATAGAGCCCACAGTTCCGCTGTCGAAAGCACCCCCTATTAGAGGTCCTTTTAAGAGGAAAGTAGGAAGAGTAAGGTTTTGCTTCCAATTATTTTAATTAAGAGTGAGGTGTAGGAGGAAAACCACAGAAAGAGTGAAGGAAACCGGACATCTCATGAGCTCCAATGCAAGCAAGTCTACATCCGGGGAAAAGAAAAGAGAAAACTACTACAGCTAAGTAACTGGTGACATTAAGCAAAGGAAAATTAGTAAAAAAACGTACACAGCTATACATGAGAGAAAATAACAAAATATACTTACCCTAAGTTCTTGGAAAGGAGACGTAATCGGAAACCTTTGGAAAGAGGAAAAATAATACAGGAAGAATCAAATTCTTGTTTTGGAAAGTAAAAGTTAATTAGCTAATTAGAAGGAGCTGGCAAAGGGTTAGGGGTTCAAAAGCACTTAACTGATGAAGTTTGTCATGCTGTGTTTGGGAATTTAACCTGTAAAGAAGAAGAAAACATGTGTTAGTGATTTTGCTGTTATTGTGGGGTTCATTCATTATAAATTGCTGTAAAAAGTATTCAGTAAATTTTCATTCTGCTTAAATAAAGTAGCGTGAACATTATTTAACATCATTGTGTTTGGTGCCATTGAATTTTGGAAAGACAAACATCTAAATCCTAAATTTAGTTTTTTTTTCCTCTCCCGCCCTTTGAGGACGGGAGACGTGGTTAGTGTCTCTGCATCACTCCCAGTGTTCTGCAGTGTGTTTTCAGAACTTGGTCCGACTACTACCATCCGGTTCTGGGAAATACTCAGATTTCACCCAGAACACCGGGGGTGCATGTTAGAGTGGTAAATGGATTCCACTTGGAGGAAAGGAAGGTGAACAGTGGAGTTCCTCAGGGGTCGGTGCTGGGGCCTATTCTGTTTAATATATTTGTGGGAGATATTGCTGAAGGGTTGGAAGGAAAAGTTTGCCTTTTTGCGGATGGCACGGAAATAGCCAATAGAGTGGATACCTTGGAGGGAGTAGAAACGATGAGAAGGGATCTCCAAACATTAGAAGAATGGTCGAGGGTCTGGCAGTTAAATGTAATATATATCAATTAGGGATCCCGTATAAATAAACTGGAGCTAGTTATGTACACACAATATCTCAGATGCACCAGAATTTTGCTTTATTTATATATATTTTTTCATTTTTTATATATGCAGTGCTCAGTATATTGCTGTTGTGCCTGGTAACCATATATAACGGAATAAGCAAACAGACTTCAAACATCACAGAGATCTCTCCTGGTAAGCTGTGATATAAATTTTAAGATGTATATCATTATAAGAATTGATTAAAAGTTTTGATACATAACAGCAGGACACATTCAATTTATGTATATGTGTTTGCAGCCTTTCTTAACAGTTTTGGATTGCATTCCCTTGAAAAAGCCATTATGGAGAAACGTGGCTCCACGTTGGGAATAGCGATGGAGTACGGGTTTTAATCACTATTCACTGCAACATGGGTGATACGGAGTAGCAACAACAGACTGAGCACCTTCTATATCAGCTAAGATACGTGAATTCAGTTATTTATTTCTGACATCACAACTGACAAGAGCACAGATGCGAATGCCAACAAGATAGGTAGGAAGGAAGGGTCAGTGATGTGATGTTTGAAGTCTGTTTGCTTATTCCATTACATATGGTTACCAGGCACAACAGCAATTTACTGAGCACTGCATATATAAAAAATAAAAATATATATATAAATAAAGCAAAATTCTGGTGCAACTGAGATATTGAGTTAAAATTGAATGCCAAGAAGTATAGAGTGATGCACTTGAGGTGCAGAAACCCAAAAGAGATGGATAGGAGGGGAGGGATTAGTAAGCTCGATTCAGGAGAGAGACCTTGGGGTGTTGGTGTCTGAGGATCTAAAGGTGAAGAAACAATGCTACAAGTGCAGGTTCATCCATATGCTGTTGATTATGGGCTGCAAAGTCATCCCAATGTTTATGTAAATAAGTTGCAAAGTCCTGCAACCTAAATAGGTAAGAGGGAAATCTCTAACAAGGGGGCTGACGAAAATAGAGCTCCAACTTGAGCTCCATCCAAATCTGTGCATGATCAGAGATCTCCTCAGACTCAATTGCAGCAGAGGTGATGTGATGGAAAAAAATACTGCGCACAAAAATATAATTCAGCCGCAAGAGGGTATGGTGTGCTCTGGATGTGTGCGTGTAATTTCTATTTTCTGGGTGTAACACCCGCCAGGAATCTACTAAGTCAAGAGCAAGGCAAAAATTGTGAAGAATCCTCCTGCCTCCCATGGACCCCTGGGGGTCCCCCCTGAACGATGCATGCACGGGTCCATTACAACATTCATATTCCTGCTACTATCAGGGGCAATGCAGATTATTTATGGCACTCTTGAAAGAGATGATGATAGAAGGGGCCCTCACATGGCATTGGTCCATAAACTCCCATGAAGACCATTTTGTGATCCTGCAAATTCAGGCAGACTCCCACAAAATGACCCCTAGCATCATGGAATAATAATTTGCTTGTGCACTGCAAAGATTTATGCACCAGTATCGCCACCTTTCCCCTCTGCCCCTCCAAAGAGGAGCAATGGATCTCTCGAACACACTGTTTCTGTAATTTCTGATGTTCCATGAAGGATAACCTAGTCTGTTGTGACATTTCAGGGCCCCCCAAATTTTTGCACATTTAATGGGAGAGAGGTGAAGGAATAGTGGTTAGTGCAGCAGACTTTGATCCTGGGGAACTGGGTTTGATTCCCACTGCAGCTCCTTGTACTCTGGGCAAGTCACTTAACACTCCATTACCCCAGTACCTGTATATACTATGTAAACCACTTTGAATGTAGTTGCAAAAAACAAAGAAAGGTGGTATATGAAGCAAATTAGTGAAACAATGCATAAAAACCTCATTGGAGTACAACAATTGAACATTTATCCAAATGCTGTCCATCAATCACATGTTTTCTGCCATTATCAAAGGTAATGCCCACCACTACTGCTTATGTGTCCGCCCTTGGTAAAGCCTTGATAAAATCTTGTGCTTCCTGCAGTGATTCCATTGTCCCTCAGTGAAGACTTTTAAAACTGCTGGATATAAAAAAAAGAAACCTGATTTTACGCTCAAAGCCTTCATTACAGAGCATGGTAAAGCACCTCCTTCTCTCCAGTAGTGTGGGAGAATAGTCCTGATAAAGAAGTATCTGCTCTCCATTATATTGTAGTTTCTCATGATTTTGCCTGTAAAAAGAGAACAAATCTACTTTATGCACATAATTTAAGTGTTTGGTGATAACCACCTGTGGTCGGGTCTGGCCAGGTTTCTGCCGCCCCAGGCGATAAGCACGCTCCACCCGAATCAGATCTCCGCCACTGGTTGCTGGGAGTCGATCTGCAAACCACTGTTCTAACAGCTGGGGTAGTTTAAAATCTGGCAACCCCACTAATCACCTGTTTTCCAGGTCATCGAGTTTAACGGCTTGTTCTTTTACTTGGGCTTTCAGAGCTACCAGCTCGGTACCTGCGACCAATGAGGAATCCTCAATATTGGATATCCTCTGCTCCAAGTCCCCTGTGTGGTGATTAGCTTCCTCTAATAATACTTCAAAGTTTTGTACTTTGCCAAATAGTTTGTTCAGCTGAGGCCTGTCACTGCCACTGTTAGCTGCTCAAGTTGCATTTTCAAGAATTCATGTGGTGTGGGCCCAGCAGTATCCACCATCTTGTCATTGCCGGGGTTCCTCTCTTTGCTTTGTTTGGCACCCACTACTTGTAGATTTCAGCTTCCAAAGCAAGGTTTTCAATGCAGGACTGAGAAGCCTCCGAAGTGCAGCTGAACCGCGTCCACTCCGTTCTCCCCATCATGTGATCCTCCCATTGTTAGTTTAGCTTTTAAAAGGGTCATCCTTGCTGGAGCAAATTGGGGTGACTGCTCTGGGCCCTGTGCACATCAGCATTCAAGAGCCCTACTGCAACTCATTCATCCCAGTCCCTGTCCTGTAGGGTTAGCTTGCTTGGTGATATCTCATTATATGATACTAGCGGATCCATCTAAAATTGTTCCATAACAGAACATGTTAGGCCAACTAATTTAGACAGTTGCAGCAGAACTGGAAATAGGGTTGGAAATAGTGTGACCGTATCACACTTTTCCCGCAAGAACAGCACTGGCAATCAGTATTACAGGGTCAAATGTAAACACTCTCTCTGATTTTTAAGGACCTCAGGCAGAATGGGCCAGAATACCTAAAGAATAAGTTGGCCCTCTACATACCTTTGAAGCATCTAAGGTCCTCTCTAGAAGCGATGCTATCAGTACCCTCCTCAAAGGAAATTGCACAATGTGTCACCTGCTACCAGGTCTTAAGGGTAACCTCCACACTCTGAAACTCACTCAAGACTACCTGTATTTCAGGAAGCAGGTGAAAACCTGACTTTTCTCCCAAGTCTTTAATATATGTGGTGACTGACTATCCACTCACTCTGACCCTGTGCTAGCTTACTGCACACTCTGTAACTTAGACCAGTTCCTCATATCTTATTCAACTGTACATATAATTTGCCTTCAACGTTGCCACTCATTTCTTTATCCCAATGCCTTTGTTCTATTTAGTGGCTCATTCCCACGCCATAACTTGGCTGAGCCGAAGACAGCTGTAAATGGGACATATTTGTAGTGAGGAAAGGGGGTGGGGTGAGATAATTTATAATTGTGGGAACAGAGTAATGGAAGGGGATCCGAGTTCTCTGACTGATGCTAGCAAGATATGGCTGGCAGCAATCAGAGGAAAGGTGGAAAAGGCTCGAGGGTAAACTATTTTGGCAGTCTTTGTGTTTTTAGTCAGGAGTCTGGGAGGGACAATGAATTTTGACCCCCTCTACCTTCTTCTTTTGGTGGTGTAGGATACTTGCTGGGGTGGGTGATGGGTTTTGTGGGGTTTGTCGCAACGGCATTAGACCATTCCCCTGGGGATGGTTACAGAGAGAGATTGGTATTTGGAACAAGAGTAATGGGATTATACAGGAAAGGGGTGGGGTTCATGTATGATACCATCATGAATCCCAGGATCCAGTAGGGTCTAGCTTTACTGCAGACCTTGCCTTGGGAGAGGTGGGCAGTTGTGGCTAGTTTGATACTGTCTAACCAACTATGGTTTCATTGTAATGTTTAATTATTTAAAGTGGGAATATGTATTATGAAATTTGGGGAATGGTTGTGAAATTGGAATTGTTTCATGGTAACAAAGCTGTGGGTGGTTATTGCCACATGTCAATTTCTGAAAGATTATTAATGAATCAATTAATAATTTATTCTTTGAAGCATATGAATGTGAATGCCTAAATTATGTCTGTCTATGGTGGCTGTTTAGAAGCTGTTTTCTTGTTTTGAACATCTGAAAACAGACATTTAGACATCCATATTGCATGGATATCCAAATTCCGATTTTATAAAGCCAGGATGTCTAAAACTGCAGTACATCCATATGGTAAGGGGGCGTGGTCTGGGTATGTTTTGGGCAGGTGTCACGTTTTCAAAGCTGGAAACTGGGTTTGTGAGCCCTTGGGCCACTGCCGAGGAGCGGCAGTGGCAGGCAAAACCACCCCACGCTAGAGACAGGGCAGATCTCTGACAAACAGTTAGGCTTCACCTGCACCTGGCCACTTTCCACCAAGAGTTGAGCTCAAGGCTTCAGGTGGCCGGCAGGACTTTACTGGACAGGGCAGGACTGGCTAACAGCTAGGCAGCACAGGGACAGCAAGGCAGGGAAAGGATAGGCTAAAGGACAGGACTGAAAGCTGCGAGCAGCCACTGAAACAGGGAACAAACACAGCTAGACAGGAGACTGAACTGAAAGCTGCAAGCAGCCACTGAAGCAGGGAACAAACACAGATAAACCCAGAACTAGGCAAGACATACAAACAAGACACAAGACTGGGAAACAAGCAATACTCTAAACTAAACATAGACTAACTAGATCAGGCAAGGCTTCAGGCAAGAACAAGAGCAAGGAAACAAACTCAGGCTAAAGTGCAACAAGCACCAACATACCAGGGCCTTAGACGTAATGCAAAGGCCAAGCAGCAAGGTTTCAGAATGGCTAATAAGCCCAGTAGCACCTGGAGCTCAGCTGCAACCATCACCAGGAAACTACGGGTGCTGTGTAGGTTCAATTCAAGCAAGCAAATCTGGCAGCCCAGAAGATACGGACCGGACTGGGCTGAAATCTGGAACGGGTGACGGTCCACAGCAGCCACCAGTTCTGGCCACCAGAGGGTGAGGTGAGCACAGACGTAACAGCAGGACTAGGGAGGATGCAGAATATGAATGTCCAACTCTGATCTCAGAAGGGGAAGGGACGTATGGGCTCATTTTCGAAAGAGAAGGACGTCCATCTTTCGACATAAAACGGAAGATGGACATCCTTCTCCCAGAGACGTCCAAATCAGTATAATCGAAACCCAATTTTGGATGTCTCCAACTGCAGTCCATCGCAAGGACGTCCAAATTTCAAGGGGGTGTGTTGGAGGTGTAGCGAAGGCGGGACTTGGGCTTGCCTAACACTTGGACGTCTTTGACCCATAATCGAAAAAAACAAGGACGTCCCTGACGAACACTTGGACGTTTTCACCTGGACGTGTTTTTCTTACGAATAAGGAACAAAAAGGTGCCCGAAATGACCAGATGACCACCGGAGAGAATCGAGGATGACCTCCCATTACTCCCCCAGTGGTCACTAACCCCTTCCCACCCTCAAAAAACATCTTTAAAAATATGTCGTGCCAGCCTCAGATGTCATACTCAGGTCCATGACAGCACATGCAGGTCCCAGGTGCAATTTTAGTGGGTACTGTAGTGCACTTCAGACAGGCGGACCCAGGCCCATACCCCCCCCCCCTACCTGTTACATTTGTGGAGGAAACAACGAGCCCTCCAAAACCCACCACAAACCCACTGTACCCACATCTAGGTGCCCCCCTTCACCTATAAGGGCTATGGTAGTGGTGTACAGTTGTGGGTAGTGGGTTTGGGGGGGCTCAGCACACAAGGTAAGGGAGCTATGTTCCTGGGAGCATTTTATGAAGTCCACTGCAGTGCCCCCTAGGGTGCCTGGTTGGTGTCCTGGCATGTCAGGGGGACCAGTGCACTACAAATGTTGGCTCCAACCATGTCCAAATGGCTTGCATTAGGACGTTTTTGACATGGACGTCTTTGGTTTCGAAAATCACCGAAAGTCAGAAACATCCATGTCTAGGGACGTCCAAATCTAGGGACATCCAAATTTAAGGATTTGGACGTCTCTGATGGTATTTTCGAAACAAAAGATGGACGACCATCTTTTTTTGAAAATACGGGTTTCCCCTCCTTTCCCCATATGTGAAACTGTTGAGGGATACCAAGTTATATGACAGCTTCAGGAACTATAAACCTTCCTAATAGACTTTTATCATAGGCGTAGTTTGACTGTTTCATTTGGGGGGGCAAAGGAGGGGGCGGAGCATATTAGCATATTCATTTGCATATATACATATGCAAATGAATATGCTAATATGGAGGAAGGAAGGAAGGGAAAAAAAGCTGGCTTTTTTTGGGAATAACCATAATGAATATGTATGAGATATCAAGCCAGCTCTTTCTCCCTTCCTTCTTTCCTTCTTCCACTCCAGTAGTATTTCCCCACCCCTTTTCCCATACCATGCCAGTGTTGACCTTAGAAATGCATAAGCTCTATATGTAGATCCTTCAAGAGGTAGTGTGTCATGATTTAGGCTCTACACCCTTTCTGATGTTTTGGTGCCACCTCAGTAAAGCCAACACACAATCTCTCCACTGCAACACACTATACACAAACTTGTGCAAAAACACACTCATAACCTTACTAAACCATAACAGCACTAATTCCAAGGACAGGACGAGCTGCAACCTTATGCGTGAAAAGGCAGAACTGTAATTATACTAGGCTCTAAAACACCAATACACTACCTCGTGAAAAACACATGACACAACAGACATGACACAAGGAACTAGAAAGCAAAAAATATGAAGGCAAAATACTGAACTGGAAAGTTAACTCGATGTCAGACTCAGCATGCAGCAATACCAGAAAAATTGAAACTTACATGCAAAATTTCACAGAAAGCTGACATATTCCAATTAATAAATTCTGAATAAAATACTTTTTTCTACCTTTGTTGTCTGATCATTTAGTTTTTCTATTCGCTTTGGTCCCAGTGTCTTCTGTTTTATGCAGTATCTTCTTTCCATTTGATATTCCATTTAATAGATTCAAAATAAAATACTTTTTTGTACCTTTGTTGTCTGGACATTTTACTGTTCAATCATGCTGGTTCCAGTTTCCTCTTTTCCTGTCTTTCTGCTAATTCTCCTTCAACTGCTTGCTGTCCATTTGTCTTTTCTCTTCTCTCCTGTCTTATTCCATTCCTTCACTACACCTACCTTTGACACATTATTTCTTTTTTAGCTGTTTCCTCTGTTTTTTTTTCTTTGCTGCCTCTCTGTTCACTTAAATTTCACCCTCGTCCTCATCCTTCTCCTTTTTAGTTTTCAGCTATCAAATTCCATTTCCTTCTCTCACCCACTAGCTGCCCCATTCCTCTTCTCAGTCCTTCCTCCAACCTTCCATTTCCTTTCATCTTTAATCAACTCTCCATTACCACATTTCTGCCCCCCCCTCCCATCACTATCATCCTCTCATTTGTTTCCTTCCCACCTCCCCTTTGGCCTCTCCTAAATAGTTCCACCATTTGCAGCATCTTCCTCCCTCCAACCTTCTAGCCCAGCACGCCTGCTCCCTTTCTCCCCTTGTAGCCTAATATCTCCCTGTCCCTTCAACACACACATCCACACCCCAGTATCTTCCAGCCCCCCCCTCCCTGTGGTCCAGCATTTCTTCCTCTCTCTCTCCCCTCCCTCCAATTGTCCAGCATTTCTCCCTCACTCCCTTCTGTCCCTGGATCCACAATCTCCCTCTTTTTCTCTTTCCCCTCTAATGTATATCTATCCCTCCCTCTCATCCATCCCCATGTACAACCTCTCTTCCCTCCTTCTTCTCTCCCACTGCCCACATCACTCTCAGTATCTCCCTTCCTTGCACCCTGGGCCCAACATCTATCTCTTTCGTTCTCTTCCTTCCCCTTTTAGCATCTCTCCCATCCCCATACAGCATCTCTCTCTGTCTCCCTCCCTCCCACTTCCATGTTCCAACATTTCACCTTTTCTCTTGCTGTCCCTCCCTCCTCCTCCACATCCAGTATTATTTCTCCCTCTCTCTCCCCCCACCAACATTCCCCACCTCTCTTGCTCACCTCTACCTAGCATTACCCCATCACCTCAACAGTGCTCCTGTGACTGTCTCTCCCTGCCACCAGCCAGCATGCTGCCTCGCTCTTCCTCGCCGGCGCTGCCTCAGTCCCTGACTCCCTGCAGCATTTTTGTCCGTCGCCGTCAGCGCTGCCATTCATTCTCACAGGCAGCCTCGTTCCCGCTCCCCTTTGCCGCGTCCTCCGGCTCTCTCTGATGCACTTCCTGTTTAACAGGAAGTGCATCAGAGAGAGCCGGTCGGAGGAGTGGAAGCGGCAAAGGGGAGCGGGAACGAGGCTGCCTGTGAGAATGAATGGCAGCGCTGACGGCGACGGACAAAAATGCTGCAGGGAGTCAGGGACTGAGGCAGCGCCGGCGGGGAAGACACAATTAAGCCCCGCCAGTTCGCCGGTGCGACTCGTTTTGCCCCCCCCAATCTACGCCCATGACTTTTATGCAGATCTGAGGAGTAGTCTAGTGGTTAGAGCAGTGGACTATGCATCAAGGGGCTCAGGTTCAAATCCCACTTTGGCTCTTTGGAGTGGAGGCATAGCCTCATGGTTAATGCAGTGGGCCTTGATCCTGGAGAACTGGGTTCAATTCCCACTGCAGCTCCTTGTGACTCTGGGTAAGTCACTTAATCCTCCATTGCCCTTTGTAAACCACTTTGAATGTAGTTGCAAAAAAAAAAACCCACAGAAAAGCAGTATATCAAGACCCATTCCCTCTTTGTGTGTGTTTTTATTATTAAATTGTGAGCCTTCCAGGGACAGAAAAATACCTACTGTACTTGAATATATAAGAAACCGGCAAGTGTGAAGGCTATTGAAATAGTGTACATTCAATACAGCTTCTGTCTCTGACACTAAGAAATCCATGGGCAATAAGAGGCTTTCAATAAAACCTCCTCATTTCTGAAAATATGTAACTGTTATGTAGAAACTAATGAAATTACCCCTGTACTATGGGCCACTGTAATCATGCTGGACTGCAGCGGGATGTGTAGCTCCAGCACCTTTTTCTTTTGTTTAACATAAGCCTAGTCTCTATGCCCAGTTTGCTTTTTCAAGCTCCCCCTCCCAATACCACCACCAAATCTGGCACAGACACAGACAAAGCTTCCTGTGTTTATGGACTGTCTGTAGGAACTGCTGGAGATCTGGGTGGGAAAATCTTACCAGAGTACCAAAAGTTCAGAAACTGCTGACATCTGGTAATGAAAAATGAACTGCAGGGTAAGAACACAAAAATCAAACTAAACAATGAAATGTTTCCAGTCTTTTTTTCTGATGAAAGACTTATTAATTAATAAAGGAAAAGGATGACAAGTGATATGAGGCATGTGTAGCTCAGAAGCAAATGATTTCATTTTAATGGCTTTAACCAGTTTGAGGTCTTTACTTTTTAAATAAAACTGTTTATTAAAGAACCGTTACTACCCAGATGTACAGAATGAAGATATATGATACAGAAAACTTCGGCATTGATACAGGCTTTGTACAGCTGTTGAACAAGCTCCTTTTAACACAGATTTTTGTGAAATTGTGTCTTCCGGAATCATATCTGAGTAAACTGTATAAAATACAGGCACTTACTCGGTCATTCTTCTACTCTTTCTTTAATTTTAACAAGTATGTTTTCACGGAGAGAGTGGTGGATACTTGGAGATTTCTTTATTTACAGCAACGAATAACAAAAATACAGAAATCATATAAATACCAATATTCACATGCCTAACACAAACCATTCTATCACCAAAACAATCCCTTCTGCCCCTATACATATATACACCCCTCCCCCTCCCTTTTCCCCCCCTTATTCCCCCCCTAAAATTACAACCAACACAACATCACAGTAACTATAATCATAAGGCCTTTAACCTCACATGCTTCCACCACAAGGACACCATCTGTGAATCCCTCTCCACTCTTTCCCATTGCGCCACTTGCTGTACAGCCCGCACCACATCCCAACTGACCTGTTCAATGGATCGATCTTCTTGGTGCAGGGATACCCGGCAACGAGCCATCCAAAGACAGAACCGGAGAATGAGCGAAATCAAGAACCCCGTCCCCGGATCCAGCTGACCTCTCTTGAATCGATATCCATACACCCAGTCCGCATACGTATAGGAACGGAACGTGGGGATCTGGAGGAGAGCAGAAACCCTGTCACCCACCCCCCGGGAAAAGGGACAGTCCTTCAAAAAGTGGTCCATGGTTTCTAACTTCCCCACACATTCCCCCCTTGGACAATTCCTGTCCTGGATCTTCCTATCTCTCAGATTCTCTCTGACATATAATT
The DNA here is from genome assembly GCF_901765095.1 of Microcaecilia unicolor. Classification (NCBI taxonomy): domain Eukaryota; kingdom Metazoa; phylum Chordata; class Amphibia; order Gymnophiona; family Siphonopidae; genus Microcaecilia; species Microcaecilia unicolor. The sequence goes on from NC_044031.1 coordinate 688,692,494, forward strand.
TGCCGTGTAGGGACAGCCAGGCAATGTCCCGATATTTAGCCGGAATCCTCTCCGAATTGATATTCCGTAGCCCTTGCCTCAGCACTTCCCCGGGAGCATCCCTAAGTACCAGAGGGGACGAGAACATCTGGGAGCGCACTCTCTCCACCCAGATTCCTCTCTTCCCATCCCTAATCTCCCCCACTAGAATCCCCCAGACCCGAACTAATTTTACTAACGTTTTATAGTACCCTACCCTTTCCGGAGCCCCTTTCCGCAATACCCCTACCCTCTCCCCTCTCCTCCACCCCACCCAAACCCTCTCCCACCACCCCAGCACACTACTCGCCCACCCTGGAGGAGCCTGACCCACCGCTCTCCCTAGATTAAAGTGCACAAACAAAGAACTAAAAAACAAAACCGGATTGATCATCCCTACCCCCCCCTCCTTCCTAGATAGATATGTGGTGTTTCGTTTGACTGGATTCAACCGATTGCCCCACAGCAGCTGGAAGAAAATGCTATACAACGAGGCATAGCACTTTTCAGGTACCAAACAAATGTAGCTGATGAACAAAAAGAGGGGCACCAAATGGGTCTTGATGAGTTTCACCCGATCTTCCATGGACATTTTCCACCTCTTCCACCTGTCCACCCGCCCCTTTGCTTCCTGAAGACAACGGTCCCAGTTGAATTTAGCATAATCTCCTATCTCAAAGTAAATCCCCAAAACCCTCATTCTATCCACCACCCCCGGGAAACCCCCTCCTAATTCAAACTGCTCCCCTACTGGCCCTAACCACAAACTGTTGCATTTGTGGATATTCACCCGTGACCCTGTATCCCCTGCGAAATCGTGGATGAACTCCAAAAGTTTATCCCCTTCTGCTTTGTTTGCCACCCACACAGTAATATCGTCTGCGTATGCCACCACCCGCAACTGTTCTCCCGTGCTTACCTCCACCCCCCTCAATCCTCCCACCCCACCCTGCTCCAGACGCCTAATAAAAGGGTCTATAGAAAATGCATACAGCAAAGGGCTTAAAGGGCACCCTTGCCGAACCCCTGCCGTCAGCTCAAATTCCCCCCCTTTCCACCCATTGATCAATGGAAATGCATGTGCATGAGAATATAACAACCGTAATTGTGCCACCCAATCCCTAGGGAACCCGTAATACTCTAAAACCCGCCAGAGGAATCCCCATTGGACCCTGTCAAAGGCTTTTTCTTGGTCAAGCGCCACCATCAGCCACCCTGACCCCTCCTCCCGACTCCGCTCTAAACCTTCTCTCACCCATGCCGCAGCCTCCAGCACCCCTCTACCCGGCACCCCACAAGCCTGTGAGGCTGCCAACAAGTCCCCCGAGAATTTCCGCATACGCTTGAAGAGCATCTGCGCAAAGATCTTACGATCACAGTTTAGTAGCGCAATAGGCCTCCAGTTAGTTAACAGCTGCGGATCTTTGCCCTTACTTAACAAAATCAATGCAGACTCCAACAAGGATTTTGGAAGAGACCCCCTCTGACGTGCCTCTTCCCAGAGATCCAATAAAATCGGAGCCAGGCGCCTGCGAAACGTATGATAGAATTCTGCCGGCAGCCCGTCCGGCCCCGGAGATGTCCTCTTTCTCAGGGCCCCTATAGCCTCCTCAACCTCCTGCAGTGTCCAGGGGCACGAAAGGGCCTGGAGATGAGACCCCCAATTCCCCACCCCCGGAGTCCCTTCCACATACTGATCCATCCTCCCCCCATCCAAGTGCTGATCCGAAAAAAAACCCCTGAAGTGCTCTTCCACCACCTTCAATATTCCCTCTTTGGAATCCTGCATCACCCCCCTAGTATCCCTAAAACCCTCCACCACCCTATGCTCTCTTCTTTCCCTACAACAAACGAAGGGATCTGGGCTAATCAATTTACCAAAGTCCCTCTCATAAACTAAAGAGGAATACCGATCGTATTGAGTCTTCTCTAACAGAGACTGTAATTCTTGGATATCCTCTTTCCTCCCTCCCTTGGAAATCAAATAATCCTTCCTTTGCTTCAAGGCCATCCCCAAACGTGTCCTTTCCCTTCCCCTCCTCCGTGCCTGTCCCATGAAAAGGAAACGCGTCCGTTTTTTCACCACCTCCCACCATTCTCCTCTGGAGGGAAAGATCCCCCGTAAGGATAACTGGTCTTCTAAAAAATTCAAATATTTCTTTTGAGCCTCCTCATCCTGGACCCATCTTAAATTCATCCTCCACAACCCCCTACCTATCCTATGAGCCGCCGACCCCCCTACTTCCACAAGAAGCAGTTTATGGTCGGAAAAATCCACGTCCAGCAGGCGAGGCCCCCGCTGGCATACCCCTCTACGAACCAAAAACCGATCAATTCGGCTCCTACATCTCCCCCTGCTAAACGTGAATCCATCCTCATCTGGGAAATGTTCTATGTGAACATCTATCAGCCCCCCCTCTTTCATGATCCCGAGCAAGCGCACCCCATCATATGTCACCTGTACCTTAGTACCCCCACTATCCTGTTTCCTAATAATTAAATTGAAATCTCCCCCCCAAATTACCTGGCGTGCAGTAAACAAGTAAGGCCTGATCTTCCCTAATAACAAACTGCGCTCCTTCCTAGTCTGCGGCCCATAAAGATTAATAATTCGCAACGCCATACCCTGCCATAATACGTCTACCACTAAACACCTCCCCACCCCGAGTTCCATCACACGCTGAATTTCCACCTTATGTGTCTTAAATAAAATCCCCACTCCCCCATATCGTTCCCCTGCCAGCCCCCACACCGATGGTCCCCATCTCCAATCCCTGCGCGCCCTTCTCAGCTGCTCCAGGTTCTGCAAACGCGTTTCCTGAAGCAGAAAACAATCGGCCTTAACCTGAGAAAAGCACTCATAGGCCAAACACTGAGCTCTCTGGGAAGCCACACTCGCCACATTTAGGGTGGCGAACGTCAGAAGAAGCCCTGCCATACCCCCCATTAGGACTCATGCAACTCCTCACTCTCCTCCTTCCTTTGCATACTATCTACTCTCTGTGGCAACCTGCTACCCAGAATGTAATCCTCCTCTCCATTATCCCCTATCTCTGCCGCCCAGTCCCGTATCCCTGTATCCTGATCCCAACCTTCCCCTCCCCCCTCCCTCATACCTTTCTTCCTCCCTTTCTTCTTTTTAAACCCTACGGAATCCCCCCCTGCAACCTTCCCCTCTTGAACCTCTCCCCTCTGCACCCCCTCCCCCTCCTTTCCTACCTCTACATTACCGTCCCCTTGAGCTTGCTCCTGGCTAACCACCCCCTGCCCCATCCTCCTCTTACCCCCCCCTCCCTTCCCTACCGGAACCCCCTCCTCCTCCCCAACCTCAACATCTTCCACTTCCATCCCCCCCTCCTCGTCATGGGTACCCCTTCCCTTCCTACCTTGACTCCTTTCCCCCTTGACCTTTCCCCGACTCCTCTCCCCTCCTCCCTCTTCCTGAGGTCCCTTCTCCCCATCATCCCCCTTCCCCTGTATCTCTGCCCCCCCATCCTCTTCTTCCAAAATCTGAAATCGATTACCCCCCTGCCCCACCCCAGGCAACCCCTGTAATGTCAAACCCTTTCCCTTTGAAACCTTCCGTTTCTTTAATTTTGACACTTGAACCCACTCTCCCTTTCCCTCCTCCTCCTGTCCCCCTCTAGTCTCTAGACCCCCGCCCTCCTCTAACCGTAAACCCTCCTCTTCCCCCTGCAAACCACCCCTCCCCTGTACCCCCAAACCTCCCTCTCCTCCCCCTTCCTCCCAAGCCCTCCCAACCCCCAGACCCCCAGAACCCTGACCTAGATCCTGCCCCTCTCCCCGAATCATATTCCCCCTGCCCTCATCCCTCTTATTATGACGCGCCCTCGGGCAGTCTCTAAAGGCATGCCCCAGACCCCCGCACAAATTGCAACGGATAGAGGAACAATTTTCTGTATAGTGCTCCTTACTCCCGCACTTTACACACTGTTGTACTGGGCAAGACATACTATAATGGCGAAAGGATCCGCAACGGAAACACTGCCGTGGCTGTCCCTTGTAAAAACAGAGAATCCTGTCCCGGCCAATAAAAGCCGCAGAAGGAATGTGCTTGACCACTTGCCCTTCCTGTCTTAGCTTAACCCAAGCCCCCCACCCCCCTGCCCACACCCTACTTGGATCCGGGAGTTTGGATAACGGGGTTCTCAAATCCGCATGCCGCTGTAACCAGTAGGCCAGGTCTGCCCCTGAAATGGACTCGTTTCGTACCAATACAGTGACTTGCACCAAGTCAGGTCTACTAATAGGAATAACCACATAATTGCTCCAATCCCCCCTTCCTTTCACCCCCTCATACCTCTCCCAAAAGATTTCCATACCCCTCTGCGTTAGAAAACTAACATCGTACTCAGGCAAATTAACTGGGTGAATACAGGCATAGAAGTCCTCCGGCACAAACCCCAGGCCCATGACCATCCTCAAAACCGTCTCCCGAGAAGGCATAGCCCCCTCCCCCACCCATCTAATCTGCACCACATTCCTTCGTTTGGGGATTTGCCCCGCCCCTCTCCCTTCCCCCCTTCCCCCTTGATCCCTCCACAGACACTGGCCGCCCCCCCATCTCCCCTCCCCCCTCACCCCTCACCACCGCCGCAAAGGAAAGAGCACCCTGCCCCTCCCCCGCCCCCCTCACTTCTCCCCTACCCTTCTTCCCTTCCTCCGAATCCCGGCTCCCCACATCCCCCTCCCCCACCTTCCGACAAGAAAGCATACCCCTCTCTTGACCAAGACCCCCCCCCCCGCCCCCCACCCTCCCCTCGCACACAGCCCCCCCTCAACCAGTTCAAACCCAGACCTTCAACTGGGACATCAGGAGCTTTAAAAATTAGTGCACTTTCAGAGCTTACTCTGGTCTGAGCAATTGGTCCAATGTCCTGCTCCATTCCATGCAACTCCTGTTCCAGTTCCTCTTTCTCCTGCTGATTCTCTATGTCCTGGGCACCATACCCTAGCAGGTCCCCTGCAAACTTGGCTGCAGATTGAACAGAGATCTCTCCTGATTCTTCCTCCTGTCCGTCCTGACCTCGCGGGCAGACCTGCTCTGAGCCAAGCTGCACAGCTGATGATAATTGATCACCAGAAACTGCTGCCTCAATCAGAGCACCTTTGGAGTGCTCCTGCAGTTGGAAGCCTGCTGGTTTTTGCTTCTCTTGCAATCTCTCCACACAGGTAAGTTCAATACTTTTTTCCACACCCTGTTCTTCTTCCCCACTAGTGGGTACTAAAAAAGTGTCCTGGGTGGAAAACCTGTCTCCATCCGTTTCAATAATATGAAAGTGTTGTAACTTTGTGTCTTTTCCTTTCTGTTCTACCGTAATACCTGAGGCCAAACAATCCGCCCCTCCCCCTTCTCCTGGAGCTGTATCCAACCTGAGTACTCCCTCTTCCCTTGGGCTCATCAGGGCTTTCATAGTTTGCAATGTACTTTGACTGTTTGGACTTTGTACAATCTCTGTTACCAACTGCCTTTTGTGAAACAATGTTCCTGAGCTTAAACTGGTAGATTCCTGTGCTGGGGAAAAAACCTCCTGGCTCATAGTTTTAGATGTGCCAGCCTGCATCCTCTCTTGATTCTCATAAACCTCCCTCAAGGGATTTGCAGAGCCTGTTTTTAAACAAGCAATTCTTTTTTCCTTCTGTTTCAGCAACTTTGTTAAGCGCTTTTCTTCAGTCTTATACTTTTGACCATGCTCTGCTGGGGCCAGCCTACTCATGGCTTTAGTCATTTTCAACCGTTTCCCCAGCTCCTCTATTTCCTTCTCCAGAGACTTGATGTGCCTCACCCGCTCCACCGTTTCTCTGGCACACTGTCCTGGGTCCATATTCTCCCACTCACCGGCCTCCTCCCCTTCTTCTGACCACTCTTCTTCACTGCTGGCTGCCTCAAATCCCAACTGGGCCTCCTGCCCCACCTCCATTCCTTCTTGTCCTTGCTCCTTCTGGGTCTGCACCTTTAGGGCCTCAACCTTCCTCCCCCATGATCTTCAGGCTCCTTACCTGGACGCCGCTGGGTCATGGAGGAGGCTTCAGATCCACAATCTTCCCTGGCCCTGGGCGCTTTACGGTCCAGGGGACTACGCTCCCTTCGTGCTGGAGGAGGGACTGGCTGAGAGCTACTCCGCCGGGCCTTCAGATCCTTCGGCCTTGTAGGCCCCATAGCCTGGGAGTTTCCTGGGCCTCTCTCCCCAGGCCCCCTCCGCATAGCTGGGGAAGGGACCAGGCCTGGCTCCCTTTCCTCAGAGCCTCTGACCGCACCTCCTTCCTGCCCTCTGTCTGACAACGACTGACGCTTGGAATACCCTCCCGCGGGGGTGGAGGAGATGAAAATGGTAACAGAATTCAAAAATGCGTGGGATAAACATAAAAAAATCCTGTTCAGAAGAAATGGATCCTCAGAAGCTTAGTGGAGATTGGGTGGCAGCACCGGTGTTTGGGGTGCGGGGCTAGTGGTTGGGAGGCGGGGCTAGTACTGGGCAGACTTTACGGTCTGTGCCCTGAAAATGGTAGATACAAATCAAGGTCAGGTATACATATAAAGTAGCGCATATGAGTTTATCTTGTTGGGCAGACTGGATGGACTGTACAGGTCTTTTTCTGCCGTCACCTACTATGTTATTATCCAGCTCATTTTCGAAAGTGATCGCTGGCCATCTTCCGACATACAGTAAATCGGGAGATGGCCGGCGATCTCGCAAAAGCAGCCAAATTGGTATAATCGAAAGTGGCTTTTATGACAGCATCGCCGCTTTCCCGTTGCCTCACCGGCGAAAGTTCAAGGGGGCGTGTCGGTGGCGAAGCGAAGGAGGGACATGGGCGGGCATGGGTGTGGCTATCAGATGGCTGGCTTTCGCGGATAATGGGGAAAAAAAGCGGCGTTCATCAGTATTTCACCGGATTTATTTGGCCCTTTTATTTTCACAACCAAACCTCAAAAAGGTGCCCCAAATTACCAGATGACCACCGGAAGGAATTGGGGATGACCTCCCCGTACTTGCCCAGTGGTCGCCAACCCCCTCCCACACTAAAACAATAAAACTAAAAACCTTTTTTGCCAGCCTATATGCCAGCCTCAAATGCCGTACCCACCTCCATGACAGAAGAATGTGTTCTATCCTCTGACAGCCTTTCCCTGGTTGTGATGTGGTTCTCGAGTGAGTGTGACACCTTTTCTGTTAGGTGCACTGCAGAGTCACATCAGCAATGCATTGTGGTGGGTGTAGGGTAGTGGGCTTGTTTGTGCCTTTCGTGCCGCACCTCCAGGGTCTCTAATCACGGTCAGCACTACTTACACAATACAATCCTCTCAACTGTATCTTAGAAACCGGACAGCTGGATTATGGACCATTTGCACTACAACAAATAAAAACAAAAAGAGAAAAAACCAAGAGAAGCTTCCATTGGGGGAAAAACACAAGTTTATTCTTTATCCAGAGATTTAGGATAAATAATAAGAAATAGTCATATAAATAGTCTAGAATATGACAGAAATGAGAACATATATAGAAATGGAAATTACAATGGAAAGTGGGAGCAGGACATTCTTTCAAACTCCCTGGCTTGGGAGCCAAAAGAGATGTACACTGCCCAACCTCCTATCTGGCAGAGAAATATTATATAGGATTTCTTTTCCCTTTCAATACATGGAGCACAAGAAGGAGGGAGGGTTTCCTCACCTCCTTAATTAGCATCTTACAGTCAGGCAGGATCTCCTGACAATAAAGAAATATATAGCATCTGTTTATATTTCCTTTTGAAGATGCATTTGGTCTGTTGTCCAAATGTTTCGGACCTCTTCTATTCATCTTTACAGCCTTTCTCACAAAAATACATTTCTCAGAACCTTTAATTAGTATTTCCCCTATTCTAAAAGAGGAGGCAAAAGTTAACTACTGCTTCCAGTTGCTATAGAGGTGTTAGGTTTTTCTTGTCAATAGAACTATTGCTATTGACTCCAGGGATCAGGGAGATAGTGTTTGAATTGTTCTAGGCAGAGAAGGAAACAAGGTGTTACCTGGTCTTCCTCTCATGGTTGTAAAAAGGGTAATTCTCTCCTGGATAGTAGCCTTACTTCAAAGGGCATGGGAAAGAATTCTGTCTCCTGACCATATTCAATGGGAGAGATTGTGGGCAATCAGGGCTTATAGTGTAATTGCCATTCCAGCAAGACAGCAAGCTTCTCATGATTAGAAAGAAAGGAACCTTCATTTCTCTCTGTCCAACATATCAGACATTAATTTCTGTACATTAAATAATTGGAGGCCTTCCACTTCCTACAACAACTCCCCCCCCCCCCCCCCCCCTCTGCAATAATATTTTCTTATCCTGTCCTGACTACAGGATTTCTCTCTCTCTCCTCTGTCAGCCCTGCCCCCTTCACCTGGAACTTCCTTTGATCTGCATCCTAAAAGTCTCTCAAAGGCTAATAAACACACTCATGTAAACAGCAAATGGACAGCAAATGGCAGGAGCTCATTGTCTTTCACTTGCGTGGTCAGAGGAAGGTAGGGGAAGAGGTGGGGGTACTTGCTCCACCTGGCCTGCTTAATATCATTGTAATTTACAGAAAAAAAGAGAAATTTCCACTTCTCATCGTCTGTATATTAATTCTTAGATATTAGATACTTAGCAGCACTGAAACTGCTTGGTTCAGGCCTTCATAAGTACAAAGTACACGTCCACCAACAGGCTCTACTCCCATGGTGCTTTCCCCCCTGCTAACTGGGTCAGAGCATGTCCAGTTTTATTTCTGGTAGTCCATGAGGTAGTGGACATTTTTGTAAGCCAGTTTTAGATCCCTTTCTTGTGTTACCCACGTTGCTGAAAGAGGGCATTGTACACCATTCTGCCAGCTCTGACCTACTGCTAATCTCAGTACCAGGGAGACTCTTTGCCAGTGGGGCACAACCTCTGATCTGCAGTTAACTGTGAGTAAACGTGTTTATTCAAATAAAGGACTTTTTCAAAGAGATTAGTCTTCAGGTGTCAACTGGTGTGCCAAGGTTATACAGCAGCAAAAAGTCCTAGAGGCCTGCGTGTATGCAGGTCCCTGGAGCACTTTTAGTGGGTACCGCAGTGCACTTAAGGCAGGCAGACCCAGGCCCATCCCCCCCTACCTGTAACACTTGTGCTGGTAAATGGGAGCCCTCCACAACCCACTGTACCCACATGTAGTTGCCCCCTTCACCCCTAAGAGCTATGGTAGTGGTGTACATTTGTGGGTAGTGGGTTTTGGGGGGGGTGTTGGGGGGCTCAGCACCCAAAGTAAGGGAGCTATGCATGTGGGAGCTTTTTCTGAAGTCCACCGCACTGACCCCTAGGGTGCCCAGTTGGTGTCCTGGCATGTGAGGGGGACCAGTGCACTACAAATGCTGGCTCCTCCCACGACCAAATGCCTTGGATATCGCCAGGTTGGAGATCGCCGTCATTTTTTTCCATTATCGCTGAAAAACAAAACCGGCCATCTCAAACCCGGCGAACTCTGGCATTTGGCCGGGCTAAACCGTATTATCGAAAAAAAAGATGGCCGGCCATCTTTTTTGATAATACGGTTCCAGCTAGCTGTAGCGCCGCCACCAAAATAGATCACCAGCGATCTATTTCGCTGGCGACATTTGATTATGCCCCTCTATGTTACAATGCACAAACATACCATAGCGCACTTCCTTTTGAAATACTTATATATTAAAACAATAATATATTCATCATTTATATGCAATGATGCAATATATCTGAACTCACTACAACTTTTGTAGGCTATTTCTAAAGATATTTACACAGGTAAAATGGCCTGACTGAAAATTCCCCTCCTCATATGCAGCAAAAAGTATGTTCAGCTGCCATAACATGGGTACTTTAGCTTCATTTAAAGGAGGCATTCTTGTTGGTAGGTTTAGGTGGAGGAAGGAAAACAACATATGTACATGAGATTGCCAAAAGTGCTTGAGATGCTTTTCCCAAGCTCGACCAATGCAATTACTGTCCGGGCCTCGCAGTAGTTCAAAATTGACGCATATAGGACTTGCGAACACGCCTAAATGGCTTAGTAAAAGGGCCTCTTAAAGCCCAATTTTATAAATCATCTCAAGAAAGATATAGTAGAATTGGAAAAGGTGCAGTGAAGGGCGACTAAAATGATAGCGGGGATGGGATGACTTCCCTATGAAGAAAGACTAAGGAGGCTAGGGCTTTTCAGCTTGGAGAAGAGACAGCTGAGAGGAGACATGATAGAGGAATATAAAATAATGAGTGGAGTGGAACAGGTGAATGTGTGAAGCGTCTGTTCACGCTTTCCAAAAATACTAGGACTAGGGGACATGCGATGAAACTACAGTGTAGTAAATTTAAAACAAATCGGAGAAAATATTTCTTCACCCAACGCATAATTAAACTCTGGAATTCATTTCCGGAGAATGTGGTGAAGGCGGTTAGCTTAGCAGAGTTTAAAAAGGGGTTAGACGGTTTCCTAAAGAACAAGTCCATAAACCAGTACTAAATGGACTTGGGAAAAATCTACAATTCCAGGAATAACATGCATAGAATGTTTGTACATTTGGGAAGCTTGCCAGGTGCCCTTGGCCTGGATTGGCCGCTGTCATGGACAGGATGCTGGGCTCGATGGACCCTTGGTCTTTTCCCAGTGTGGCATTACTTATGTACTTATATATCTAGGTCTGTGAAGCAAGAAACCAAGATAGATAGGATTTTATAAGTCTCACTGCACATGTATAGGGCTGTGGAAAATACATGCATATTTTGGCAGCACACAGAGCAGAGGAGGCAATTTTAGAAAAGTGGCATCATTCCGGACTTTGCATACGTGGGTGATGGCACTTACATTATAAGCATCAATTAAGCTAAATACACATGTTAGCACTGCCACATACAGAGGGTAGATTTTACATACTATGGTATCAACACAAAGAAAGCAGTCATGATCCACAGATTGTAGAAATGAAGAAAAACAATGGATCAAAGAGGTTAAAGTAAAGCATACTTTTATTAAAATTGCCCAAGGTGGCCACGTTTCCAGTTAAAAGCTGTTTACTGGAAGGAGTACTGTGGCTGGTGCTAGCATTCTTGCCTTCACTAAGGGGAAATGTGGTTTCAGATTCTCCGTTAGTCGTTGCCTTTAAAGCAGCTTGCCTTAGGTGAAACATAGCCAAATTGGGCCATTTTAATAAAAGTAGATTTTACATGCCTGCACAACAGAAGCCAATTAAGGAGCTGAGCTCCAAAACTGAAATGTTTGCAATGGCTGAGTAGTTTTTAATCGCAGAGAGGTTAAGTATTAGTTCCCTCAGCAAGTTCTTCTCCCATGCCCAGGCTAAAAACAGAAGTTAGCCCATATTTATGCACGACTCAATTCAGGTGTAAATACTGAGGAGAAACGTTTCTGAAAAATATAGGTACTGCTACGCTGAAATATGAAAAATGTATATATTTTAAATGGCCACCAAAACCATGTCCACAACACACTTCTTTCAAACCTGTGCATGCCATGGTTATGTACGTGTAATTGGTGGCATTCTAAAGCCAAGGTGCTCTGCAAGTTGCCAAGAATTGATCGCATAATAAGTGTGACATAGCTGTAGCGATGCTGAGCACTTTTCTGTCCCCTGAAGAAGCTGCGGTGAAACGAAGGTTCCCCGTAGGGACGTGTTATAAGATAAGTGCTGGATTCTTTTTCTTTATTCTGGTTGTATAGCAACAAAAGTCACTATGACCCTTGGATGCATCACTAGTTATAACATATGAAGAGATTATGTGTATATATAATCATAAAATAAAATGAAACCTAAATAACATTTAAACCTCCAAATACATAAAAGTGATATTAAATATGGTGCTCAGTTTCCAATAGTGGTCTCAGTTGGAACATTTCACTCAATCATTGCACTATCTACTAATCATATGTATCTTATATATGCAAAGAGTTTATATATAAATGCCACTTATCTGATTGAGGAGCTCCTAGTTACTTCAGCTGCTTTGTAGATATCACTGAAGAGACCACCAAAAACCAAATGTGTGCTCAAATAATAAATAAATCCTCAGTGGGGTGACAGAAAAAAGTGTTCAAAATTGGCTGGGAGTCCGTCCTTTGTGCAGGTTTTCTCGTCCTGCTTGGGCTGTACAAACAAACAGTGCCTTTCCACTAACAGAAATCATTAAGGGGCCCTTCTACCAAGCTGCAGGTGGGGGACATTTTTATTTTATTTATTTGTTACATTTGTACCCCACATTTTCCCACCTAGTTGCAGGCTCAATGTGGCTTACATAATACTGGAGAGGTGTTAATAGACTCCGGAGTAAGCAAATACAGATAATGGTTAAGTTGGGGTAGGAAGGGTAGGGACCACATGAAGGAACATGTGGTGGGGCCGTATAGAGGATAGTAAGAACAGATGAGATTTTTTGGTGATCAATACGAACTGTGGTGGTGCAGTGTTGCTGATTTCAGGCAGGATTTTCCGCGCCAGGGTCCTTTTTACTGCAGCGGGTAAAAAAGCCCCCAGAACACATGGCCATGCAGTAAAAGAACTCTTACCGAATGGCAATGTGACGGGGAGCCCTTATTGCCACCCTATGAGGTGGCGATAAGGGCTTCCATGCTAACCCGGCGGTAACCAACCCTTGCGTTGGTTTAGAAGGCCATCTGTCTACAAGCCCGGTGCTTCACCTGTGGCGGCCACTGTTCCCCAGAGGTTGAGCCCCTGGGTTCAGAAGGCCAGCAGGACTTCCTAGACGGGTCTTGGCACTTGGAGGGGTTACTGTTGACAGCAAACGGGAGGCAGCATTGGGACCCAGCAGTGGTCAGAGGCAGGCAGCAGACAAGAGGCAGCAACAGTGTCCAGCAGTGGTCAGAGGCAGCATCAGTATCCAGCAGTAGTCAGAGACAGGCAGTAGGCAACAGGCAGTGTCAGTGTCCAGCAGTGGTCAGCGATAGGCAGGAGGCCGCGTCAGTATCCAGCAGTGGTCAGCAGCAGGCAGCAGGCAAGGAGCAGCATCAGTATCCAGTAGTGGTCAGAGGCAGGCAGTAGGCAAGGAGCAGCATCAGATCCAGCAGTGGTCAGAGACAGAAAGTGGGACGAAACAACAGACAACCGAAGCTTTCCAAGAAGGTAGTAGCTGAGGCACTGAACCATGGAGGAATCCCCCAGGCAGGGAATTCTGGAAGGACGAGCAAGGCTGCAGTGTGAGAAAGATCCCAGTGCCGCATAGGAAGGAAGGAGCGACCGCAAGCTGCAGAGCATCAGAACCCTAGATTAAAAACTGGTTAAAAGATAGAAAACAGAGAGTAGGGCTAAATGGTCAGTATTCTCAATGGAGAAGGGTAGTTAGTGGGGTTCCCCAGGGGTCTGTGCTGGGACCACTGCTTTTTAACATATTTATAAATGACCTAGAGATGGGAGTAACTAGTGAGGTAATTAAATTTGCTGATGACACAAAGTTATTCAAAGTCGTTAATTAATTAATTAATTTATTTGTAGCATTTATACCCCACGCTTTCCCGCTCGATAGCAGGTTCAGTGAGGCTTACAATGTATGGGTACAATATGTCACAGAGATAACACAGTGTTTGTGTACAGAGTATCCGAGATAACACAATGTATGGGTACAAAGTATCCCATAGATAGCACAATTGTATATGAAAAGGATGAGAGGAAGAGATGTGGGGGAGGAATGGGTTATGGTTAATGTAGGTGATGTGGATTAGGTTTGCAAGTTAAGTTGGGTCGTTTGGGTAGGTTTGATTGAAGAGGTATGTTTTCAGCAGCTTTCGGAAGGGTAGATGTTCGTTAGTTGTTTGGATGTATCTTGGTATGGCGTTGCAGAATTGGCTGCCTATAACGGAGATGTTGGATGCGTAGTAGGTTTTGTATTTGAGACCCTTGCAATTGGGGAGGTGAAGATTGAGATAAGTTCGAGAAGACCCGTTCCTAGCTGGAAGGTCAATTAGATTGGTCATGTAACTTGGAGATTCTCCGTGGAGGATCTTGTGGATCAATGTGTGGATTTTGAAGTTTATTCGTTCTTTGATAGGAAGCCATTGGAGTTTTTCACGGAGTGGTGTTGCACTTTCAAATCGTGATTTACCAAAAATGAGTCTGGCTGCCATGTTTTGGGCGGTTTGGAGTTTTTTCAGGATTTGGGCATTGCAACCAATGAAGATGCTGTTGCAGTAGTCAGCATGGGTGAGTACTGTGGATTGTACCAGATTGTGGAAAGTTGTTTGGGGGAGGAATGGTTTTACTCTTTTCAGTACCCACATCATGTTGAGCATCTTCTTTGTCATGGCTTTTGCATGGGTTTCTAGAGTTAGGTGATTGTCTAATGTTACGCCCTGGGTTTTTAGATTGTCGGATATTGGGATTGTAACGTCGGGGGTGGTCAGAGTGGTTGGAAGTAGAGTGGTGTGTCTTGATGAGAGGATTAAGCATTGAGTTTTATCTTTATTCAATTTCATTTTGAAGGCATTGGCCCAGGAGGCTAAGATGTTCATGCCAGTGATTATTTTTCCAGAGATTTCTGTAAGGTTGGATTGGAAGGGGATGAATATAGTAACGTCATCTGCATAGATAAAAGGGTTAAGACCAGCTTTGGATAGGGATTTAGCCAGAGGAATCATCATAAGAATGAAGAGGATCAGGGATAAAGGCGATGCTTGGGGGACTCCGCATTGAGGACCAAGCAGCTGATACAGATGAGGTTGATTTGACTTGATAGGATCTGGTGGTGATGAAGCTTGTTATCCATTTAATGATGTTTCCGCCGATCCCTAGTTTGTCCAGTAGTTTCGTAAGAATATCATGGTTCACCATGTCAAATGTGCTGGATAGGTCAAACTGCAGAAGAAGTATGTTGTTGCCAAATGAAATTTCTTGTTTGAACTTGGATATTAGGGTGAGTAGTACTGTTTCAGTGCTGTGTGCAGGTCGAAAACCCGATTGTGACTCATGTAGTATGGAGAAGTTTTGTATGGATTCGTTGAGTTGGGAGGTCACTCTATTTTCCATTAGTTTTAAATCGCGGGAGGATTGTGAAAAATTACAAGAGGACCTTACGAGACTGGGAGACTGGGCATCTAAATGGCAGATGACCTTTAACATGAGCAAGTGCAAAGTGATGCATGTGGGAAAGAGGAACCCGAATTATAGCTACGTCATGCAAGGTTCCACGTTAGGAGTCGCAGACCAAGAAAGGGATCTGTGTGTCATCGTTGATGATACGTTGAAACCTTCTGCTCAATGTGCTGCTGCGGCTAACAAAGCAAATAGAATGTTAGGTATTATTAGGAAAGGAATGGAAAACAAAAATGAGGATGTTATAATGCCTTTGTATCGCTCCATGGTGTGACCGCACCTCGAATATTGTGTTCAATTTTGGTCGCCGCATCTCAAAAAAGATATAGTGGAATTAGAAAAGGTACAGAGAAGGGCAACGAAAATGATAAAGGGGATGGGACAACTTCCCTATGAAGAAAGGCTAAAGTGGCTAGGGCTCCTCAGCTTCGAGAAAAGGCGGCTGAGAGGTGATATGATAGAGGTCTATAAAATAATGAGTGGAGTTGAACGGGTAGATGTGAAGCATCTGTTTACGCTTTCCAAAAATACTAGGACTAGGGGGCATGCGATGAAGCAACAATGTAGTAAATTTAAAATGAATTGTAGGAAATCTTTCTTCACTCAATGTGTAATTCAACTCTGGAATTCATTGCCAGAGAATGTGGTAAAGGCGGTTAGCTTAGCGGAGTTTTAAAAAGGCTTGGACGGCTTCCTAAAGGAAAAGTCCATAGACCATTATTGAATGGACTTGGGGAAAATACACTTTTTCTGGGATAAGCAGCATAAAATGTTTCGTATTTTTTTGGGATCTTGCCAGGTATTTGTGACTTGGATTAGCCACTGTTGGAAACAGGATGCTGGGCTTGATGGACCTTTGGTCTTTCAAAGTATGGCAATAGTTATGTACTTATGTAGGGTAACAGTGATGCAGCAACCAAAGGGTTTTTTTTGTGCTTTCCCAAGGGAGAGACAGCATTAGTAGCCACTGAGTGAGTAATTTGCTGGGAAATAATTTGTATGTTCCGGGGATTGTGTGCTGATGTATGTGTAAGAAGAATAACTTCCCTGGGAAGAAGGATTAATGAATATTTTAATAAATATATTGCAAAAAATTCATCTAAACTAACTTGGACTATTTTCTCACCTTGAGTGTGAATGGACAGTAAAAGAGAGACCTTCTAAGCTTCGAGCCTTGGTAATCCAAGTTTCTATAACTGTTATCAATAGAAATCAAACAAAATAAAACATGGAAAAGAAAATAAGATGATACCTTTTTTATTGGACATAACTTAATACATTTCTTGATTAGCTTTCGAAGGTTGCCCTTCTTCCTCAGATCGGAAATAAGCAAATGTGCTAGCTGACAGTGTATATAAGTGAAAACATTCAAGCATTACTATGACAGTCTGACAGGGTGGGAGGAGGGGGGTGGGTAGGAAGTATGCATGGGGACATCAAAGCATATCATTGATATTCTAACAGGGTGGGTGTGGATAGGTGAGGGGAGGGTGATCAACAGAGACATACAGCTTTATGGTTTATAATGAGCTAGGAACCCCAGATCCTTGTTAAGTCCTTTCTGTTGGGTGTTAAAATATTCAATCATTCTGACTTCAAAGGTCTTACGTTCTTGTATGGTTTTAAAGTTACCTTTAAGTTAACTGTTATAATGAGTACCTTCCCAGTGTGGTAACAGACTCCTGGCTGTCATAAGCAGAGACATCTACCTGTCCAGCTGACAGACCCAGCAAACTCGAAAGGAATCACTGACCCAATTCCTCTCCAAATCTAAGCCAGGAAGTAGACGGCATTTGGGACTCAAAGGCGACTGCTAAGGAGGTTGGATGAAAACAGGAGACGGGATGAAGTAAAAAAATTGAAGCCAATAGGTCAGTCTCTGTTTCCATTCCCATCGAAAAAAAGCAAGCAAACCTGTGAGCTGCTGCATCCGAGTTATCATTCTTTATTGTTGGTAGCATTCTTTATTTAATCTCACTTATATTTTTAAACATGCTGGCTTGTGCAGCATACAGATGTACAAAGAGGAAGTATAATAACGGAATAACTTTTCATAGGTAGAATAGTAATTTGTTATAAATTGTAATCAGTATGTTATTTGGAGGGGCTGGTTATAGGGACACCCTAGCACTGATATATTTGTGCAGATAAAAAGATGGAGACCTGTGTGGCCGAGGAAGGTGGAGGTTGGGGGGTACCGCGAAAAATTGCTCGGACACGAAGGGTGCCGTGAACTGAAAATGTTTGGGAACCACTGTGTAATGTGCTTCACTGGCCCTATTCTATAGCTACTCACCCAAATGCATTACTAAGGTTGGGTGATATTCATAGAATTTGGGGGTTACTGGTTTTCCCATGGACACAGAATGGGAGACAGTCTTTAGTACATTTACGTGAAAAGTACTGCCTTGGGCCTTTTATTGCCCTAAAACAGCTCTGATTTGTTTTTGTTTTTTCTAACTTGTCTCACTAACTAGTACAATATTCACTCCATTGAAGACTGGGGCCCAGATGCACAAAACCTAATGAGCCAGCAATGTGGTTTTTACACTGGTTCTAGCCAGGGCCGCCGAGAGACTGGGCCGGGCCGGGCCCCCGCCCCTGCCACCCTCGCCGCCCTGCCCCCCCCCCCCCCCGAGTTCGCTGCCGCTGCTCCCCCTCCCCCCCGAGGTTGTCACCACTCCCCCCCCGAGATCACCACAGCCACTGTTCCCCTCTTCACCCCCCCCCCCCGAGGTTGCTGCCACCGCTCCCTCCCTCGATCCGCCACTGGGCCGGGCCCCATGCATTGAAATCGCAGTCTCACCTCCGTGAAAGCAGCGCTGCAGGCAGCAGAACGCCTCCCTTCGGCCCTCCTTCCCTCCTTGTATCCCGCCCTCGCGGAAGTTACGTCAGACGAGGGCGGGACACAAGGAGGGAAGAAGGGCCGAAGGGAGGTGTTCTGCTGCCTGCAGCGCTGCTTTCACGGAGGTGAGACTGCGATTTCAATGCAGGGGGCAGACGGTCAATGATGGAGGGCGGGTGGGACTGCAGCGCCGGGCCCCCCTTGGAGGCCCGGGCCCGGGGAATTTTGTCCCCCCCGTCCCCCCTCTCGGTGGCTATGGTTCTAGCTGGTTTAGGGAGCACAGAGTTCAGCAAGACATGCACAAAAGGGTTCTGCGAGCTCTTTTCCTGTCACAGTAGCAGCTAACGAAAACTGTATGCAAAACTATTATATTGAGCTAACTACTATACAAATGTGCATGCAAAGTGATGCACAGCCATTTTTCGAGCAATGCAGAGAAGCAGCCCATACCTTTACCATGGAAAATTTAACAGGAGGTCGGTCCTGACAGTTCTTCATTGTTACAAGTGAGCTTACCCTTTTTTAAAGTTTGTACTACACTCCTTCCATCTCCTGATGCTTCCTGGCAAAAGTAGTGCATTTAGGAAGTCGATTTGAGAGAGGCAGAGAAGATGCCAGAGCCGCAACACAACAGTCTGCCCGCCAGCTGCTGCTCCAGCCCTGGAAGCATACCCCGAGCATACCCCACAGCAGTTTTGAGAGAATAAAAAAAGCTACGCCGACTTTCATACATACAGTTTTTTTTGTGTATGAAAGCCGTATACAAGCACTGCTCTGAGCATGTGCAGAGCAACCACGCTTAGCGATTGGCTGCTCTGAGCATGCTCAGCTGACCAACTGGCTTCCCCCCTATCAAGCTGCTCGCTGCTTTTGTGAGCAGCTCATTTGCATGTGATTCGCTTTGGGAATCACTCTGTATTTCCAAATCGGTAATTTTTACCGAGGTGGAAATGCAGAGCTATTCTTTAGGAGGACATTTGTGCATCTGTATCTAGGAGGTTAACAAAAAACAGACCCAAGAAAACTAAGATAACTTTCATTTCTCTCCCAGCTGTGTTCTTGGAACAATTTCCTCAGGCACTGTTTTAATTTCACATATAAGGAAAGTCAAAACTGATGAATAACAATGTACAGTAGCCCACAGAATTTCAGGAAACACAGCACAACTGTTGAAATTCCTTCTCTAGAAAGCAGCTTCACACAGAATCAGAATGACTTTGCCAGAATCCTTAGTGTTATAAACTAAAAATTGCTGGTATGAGTCTAAGTCAGTAGTATTCACATACCAGGTCCTATCCCTCATGAATATACACAAGATAAATTTCCGTATAATGGAGGTAGTAGGCATGCAAATCTCTCTCATACATATTCCTTAGGGATAGCCTGAAAACCTGACCCATAGGTAGCCCTCAAGAAATGGGAATAAATACCAAGGCATAAACAGTCAGTATGGTGGTAGTTTTATAAAGGCCTTTTATAAGGTTTATTAAAATGTAATTAACTGCCCTTCTTCATAAACATCTCAAGGGCATATATGTACAGGAAGAGAGCCTTTTTCAACTGAAGGAGAGCTCTGGAATGAGGGGGCATATGACAAAGTTAAGAGGGAATAGGCTTAGGAGTAACCTAAGGAAGTATTATTTCACAGAAAGGGTGGTGGAGGTGTGGAATGGCCTCCCGGTGGAGTCGAGGACTGTTCCAGAATTTAACAAGGCATGTGGGATCGCTTAGGAACAGGAAGAATTAGGAGTTACAGAGGATGGGCAGACTAGATGGGTCATATGGCGTTTATCTGCCATCATGTTTCTATGTTTCTATTGATAACAAGGTGGTATACAAACACCAACTAAGGGAGAATGCTATGGAAAGTTCAGTGGAGCCACAGCAAAGACTTCAAGGCTTGAAGCCAAGGTGATTAATATGTCGGCTCTGCTGGTCCTCTGCCCCTGCTGATGTCAACTTCCAGTTCCGGGGGCAGAGGACCAGCAGAACTGACAGCACATGCTTGAAGGCTGCTGCAGTCCTGCACTTGCTTTTTTGGTTGTTTTTCTGCCACTTCTGTGCTGCTGTTTGCAGTAGCGGTTCGGGTAGGAGGGAGGTTGGGATTTGCTGCGGCACCCCAGAGAGGTTGCCGCAGTGCACCATGGTGCCGTGGTGCACAGTTTGGGAAACGCTGACATAACAATGAATTGGCACTTATTTAGTGATAAATACCAATAATTGGTGTTAAAAAGCACTAATTGGCACTAATTTGACATTACACAAGTAACAGGCTTATAAACAGCGCTCTTAGCTTCAGCTTCTCAAAGTGGTCATTAACATGGTAGGGACATGGGCAGGGGGCGTTCCGACTATTCTTGTGCTCACTTTAGAATAGTTGCATTTATGCACTCCACTGCCGCTTATATGCCATCCATAGACTTTGCATAAGTAAGTGCAAACTTATGCTCATATTCTATAACAGATTTGGCACTCGACTCTGCCGTTATAGAAGACTAGCTTAGTGCCCAGGTTTGGTGTCTAACTTCTAGTAACTTATAGAGAATTTACCCCACGGAGGCCAATTTTCAAAACATTTAGAATCCTAACTTTGGAAATTAGGATCCTAAATTGCCCTTTTGAACACTGAATAGAGTAGGATTCCTAAATATAGGATCTTAGCTTTACTAGGATCCTAAACTTAGGGGCTTAAAATTTTTTTATTTATTTTGCTGCATTTATATCCCACATTTTCCCACCTATTTGCAGGCTCAATGTGGCTTACATAATAATACAACTAAAATCACATTGATGGAATAGAGAATCAGAGTTTATATAACAGATAAGATGCAAAGGAATATTATGGCAATCATATTAACGGAGAAGAATGTCAGAATTATTGCTATTAAGGTTCATACGAAAATTATGTTGATTAAGAAGTGGGTAAGTGGATAACAACATAATATAATGATATCAGGACAAGGTATCATTGTCAGTAATTAGGATAAATGGATAACACCATAACATAATGGTTGACTACAGAGTAGAGAATGACACGGGGACAAAGTTTGTCCCCATCTCCGCCCCATCCCCACAGGTTCTGTCGCCATCTCCACCCTGTCCCTGCAGGCCCAGTTTCCGTTCCCGCCCCGTCCCCATGGGTTCCGTCCTCATCTGCAGACGCCTCGAACACTTATACATTTTATAGTTAAATCTTTTTATTATAAAAAAGAACAATATGCTGTGCAACTCTCGTGTATAAATTACAAATAGAAAACAATAATAACGACGAGCAGCTACAATAACCCTTTTCCCTACAACCACCCTCTACCCTTCCAACCCCAACAATAGCTGATTTCTACTACCCCAAGGAATCCTAATCCACCCTGTTAAAATGTCCATGGGGTACAAAATACAACCCGTTTCTGTATGCTCTAGAGGGGAGAAATATGCCCTATGAAGCACTGTTATGATTTTTTAATCTGTGGATGAATATGAAGTCATTAACAATCTCAGGATTCAGTCTAACTCTCCTGTCTTCCACAGTCCTTCCTGCAATAGAAGATGTCTTCTTAGAAGATGTGCTGGTAGCAGGATGTACAGGATCCTCCATGCAAATTTTGCTAGTTGTGGCCAGCATGTTTGCTTGTTTTCCCCCAAAATCAAAATATCATTGTAGGCATCACTCATGCATAAATAACAGTCCAGTACATTAATAGACTTCAAAGTAGAAAATGACGCGGGGACAAAGTTTGTCCTCGTTCCCGTGGGCTCTGTCCCCATCCCCACGGTTACCTCGGGTCCCCGTGTCATTCTCTACTACAGAGTTGGATTTAAGGTGGGGAATTAAAAGGGTGTCTAGCATTGACTTGTTTTGTTTCTATTCAGCACAGATGCAGAGCCTCTTGTAAAATATGTGTAAGGTCTGTTCATGCCTCTTCACATCCTGTGGGAACAGCAGTTTTAAAAAGATGAACATGGAGAAAAAACTTGCAGCTGTGCCCCATATGTGCATGAGAGCAGCCTTTTAAAATCGTTACTCCTGATATCCACACACCCCTGGACCTGCAGCAGAAGCCCCCCCCCTCAACACCTGCCCACAAGCATCGGCTGACCCTTTGATGGATTCTCTGCATTAAGAAAACGCCAGAGTCCACCACATTAAAGATCCTCTCTTCCCTGGCACACTCCCCTACTTCCCAATGGGCCCCCTGGCAGACTTCCACCCCAATCCTTTCCCTGGGGTCTTAGCAGGGTCCCTGGTATCTAGTGGGAGCAGGAGTCATCACCACTTGCTCCTGTTCATGCTTGTCCCAGGTTCAAAATGGCACCATGACCCCTAGTGATAATCTTGTGGTATCTTTGTTAGGGGTTAGGCTGCCAGGGAATGCTAATATTTCACTATCCATTTATTCCATTTTCTTTGGCTTTAAGTCTAGTTTGAAAACTATTTCAAGAATTGGAGAGTTTTGTTTTTCGGTTACTATATATATGACCAAGTAACATCTGCTACCATGGGCAAGGCCAGATTGAGCCACTGGCAAACTCTGCACATAGTTTGAGTCCACATGTTTGTGGTGTGGGGGGGGGGGGGGGGGGGGGGGGAGGGGCTGTGAGATAGGAGTTTAGGATTGCCAACTGCCTGACTTTTTTTTCAGAAGTCAAGGAGCGGCCACAGAAAGTGGAGGACCACTCAATCCCTACGTCAAAGTAGTGCAGCACAGAAAGGAGTAGGGTAATTGGCACTTTCAAAAACCAGGGGAGATGTGTACACGATTGGAAGTCTTTATTAAGGAATATCAACACGTCTCCCCTGGTTTTTGAAAGTGCCAATTACCCTACTTTTTTTCAGAAGTCAGCAGAATTTAACATTAATGTCCAGAAGGGGGAATGCTAGATAATGTGTGGACATTATTTTTTAGTTTAAATTTTAAATCTTTATCTGCATTTTTCTACTTCCCCTGCCCATCCCCCCCTTGTGTGTGAGCTTACCCTACCTGCTTTCTTTGTAACTAGCAGCAGAGGCTGTAGGTAGGATCCAGCCAATGGGAAGATAGCAAGAGTGGAGGACTGCTCTAATCACAGGAAGTGAAGAGGTGATCTGGAGGAGGTTTCTATATCTGGTGGGAGGTGGCAGATAAATAAACACCTTCAAAAAAATGCTACAATACATTTCTATGGGAGAAGCAGGCTAAGCAGCTCCAACAGCTGCAGTATACATTCAATGATTTACTTGCCACGAGGTGCGAGTCTGTGATCTATACCCCATCTTGCCTGTTTGCTTTATGGTCACACGTCTTCGCACCCACATACACAGGCTGCCTGTTTGCTGTATGGCCGCATGTCTCTGCGGCCATGTGCACAGGCGACACTGTCTCCAGGACAGTGTTACCGCATGAGGTAATACGGAGCCTGGCACCAGCAACAACGTTTTGCTACTCTGCAGCCAGATCCTCCTCTTTTGGTGCCTACCAAGGCTGTGCCGACCTCCAATCAGCCAGCACTGGCCCCTCCCTTGATGTTTTCAGACCTGACGAACATCAAAGTAAGCTCTCTGCCTTAGCCCCAGATTGCTTCCCCTTCCCCAAGTGTTCAGCAGTGGTCCTGTTCTGAGCAATGTGTATTTTCTAGCAAAAAAGGTGCCGGTACTCAAATGCTAGGCCACCATTCAGGGGTGGGGTGATCACTGAGGGACCCACTCCACAATAGCCAGGCCCCCTGCAACCAGTCACAGAATCTATGACAAGGCAGAATTGGTGTGTAGAGGCTGAGTTCTTTCATTAAAACTTGGGGTCCATGGGTCAACTTTAGCAGACAATGGAAAAGGTGCCGGTACTCAGTACCCCCAAGTACCCCCTCAAAAAAAGCCCTGGTTCTGAGTGAGGGTCACATCAGGGAGGCCGGGCTATGCCTGGCACCTGCTTGAGTGCTCAACCACCAGAAACCCAGAAACGGACCCAGTCTCAGGGCAGTGCACAGCGGGGGTCCTGGGCTGCATCCAGCACCAGCTCTAGGGCTCGGCCACCGTGAGCCCTGAAATGGGCTCGGTCTGTGTGCAGCACACACTGGGAGTACCCCTGGGCCACATCCAGCGCCTGCTCAAGGGCTCGGCCACTGGGAACCCTGAAACAGCCCCGGGCTAAGTGCAGCACACATTGGGGGACCTGGCTGCATCAGGGCACTGGCCGCACTGGTGCCATTAAGACGTCACCGTTGACTCCAGACAACGAGGCATGTTGAACTTCCTTGACTCCAATAACCATTTTGGGGCAGGTCCTAACTCCTTCCCTGCCTCTGCACCATTCAGGTCTGTCCGCACCACTCTCTTCAGCACCAGCCATGGCTTTTTAGGTCCCACCTACTCCTCCTACTCTTTTTGACAGTCAACACCATCAGGGCTGCTCCTATGGGCCCTGCCCATCTAAGCACTGCAAGCATAGGAGTGTCTCACAGTGCCCAAAAACCCATAGCCGATAACTTCCATCAAGCCGATTGTGCTGATTGGCGCCACAACCCGCTGCTGTCATCTGGCCCCCTTCTAAGCACATGGCTCAAGATTTGATATGGGGCATGGAGCTGCGACCCACCTGTGCCAGCACCACTCTCCTCATCAGGAGGTGTCATCTAGAGTCCGCCTGCAGCACTGTGCTGTCATGTCTTGCTTCTGATCTACTTGGGACTCATGAAGATACTTACCTCCCCCGCCCCATGCCCTTAAAAAGAAAACGGAGATCAAACACCTTCAACAACAGCTATGATAATTTATAGCCAGCAGCTTGTAAAAAAACAGTCAATGGCCTACTGCGAAGGCCTAACCCAGCATGCCAACTCCCTGCTACACCCCAAGTCCATTTCATTGGGGACACAAAACCACAGCTCCTCTGAGGTTCATCTGCACAGGGACTGAAGTCTACGAGCCTTTCTCCCCTGGGAAACAATTATAAACTAGGGTTCAGCTGCAAGTACACAGTCCTCACACCATGCATGTAGCCCTTATACTTAACTTCTGTATAGACAGATATATACAGACACACATATATATATATACCTATAAATACACTAGAAAACCAACTGGAATTGTTGAAACTCAATGGGCTAATGCTAAGCAATGCCAAAGTGACCCTTTTTCTTTCTTTGAAATGACATTCAAATTGCACATGACTCCTGCAATTTCTTTGCCATCAAACAGCAGTTGATTCACTGATGCACTGAGATCCTATGTTTACATACATATACAGCCTATATCTGTGGTTCATGTAGGGTGCCAGTGATGGCGACAGCTTAGGGACACTATCACTACAATAGCGAGCAGAAGTTTTAGTACAGAATTCAGTGGCTGGGCTTCTCTATCTCTTATTTAACAGAGCAGGAAATGTTCTTTCCAGGACTAAAATCAGCAATCTTATGTAAAGACTGTAGCTCAAAGGCAGATGTCTCCCATATTATACTTCAACCCTTGCTGTATTTTAAAGCACCTCTGGCCCATGTTAGGATGTTTTAAATGAAAGAATTGAGGAGTATTGGGTGGGGGGGGGGGGGGGGAGGGAAGGCTGGTATACTCCGTCTTCTTCCATATTTATCTCTGACCTCCGCTTGTAGCTTCAGTGATTTCATACAGAGAGTACACAGGAGGGATATAGAATGTTAGGAGTTGTGATACCAAATCTGTCAAGGCCTCAGTCTTTCAGCAGACCCCTTTGTGCTCAGGAGATCTCCCAACAGTTGTGCAAAGAAACAGCTGGAGGCATGCCAGAACCCTTTGTGAATCAATCACTGGCATTTATTTAAACCAAATGGTTGACGAGCATGGCGTGCTTCAATGTTCTAGCTTTTTCAAAAGTAAATTAATAACACTTTAGGAGATTGCAGTTTACATTGCATAAGAACAAAGAATTTCCAGCAGAAGGGGATTGTTTCTTATTATGGATAGCTTTAGCTCGCCCACTAAAACACAATACTGAAGGTAATGATTATTTCCTAGACTGACTACCAAAAATGCCTATGGATTGATTTGCTTTCCAGGCACTGGGTAGTACATAACTCTGGTCACAGCAGGCATTTATTTAAGCCGCTTGATAACTTGTAGAGATCAGTGCTGAGAATTAATGGCTTACTATGCGGTAGACTGGCACAGTGACCTGACACTCCTTTCAACATTTCAGTTAAATACTGGTGGCTGTGAAGAGCAGAAAAATAGGATCAGTCAGCAAGTCAAGGACAACCAAAGTTCCACTTCATTAACTGCATTGTCCATGAAGCACACCTTTTTTAAAATAGGCAAACATGACACCCTAACCCAGCCCCTTTTCACACTCTGAACCCAAATTAATAAATAACTATACATAGACTTTGTGAATTAAATGGGAACAACCTGGCCACAACTTTATTAGAGACGTGATTGTATTTAAAACAAACAGCCAAAACAGGATACCCAAGCCAAACTGTAAGCTCTTAAAAGCTATATATAATGCACCCAGTCCACTGCCATAAGCAAGCCTGATCAATGCGCTAGATAGTGTACCCAGGACGCGCCCGCCACACAGCAGGGTGTGTCCAACCCAGGTGCAGCGAACCCATCTACACCAGACATAACTTGATGCATTAGCACTACTCCAATCACCCAGACTTGGGTATTCTTGCCCTCCAAGCTGCAACATGCATGAAAAAGAAAATTCCAAACAAGGCACTGGGCAGGCGGGAGGGGAGGCTGCTCTCCTTTGTGTCCTCGGGAACAAAAGAGGGCACTTCCTGTGAACTTGCAGGCTTTAAAGCCCCTGACTCAGGTCCCTCTCTTTCCACCAGGGAGCTCGGCTTTGGCGAGAAATTTGTCTTCTAACTCAGCCACCAGGATTTCCTGCCACTTGAAGCAACCCCCCCCTCCCACCCCTACATCCAGGGCATGGGTACACAGGTGCATGGTGCCATGTTAATGTCGGCTCTGGGCACTCGGGCCCTCCACCTTATTACTAACATAGGCAACCAATTACACACTAACCCAGGCCCTTGTCATACTCTGAATCCAAATTAATAAATAACAATACATACACTTTGTGAATTAAATGGGAACAACTCGGCCGCAGCTTTATTAGAAAGATATGACTGTATTTAACACAAACAACCAAAACAGGATACCCAAGCCAAACTGTAAGCTCTTAAGTCCGCCGCCATAAGCAAACCGAACCCATGCGCTAGATACTGTACCTAGGATGCTCCTGCCACACGGCAACATGTGTCCAACCCAGCTGCAGCAAACCCATCTGCACCATCCTTAAACTGATGTATTAGCGCTACTCTAATCACCCAGGCTCAGGTATTCCCACCACCAGCCTGAGGTAGTTAGGTATAACTTGCCCTAGGCAACCTCCTCCCTTTTTTTTTTTAATATGCATAGATCAGAACTGCACGTAATACTGATTCAGGGCACACCATTGAGTGATACAGAGGCACTATATTTTGTTTTATTTTTCGTTTCCTTTCTTAATTAATCCTAACACACCCTAAGTGAAAGACTTCATGCTGTTGTCTAAAACGATACTTAGATTTCCTGGGATTATTCCTCCCTAGAATGAACTTGTTGCTTCGGTTTTTACGGAAGAAGATGTAAGAGATCTACCTGTACCAGAAAAGGTTTTCAAGGGTGAACCTGGAAGATGTACTGAGCCAAAATCACAAGTTAAAGAGTAGTAATCATCTGGTGTGAAAATAGGTGGCAGAAACATAACAATCTCCGATATGCTGATGATACCATGCTGCTGGCTGAAAATAGGAAGGATCCTTGAACATCTGATCAGGAAAGTCAAAGAAGAAAGTGAGAAAGTTGGATGGCACCTGAACCAGTGCGTAGCTATGGGGGCCTGGGCCCCCCAACTTGGCTCTGGGGCTCCCAGTTTGGCTGGCGGGGTTCCCTGACCCCAATCCCCGCCAGCTGAAGCATTTATCTGCCCCACGCTGGTCTTGCACTTGTCTCCTCTCCTGTTTCCAGTTGCGCCATGCATGCTCTCGTTTTAATGAAACTGAGCATGCTCACGCATGCTCAGTTTCATTAAAATGAGCATGCAGTGCACAGCGCGCTGAAAACAGGAGAGGAAGCAAGTGCGAAACCAGCGCGGGACAGATAAACGCTTCAGCTGGCGCCGTGGTTGGGGACCCCCCACCAGCAAAGGTACCTTGCGGCAGCATCAGGGGGAGGATTGGCGGTGGCGGGGGGTGTTGGTGGTTGCAGCGGGGGGGGGGGGGTCAGAAGCAGTGGGGGAGGTGGGCTAAAATGTGCACCCCCCACCTTAGGCTCTGGACCCCCCCCCCCCCCCCCCAGCCGAGGTCTGGCTACGCCCCTCACCTGAACATCAAAAAGAAAAAGATCATGACATCAGCAAAAATTGTGAACGTTGACATCAAGGTCAACAATGAAGAAATTGAAGTTGTCAAAGATTTTATCTTTCTTGGCTCCAAAATTAATCACGATGGTGAGTGCACCCCTGAGATCAAGAGACAGCTGACACTTGAAAGAATTGTGATGGTCAGCATGAACAACATCTGGAAGAGCAAGGACATCAGCCTGGCAACCAAATGTAGATTGCTCAGTGCAATCATCTTCCCAATAGCAACATATAGCTGTGAATCTTGGACACTGAGAAAGGCAGACAGACGAAAAATGATGCATTTCAATTATGGTGCTGGAGATGACTGTTACGCGTCCCATGGACAGTCAAAACAACAAACCAAGAAGTTCTGGAACGTATCAAACCAAGAATCTTGCTGGAGGCCAAGGTAGCAAAACAAAAGCTCTCCTATTTTGGTCACATCATGCGAAGCAAGTCCCTTGAAAAAGACATTAATCTTGACTAAGAGCCATACTCGACTGATCAGATAAAGAAGGAAGGAATCACCTGGACCAAACAGCATACATGCAAGGGTACTGAAAGAACTCAAACATGAAATTGCTGATCTGCTGTTAGTGGAGGAGTAGCCTAGTGGTTAGTGCAGCAGACTTTGATCCTGGGGAACTGGCTTTAATTCCCACTGCAGCTCCTTGTGACTTTGGGCAAGTTATTTAACCCTACATTGCCCCAGGTACAAATAAGTACCTTTATATACTATGTAAACCGCTTTGAATGTAGTTGCAAAAACCACAGAAAGGCAGTATATCAAGTCCCAGTTCCCTTTGTCTAATCTGTAACCTGTTGTTAAAGTCATCTATAAAACCTAGAGATTAGAGGGTGGTCAATGTGACGCCAATTATTAAAAAGGGTTCCAGGGCTGATCAGGAAAATTACAGACTAGTAAGCCTGACATCAGTGCCTGATTAAACAGTGGAAACTATTATAAAGAACAAAATTACAGAACACATAAATAAACATGGTTTAACGGGACAGAGTCAATGTGGTTTCAACCAAGGGAAGTCTTGCCTCATCAATTTGCTTCATTTCTTTGAAGGCATGGATAAAGGTGAGCCGGTTTGATGTAATATATCTAGATTTTCAGAAAGCATTTGGCAAAGTTCCTCATGAGAGACTCCTGAGAAAATTAGAGTCATGGGATAGAAAGCAATGTTCTGTTGTGGATTAGGAATTGGTTATTGGACAGAAAACAGAGGGTTGGGTTAAATGGCCCTTTCTCTCAATGAAGGAGGATGAATAGTGGAGTGCTGCAGGGATCTTTACTGGGACTGATGCTATTTAACATAGTTATAAATCATCTGGAAATTGGAACAATGAGTGAGGTGATTAAATTTGCAGATGACACAAGTATTCAAGCTTGTTAAAACACATGCAGACTGAA
Source organism: Microcaecilia unicolor (assembly GCF_901765095.1). NCBI lineage: Eukaryota > Metazoa > Chordata > Amphibia > Gymnophiona > Siphonopidae > Microcaecilia > Microcaecilia unicolor. The sequence goes on from NC_044031.1 coordinate 688,722,221, forward strand.
AAATTGCAGGAAGACCTTAGGAAATTGGAAGACTGGGCATCCAAATGGCAGATGAAATTTAATGTGGGCAAATGCAAAGTGATGCACATTGGGAAGAATAATCCGATTTATAGTTACCTGATGCTAGGGTCCACCTTACCCAAGAAAAATATCTAGGTGTTGTTGTAGTCAATATGCTGAAATCTTCTGCCCAGTGTGCGGTGGTGGCCAAAAAAGGCAAACAGGATGCTAGCAATTACGAAAGAGATGGTAAATAAGACTGAGAATACTATAATGCCTCTGTATTGCTCCATGGTGTGACCTCACCTCAGTGGCGTTCCTACCCTCGATGGCACCCGGGGCGGATTGCCGATGCGCCCCCCCCGGGTGCAGCACGCCCCCTCGCGAAATGACACCCCCCCGGGTGCACGCCGCTGGGGGGGTGCGGCAGCGTGCGCCTGTCTGCTCCCAGTTCGCTACGCTTTCTAAATTCTCTCGTTCGCTGCAGCTCCTTCCCTCTGCCCCGGAACAGGAAGTAACCACCGCCCCCCCTTGGTATGCCACTGCCTCACCTTGAGTATTGTGTTCAGTTCTGGTTGCTGTATCTCAAAAAAGATATAGTGGAATTAGAAAAGATTCACAGAAGATCAACCAAAATGTTAAAGGGGAAGGAACCCCTCTCGTATGAGGAAAGGCTAAAGAGGTTAAGGCACTTCAGCTTGGAAAAGAGACAGCTGAGGGAGGATATGATTTAGGTCTACAACTTCCTGAGTGGTGTATATAGAACGAATAGAAATGAATATATATATATATATATTTAACTTTTTCAAAAAGTACAAAGACTTGGGATACTCAATGAAGTTACATGGAAATACTTTTAAAACAAAGAGGAAATATTTTTTCACTCAATGAATACTTAAGTTCTGTAATTCTTTGCTTGAGGATATTGTAACAGGAGTTAGCATATATGGGTTTAAAAAAGTTTTGGACAAGTTCCTGGAATAAAAGTCCATAGTCTGCTATTGAGATAGACATGGGGAAGCTGCTGCTTGCCCTGGGATTGGTAGCGTGGAATGTTGCTATTATTTGGGTTTCTGCCAGGTACTTGTGACCTGGATTGGCCACTGTTGGATACAGGATACTAGGCTAGATGGACCATTGGTCTGACCCAACATGGCTATTCTTGTGTTCTCCTTTTATCATTATTTTATTGTACATTTAGGAGCCATTTGAAATGGAATTTCCATGGCTAGGTGAATCTTTAAAGAAAGAGCATTGCATTTAAAATGTCCTTTAATAGTTCCAACAAGAGATGATATAAATATAATCACTCAAAATACAAATCATGGTGGCATAAAAGATATGACTTGACACGGTTGTGTTTTGGTAATAATGCCTGCGTCAGGAGTTATACTGCTGGTAGTTTGTACACTGAAGCGCTCCTCAATGTTTGTTGTGAATTACAACCAATAGAAGCTTACTACTAAACCTGTGTGACATAATGATTGGCTTGTTTGACTCCTATGCAGGCATTATAGCCGAAACATGGACATATCACGTCTTATCCTTTATGCCACCATTATTTGCAGCTGAATGATTATATATGTCTAACCTATCTTACTGTCTCTCCTTCAGGTTATATATACTTAGCTTTGTAAAAGTCTCACCACATCAGCTTTCCTGCACAGACTGCACCATTTTTGTAGCCCTCTTTCCATTATTTGGTATTCCTTAAGGTCTTATCTTTTCTTGCTTTTGTTCATCTTTTCTCTTCCATTTTCCACGAGTCACCATTTGTTTTTCCCTGTCCTATTTTCAGTTTTTCCCTTCTGTTATATTTACTTATTAGACATCAATTTGTTTGAGGTGGGGGGTGGGGTGGGGGTGGGGGTGGGGGGAGGTAGTTTCTTCCTTTCCTTAGGACTTGTGGGCTATTGTGTTTTTAACCTTCATTCACAACTACTCAATTTTTCTTTTCTTTTTGTAATTACCCCTCAAACCCAGCTATTGCAGTGACATAGTAACAGTTCTTGGACATGGACACCCCACCATTGCTCCTTCAGAGCTCAGTATACATAGAAAGATAGAAAAATAAAGGCAGATAGACTATATATGGCCTATCCAGTCTGTTCATCCATGTCATCCACTATCCCTTCCTCTCCCTTAAAGATCCTATGTACTTGTCCCAAGCTTTCTTGAATTCAGATACAATTTTCATCAATACCATTTTCACTGGGAGGCCATTCCATGAATTCACCACCCTTTCAGTAAAGACGTGTTTCCTCAGGTTACTCTTGAATCTATGCCCCCTCATTCCGAGCTGTCTTTCAATTGAAAGAAACTCCCCTCCTGTGCATTATGCCATGGAAAAATTTAAACATCTCTATCATAACTCCCCACTCCCACCTTTCTTCCGAAGTATATATATTGATACTGTCCCTATACACTATATGATGAAAACCACTGACCATTTTAGTAAACACCTCTGGACCGATCCCATCCTGTTTATATCTTTTTGGAGGTGCAGTCTCCAGAATTGTACACAGTATTCTAAATGAGGTCTCACTAGAGTCTTATATAGGGGCATTATCTCCTCCTTTTCTCTGCTGGCCCATGCACCATTTTTCCTCTCCCTAAGAAACTAAGCATCCTTCTAGCTTTTGCCATCACCTTTTCAACTGGTTTAGTCACCTTAAGGTCATCACATATGATCACACTCAAGTCCCACTCCTCTTTTGTGCACAAAGGTTCTTCACCCCCTAAATTGTACTGTTCCCTCTGGTTTGTGCAGCCCAAATGCATGACCCTACATTTTTTAACATTAAATCTTAGCTGCCAAATTCTGGACCATTCTTCATTAGGTCCCTCCTCATGTTATCTACACAATTAGGAGAGGCTACTGTATTGCAGATTTTGATCTCATCCACAAAGAGGCAAACCTTGCCAGATAGCGCTTCAGCAATATCACTTAGAAAAATGTTTAAAAAGAACCAGCCCAAGAACCAAATTTTGTGGCACACCACGGGTAACATCCCTTTCCTCAGAGTGAGCTCCTTTTCCCACTATGTCTGAAGTATATTTCTCCTGTTTTGCCAGCAGATGGTGCATGTTTATTCTTAAGCTTAAAGCTGTTACAGAGGACTGACTTATCTTTCTTTTATTTGGCACACAGCTAATAGGAAGTGCCTATAGTGATGTAACCAGTTTTTATTTGAAACCTGACTGTTTTGGGCTCTGATTGGCCTGGAGATTTCATATTATCCAGCAGATGCTGGCTGTTGATTCAGTCTTGGCCTTGAAGAAGAGGGAGATGGATCGCTTTGCTAAGGCTCTGTGAACAAGTATATGTCCTGATCTTCCCAGGTACTGTTTAGCCAGTATGCAAATGTTTAGTTAGTATTATAATTGATCCATATTTCAGTTGCCTGTTATTGTTTGTCAATTGCACATTTTTGTCCACTGTTCCAAGTTCTGAGAATAAACACAATTGTTTGTTTGTTCTGCCTGTCTAGACTGATAAAGAATCCTGGTGGTTTGTGTGTTGGGTCTATGAGTGCTTTTTGGGAACCATGGGACCACTAGGAGTGTGGCCCCAGTAACCTAGAAATCACTGGGGATAATTTGAGCACGGGAGACTGGCCCAGAGGCGGTTGTGACCCAGTCGGTGGGAGGAGTGTACTAGTGTAGAGCACAAGTAGCAGGTGCAGGTGGACCTGAGCTGTGCTGGGGATAGACCCTATAAGTGGCTGTAGGGAACCCCAGGCGGGTGGCTAGGTGTTTTGTCACAGAGAGGATATAACATCAAATTAGAGAGCCCTACATTAGTTGATGGTTGCATGGAGAATTACATTTAAGATAATCCTACTAGCATGTGAGGCCTTGAAAGGAGAAGGCCCAAACTGAGGAAATTACTACAACCTTATAACACCTGATGCCAACGTGGTTCTACTGGGAAAAGGTTATTGGGCCTGTTTACGAAATAGGTTCACCTTTTGGAAATCTGCCACCTGGTCTCTTCAGTAGAAGGTCCTGTTTTGTGGAATACTCTTCCTGTTGACATTCCTACAGGCTGATTTTCTGCTGTTTAGAAGGAAACAGCTTGTTTATTCAAGCAGTTGAGTTGGCAGTTAATTTCAATTTTCAATTCTCTGTTTATTTTACTTAGGATAGGATTGTTTAGGATTGACTGAATACAACTTGTTAAACATATAAAACAAGTTTTATTATTCACCCTTCAGTAATTCTCTAAATTTTATCGCATTATGATTACTACTGCCAAGCAGCTTCACCCCTTGCACCAGATCCTTTATTCCAATGAGAACTAGGTCTAACGCTGCCCCCCTTTCCATAGTTCTAAGATCAGTTCTCCATGAAGCAGTCATTTATGATGTCTAGAAAGTCAGCCTCCACAACATGCTTTGATGAGACATTTGCCCTACTGATATTGGGGTAATTGCAATTTCCCACTGTGTTTCTACATTTAGTAACCCAGTGGTGTGCTGGAGCGGGCTCTCAGGGGCTCGCGAGAGCCGTTTGTTAAGTTTTTAAGAATTTTGGGAGCCAGTTGTTAAAGTAGGCCTCCCCATGGCTACTTTAACAACTGACTCCCAAAATGTGAGCTTGGGCCCCCTCCTGAATTCTCTTTTACTTTGCTGGCAGTGATGCTGGCCCCACCAGCCAAGTAAATAGACTGCTGCTGCTCCCTGCTCTTTGTTTCTGACTCTGAGCATCAGGCTGGAACTTTTCATGCAAGCACAAGAAGGTTCCATTATGCTGCTCAGAGCCAGAAACAAGCAGCAGAGAATAGTGGCAGTCCATTTATTGGCTGGTGGGGCTCGACAAAGGTAAGCCTAGCGTGCCTGCACAAGGGAGGGGAGAGAGAGGCATGTATTCCCCCCCCCCCCCCCCCCCCAAATTTCAGGGCCGGCTATGCCCGGAGAGAGAGCCCGTTGTTAAAAATTTACCAGCACACCCGTAACCTATCAATTCTGTTAGCATTTTACAATTTGTTTCAGAATGTCTAGATCAATGAAGACAATTTAATTTTTATACAACAGAATTTGAAAAATGTGCAAGGGTGTGACGATTGGTATTGGTGATTTGATTATTGGGAATATACTTCTTATTCTGACCCTAATGGACACACACACCTGATGATGCAATCTCGGTGCAAGAGGGATAACACCTTCTCCAGGTCAGTTACTTCAAAAACTGGGGTGGGCAACCACAGTCCTCAAGGGCCACAATGAATATGCAGGAGATTGATTTGCATGTACTGCTTCCATTGTATGTAAATAGATCTCATGCATATTCATTGTCAAAGTCTTGAAAATCTGACTAGGTTGTGGCCCTGGAGGACCATGGTTGGCCACTCCTGTTCATGAGACTGTACTCATTCTCAAACTGCTAGAAGTTCTCTGCACTTGGGTACCTACAAATAACCGCTTCCCAGCAGAAAACCCAGTTGGCTGTGGGATACCAAGACAGGACTGGGAAGCCCTGGTGTTAAAGCGGCCCAGAGATGGGCTATTGTAATATGTTAGTGTTTATGCTACAAATCCTAGGAAATGAGATTGAAGGATCTAAATACAGGGTTCTTGCTGGGTTCTGCCACACTGGGCCTGTGCCCTGATCCTGTGTGCAACAAAGCAGTGAAGAAAAGGAAGCAAGCTTATTAAAGGACCAGACACAGCCTGTTTTTTGGCAACCGCCTGCATCAGGGGTTGGATAAAGTCACAGCACAATGTATCTTCAGATAAAGTTCTTCACTTGGGGATGATAAATGAAGATATAAAAGACTGGGATTTTTGTAGCAAAAAAGTGTGCCTCCTGTTATGAAGGAAACACACTATCCCACATGAGATCTCACCTGTGGTTTGTAGAAAGGCTTTTGAAACTTTTTTTTTTTGTAGTAATACATATCCTTATGCAGATCAGCATTTCTTTGGCTCTTTCTACTGCCTTGTCACAACTGTTTCTAACCTTGAGATCATCATCTATAATCACCTCAAGATCTTTCGTGTTTGCCATCATTGATTTTCAATTCACTTCTCACTTTCTATTCTGTTTGGCATCAACTCCAGTGAAGATCTTTCTTCTATTAACTGGAAAGAAACACATTTTTCCTTCTAGTCCTCTTGATAAAAATATTGAACAGGATTGATTCAGGAAGCATTCTGCTGCTAACATCTTCCTTTGGAATGATTACTGGTATTTCCTTTGTGGCCTATCACTCAACTAGTTTCTAACCAAGTCAATTTCCTTGCAGCCCACTAATTTGTAAACCCGTGTAGAACAGTGTCAAAACTTGGTAAGCACACAACACCCACCATTTTCTCCAATGTAAATGTTTATCACTGTAAGAAGTTGATCAGATTCAATTGGCCTGATCTGTCTGGTAAACTTACATGAAAATTAAGTAATCAAACATTTTTGTTTCTTGTTTGCATCTGGTTTGTAATGGATGTTATGTTAGTTTGCTTTCTGTTTTTTGTATGGTTTTATTATGTACAGTTGTTTTCTGTAAATCACCTATGAAATAGGCAATGTATAAATTTTTAAAATAAATAAATAAATAAATCCATTCCAGCATTTTAATCAAGGTGATGGATTATTCAGTTAATTAACGACTAGAACTTTCCATTGCATTGAAGCCACCATGATTATTAAGTGTTCACATGTTTTATTTCACGTGCTCTGAAGGCAAGAATTAAAGTCTCCTTCCACGTTATAGTCTAGTCCTGCCTTTTGGTGCTATAAAATTCCTCTGTGGTGCAGTCAGGTGACACAATCTCATATTTCAGTGGGTTAGAACTGTAGACAGTTTCTATAAGCAGTCATGAATTAATATATTACATATAGGTTCCACCAGTCAACTTTCATTTTGTGTCAAAGCAGCATGATCTGAAACCAAATTTCCTCTGACTGATGTTTCAATAAATGGTAACCCTATCTGTTATAATCTATTACATTTTAAATACATTTTGATGACCAGAAAAACCTTTAGTCACTATCTTCAATTTACATTCGTTTTTTTACAGAACTAATTAACTGAATGCATTACGCTAAGGAAAGTTGTTAAATGAATATTGTTAATCACAGTACTGAAACCGTACTAGTCACGCTCATGAACAAATTCAAACAATTGATAGCAAACGGCAACAACATTCCACTGCTACAATTTGACATGTCAAGTGCATTCGCCATGGTTGACCATGGAATTTTATTACACATCCTCGAATACTTCGGAATTGGAGGCAACGTTCTCAATTGGTTTAAAGGGTTCCTCACTACACGCTCATATCAAGTGACATCAAACTCGATTACATCAGCGACATGGAAACCTGAATGCGGAGTTCCACAGGGATTCCCCTTCTCACCGACCATATTCAACCTAATGATGACACCCTTGGCCAAATTACTATCGAATCAGAACCTAAACCCATATATATACGCTGGCGATGTAACGATCTTCATCCCATTCCATGAAGATTTAAGGGAAATCTCCAATGAAATCAAGCAAAGCCTACATATTATGAATTCCTGGGCAGATGCATTTCAGCTGAAACTCAATGCTAAGAAAACCCAGTGCCTGGTACTCACCTCGCAATACAATAAGAATAAATTTACCACCATCAACACACCTAAACCAAATCTACCAGTTTCGGACACCCTGAAAATCCCCGGAGTCACCATTGATCGACATCTAACACTTGAGAACCATTCAAATAACATAACCAAAAAGATGTTTCATTCAATGTGGAAACTAAAAAGAGTTAGACCATTTTTTCCAAGGATTGTCTTCCGCAATCTGGTACAATCACTGGTACTCAGTCATCTGGACTATTGTAACTCACTCTACACTGGCTGTAAAGAGCAAATACTCAAAAAACTCCAGACAGCTCAGAATACGGCAGCCAGACTAATATTCGGCACACCAAAATACGAAAGCGCGAAACCCTTACGAGAAAAACTACACTGGCTCCCACTAAAAGAACACATCACGTTCAAACTTTGCACTTTAGTCCATAAAATCATCCATGGTAACGTCCCAGCCTACATGTCAGATCTAATAGAACTACCACCCAGGAACGCAAAAATATCTTCCCGCACACCCCTCATTCTTCATCCTCCCAAGTGTAAGGGTTTGAAATACAAATCAATGCATGCATCTACCTTTTCCTATACGAGCATGCAGCTCTGGAATGCGCTGCCACGTAACTTGAAAACGGTCTATGAACTGACCAATTTCCGCAAACTATTAAAAACCTATCTCTTCGACAAGATATATCACAAAGATCAACATGTGTAACTGTATAATCTTTTGAACTTCTAGTACTGTCTTATAATGTCTTTTGCTTTAACACCATTATGTAATTCACCACCATGTAACACAAACCCTCTGTAAACCTAATGTATATTCACTTCTATTTCCAGTACCCATGATGTATTGTAAGCCACATTGAGCCTGCAGAGGTGGGATAATGTGGGATACAAATGCAATAAATAAATAAATATCTTTTGTGCAGAAAAGCTATGCATTTACAGTTCAGCTTCTAACCTAGCAATGCCTCAAGGTATAAGTTATCTCTTAGCTGTGGAACAAAGCAGCCTCTATGCTTACTGCACAGATGTGCTATATCATTGTGCGATCAAAGCCAACAGTTATCTCTCTCTCTCTCTCTTTTTTTTTGTAATGAAGTTTCATTTTCAGCAGTTTCCTCTCCATCTTCTGATTGATGGCTTACCAATGCAGTGCCAAGAGAAACAGTTCAGTTATGAGGAAGAAAAGGTAAGCTGCATCATATTTTCCAACTTAATCAGGATGATGAAATATGGGGGCTGGTCTACATCATAAAAGATTACAATGCTGATAACAGTGTAAATTGATCAAAAAATTACTAGTGTAAAAAACACCATGATATATTTATTGTTGTATCATTGTACAACACAATTGTACCTTCATTCCCTACCACGGATTGACTACATTATATGCAAGGATAATGTGAAATTATTTTCATAATGTAAGTGTCTGATCTACATCTCTTCCTATATTGTGAAATTCACTTCAAGTGGAAAGCATGAGTGATTGCTAATCTAGTGTAGACCTAAAACCTATCATTTGAAGGATGTATTTGATAGTTACAAAAAACACAAGTCATCTGGCAATTTGTCTACTGTAACACATTCAAATATAATTGGCAGAAAGGAGGTAGCAAGAGTAATCCAACAAAAATATTGGCTTACAGGTCAGAGTTCTGAGAAACACTAAAAATGTGTGTGATAGATCCCAGAAGATTTGTGTCTGGGGTCAATCTAGGGTGTGTGGCATAATTGAATATAAATCGTGCTTGCAAAGGCCATGGGAGGAAGCATGGGATGAAGGTAAATGCAGACCTGCTTCTGTAGACCTAATGTTCTCAGCAAAAAATGTTGTTTAGGTCTTGCTCTTATACAGTTTTATGTGTGAGAGGGGCATAACTAGCCCTTCAATTTTGGTAGGGCCCAGGAATGGACTGGGGAAGGGCAACATATTCCCTTCTCTCTCCCCCCCACACCCCCCCCCCCCCCCGATTTTAAAAATAGCTTTGCTGGTGGGGATGCCGAAACCCCGCCAACCAAAGAAATTTGGTGCCCGAGCCACTTCCCTCCTCCTTATGATGCTGCTGTAATGTGGAAGTCGGCAGCGTGCCTCTAACTGCCAATGCCAGGACTTCTTGTGCATGCTCAGTTCATGCAAGAACTGAGCATGTTCAGAGAGTTGCCAGCTGGAGGAATGCTGCCAACTTTCTTATTACAGCAGTAGTGCAAGGAGGAGGGGTGTGGCTCAGCCACCAAATTTCTTTGGCTAGCAGGACTTGGGCACCCTTACCAGTCGTTTAACGGGTTGCTGCAGGTTTGGAAAGGGCCTTAGCTCAAAGGGGGGAGCCCAGGCCCCCTGTTAGAGCGTGCTGGGTAGATGAAAACACTGTGGTCTTTTGCACAGGGAGCTACCACACCTGATTGTTCTTTTCAAAGATGCAAGCATGCAATCCTGACTGCACCTTGCTTTATCCGGTTAAAGAAGCATTGTATCTATTTCTAGCCTAGCCTGTGTCTCTCATGATTTTCTTCTTCTTCCCAGTCTGGGGCGGCTACAGTTACATGTATACAGGTACCCAGTTTGCTAAGGTGGTAGACACTTGTGTCCAGTGGGAGCTGAAGGGCTGAAATGGTGGTATTAAAGTACCTGCTTTTGAGGAGTAGATAATCATCATCCAGGATTTTCTGACCCATGTTTCCAGATAAAAAGCAAGATCCAGCCTCTGTTCTGAAAACCATGCCAGACCCTCTGGCCGTGGAGACTAAGCACATATTACCAAATCCAAAATGGAGTTGGTAATGAGTGAGAGGAATAATTTTACCTTTAGCATTCTGGAAAAATAAACAAACCAGTCTTACAACAATTTCTCACTCGCGATCTTAATTCACAGTCCAAAACTATTTTGCATACTTATACTTTATACTGAGAGTAATAGATAAGGCTTGGATGTTATTATAAAAAGGTAAGCTGTTTACATCTTTTATTGCCTGCGGCCAATAATAATCAGAGACAATGAATCATGCTAACTCAGAAGAAGGGGAGAAACAAGGCAGGGAAGATGGAGCACAAAAAAAAAAAAAAGTACACCGGCTTACATGCAGCTTCTTTGCATGTATGAAAGCCCAACCTCTGCTGGGAAACAGCATCCCCGTGCTAGATGCACAACAGAGAAGGGCTAAACCAATTGGATGTGTCAGCCTGGGACATCCCACCTACTCACTACTGGAGGGCGACACCAGGAAGTTCGGATCCAATCAGTTGACAACTCTAGAGTGATGTCATCAGGGAAGCCCTGCAGGGAGGAGGAGTTGGAACAGCAGCCAGCCAATGAGAGTCCATCTTCAGGGAGATAGGCGTTCCAGGATTTGAGCTGGCCAATAGAAGGAAGCAGCAGGAACAGTTGGGGGTGGAACCAAGCCCTGATGCTGAGAGCCCAGAAGCAGAGCAGCAGCGAGCAAAATATTCCCAGCAGCGGGGAGGCAGGGAGCCCCAACACAGGTCTGTCCATCCCCCCCCCCCCCCCCAAAACACGCTTTGGTGCTTGCAAAAAAAAAAAAGGGCTGCATCTACTGTTATCATACACACAGCTTGTCTGCGTGTATGAGAGCCGTCTGTAGCATGCGCAGAGCAGTCACATATAGCGATTGACTGTTCTGCGCATGCTCAGCTTGCCGACTGGCTTCCCCGATATTGCATGCAAGTGAGCTGGGTCGCAAAAACAATGAGCAGCTCATTTGCATGTGATTCTCTTTGTGAATCCCTCTGTGTTTCTAAATCGGTAAAGTTTTACCGATTTGGAAACGCAGATGGAGTCTTAACAGGACCTTTGTGCATCTGGCTGTGGGTCAGGAGGCAGCATAGGAACTGATGATGACTCAGGACTCAAGAACACAGGCAGCAGGTGGACTCCCCAACCGGGAAAGTCCACAGGCAGACAGTGCCACAGTTTCACAAGTCTTCATTCTGGTGGCAGGCTTGGAGCCAGCCGATGGCTGTTATTGAGGTTCCGACAGATAACAGCTCGCATGCCAGCTGTTAAAACCGTCAAGGAAGGGATCTTTATACCTTTCTTAGTGCCAGGTAGTCAGGAACATGACAACTTGAAGTCCCTGTAGTGATATCCATGCTGAAAAAATACAATGACAAAAAATTGTTATTGTCCAAGTTGTTTTGCTTTTAGCAGACAAGATGACTCCTCACATTCCTTGAGGCCTTTACACAGTACCAAGCCTCTGCATTAGGTCTGCAAATGGTCAAGTCTGTTAAAAGTCAGGTTTATATTGCAGGCCAGTGCCTAATTGTAGTGCCTTATGCAGTGTTTTAGCCCTACATGGCCAAAGGAGGTCAATTTTTTTTCCCCCTGAACGAAGAACTGGCTCCTGCTGTGGTGAACCCTGAAATGTTACTCAAACTCATGTCCATAAGGCCACACCTGCTGAAATTCTGCCCAAGCCTCCCATCTAAATCAGAACAGATCCTGTGCCAGTTGAGACCACTCCCATCATAATTATAGACCCTGTGCTGTCTACTGAAATGTTTTATTGGATATTGTATTGACATTGTAATGTAGTATACTATGCCATACAGGGCCGGTCTTAGGCAGGAGCAACAGGGGCGGTCACACAGGGCCTTGCGCTTCTAGGGGCCCCGCAGCACTCCCTGCTATTGCCGCGATCTGACTCTTTGCCTTTCCTCCCCAGAGTCGCAGGGTGCCCTCCGGCACATACCTGAAGCTACCCTGGTGGTCTAGTGGAGTCTTCAGGGCAGGAAAGATCACCAGTCTTTCCTGCCCGCTGCTGGCACTGACCCTCTTGCTGCCACATCGCTGTTTAAAAATGGCTGTCGAGACTTCCAGTGGCAGCCTCGCGAGACTTCAGACTCACTTGAAATTGTATTTCCATGATTCATAATATATTGTAAGCCACACTGAACCCACAAAAAGGTGGGAAAATGTGGGATACAAATGCAATAAATAAATAAATAAATAAATCTGAAACAGTAACCCCCACTGGAGGGAATTCAGCTGGAGGACTACTGCATAGCTTGGAGGGAACACTGAATACCACATTAATTTCATTGGCTATCTTGTTTTGTAGTGTTTGTATTAGAGTTGGACCACATTTTTAATCAAGTGCAGAAACCTGCACAAAATGTGAGCTACTTGATAATGGGGAAAACGCTCACCTGGCCCTTCCTGTTGTCTGAATGGTGGCACAGAGGAATTTTCTGATATTACTGCATGGAATCTGAGGACCCCGATGCTTGCCAGAGATAAAGAGGGGATCCTATCAAACCCCCATAATCTGATCTTTACACCGTCTACAGAAACAGTTAAACTCCTCCAGATACGTGAGAGGCCCTACAGAGTAATGCATATAACTGTCTAAAGAACCAGACAATGAATTAATGTAACATTTTATCGTTCTCCTTCTGCCAGATGAGTGAACACTTTAAAAAATGTACTGTACATTTAACACATGCCTATTCATTGAAGCCCTGATGCTCAAAAGTAAACAGGGCGCTAGAGGCCATTAGCGCCTGCATTTACTTGCACAGAATGTTCAGAGGGGTCTAGCGCGGGAAACGAGTGCACCAGGCACTAACGCAGATAGCATGCAAATGTAGTCAAGCTCATGTTAATGAGATCATTTTGCATTCTTCTCCAATGCTGAGAAAAAGAGCACCCAAAGCAAAACTGCCTTAATGCTGCAAAAAATAACACCAGGTCGGAGCAGGCATTAGGGTGCTGGAAGACAGGATTTTCCTTGACTCTTATGCTTCTCTTTTGATTCTTTCTGCAAACTTTGCCAGTTTTGATTGCTTTTGGAAGCAGAAGGAAGCCCGTGCAAGTCCTTAAGTGCTGGTCATGAGAAACAGCTGACCCAAGCGAAAGCACACATTGGTATCTGTTTACTGCATCTAAATTTAAAGCGTTCATGCTAAAAAAAAAAAAAAAACTAGAAAAAAAACTTTAAAATACTCAGGGAGAGCACACATTAGTTTCTGTTTCCTGCATCTAAATGTAAGCGTCCAAGCTAAAAACAAATTAGAAATGCTTTTATTCAGGCTGCAGAAAACAGACACCAATGTATGCTTCATGTTTGGGTTTTACCAGGTGCATGCGCACAGGAGCCAAGCTTACTGTGGACTCTTCAGCGCATGCGCCATGCACAATCCTCCTGCGCCAAAATATAATCCTCCCACAGAACTCCCTGACGCCTAAAGCTCAGTGCTATGAGCATGCCTATATTTGCATCTCATTAGCATAGAGCATTAGGGCGTTGTTCTTCTGCACTGTTCCGGCGGTATTTTTATGGCGCTATTTGGAATAGCGCTGGAGTTTTGAGCTTCGGGGCCCCGTAGCTTAGAACAAGTTATATTCAAGTACAGGAAGTACTTCCCCGAGGTCTAACAATCTAAAGCCCCTTTTTACTAAGTGGTGTGATAGCAAATGAACACATTTGCCAAGTAATACACATTAATGGTCAATAAGGTGGGGTTTTTTTTGCGGCTTAATGTGAGTTTCCCTATAGCCATGTTCAATAATGAGCTTCAAAGTCATGCAAATCTGCTCCTTAGGGAAAATGCATAACACCTCATGTTCAATTTTGCTAGCTACATTATTTATTAAAGAACCGAAAGGGCATTAAGCACTTAACAGGCAGTTAATGTGCAAAATTAGGCTTTCGGGCAACCACCTTAAGGGTTTTGCCTGTTTCCACACGTTGAACTGTGCATTACTTTTTTTTTGAAATTTTCTGTCAGGGGGTGTTGCATGGGCAGAGAGTTGGTGTGGAAGACATTTGGTACTTAACACGCTCTACTTACCATGTTCTAACTGCCTAATATAACGCAGTACCACTTACCGCCTCCTAAACAGGAGGCGGTAAGTGCTTCCATGTTAACTGGGAGCAAGCACTGTCTGATCTGAATATTAATGCACAACCTGTAATAAATACAAAATAGTGAATGCCATTGATGCCACGTTAGTTTTGGGCTTGCCAAGTGTTAAAATCCCATGTTACAGCATGTTAAGCCCAAACCTTAACGCCTTTTAGTAGAAGAACCCTAAAAGTCAATAGCATCTGATGAGGTGTTCTTAAATTTCTTCTAGGAGCATTGGCCCATTCATGTGTGAGCCGATGCTCCCAGGGATGCTGTGGAAGAAGTCTGCAAAATTATTAAAAATGCCCCCACTTCTAGAGTCCTTGAAGTGTGGCCTCCTATCCAGAAGCCCCCACTCCCTGTGCTCAGAATTTGTGATCATTTTGAAAAAGTTCAAGGCTCACCTCCAGATCCCCAATCCCTGGATACCTAGCAGGATATCCCTGGTGGGTAAGGGGGGGGGGGGGGGGGAGACAGGAAACAAGAGTAATCCCTGATTTAGCTGCTACAAGGCCTTCAGCTTCCCCATGGTATGAACAGTGGTCAAGAGGCAGAGTTCTTTAAGGGCCATCTTGCAGTTTAAGTATCTGTGGGACTTTTTACTTATCCTCAGAATTTCTGCCTTTTGGAGATTAACTTTTTCAATTTTGGCATAGGCAGGTGAGGATCTTTCTCAGGCATTCATATATGCTGACAATTGATTTGCCAGGGTTTAGGCCAAGAATTCTCAGTTGCTGTATGTAGTCAGGAGTAGTAAGTGAATGAGCTGACATGAAGGCCCAAGTGAACATGGATGAGTGCTGGTGATAAACTGGATCCCAGCAGAATTTCACAGGAGAGAGCAAGGAGGTCTGATAGTGACCTCAAAGAGATGGTGTGGAAGAGGTTCTGGAGATTAAGTAGTCTTAACTTTACAACTTAACAATTATTACCGTTTTAATAGCAGTCTTTTCTTGTGACAGACTTTTGAACTCAAAAGAATCAATTTTCAGCCCATGGTCATCAGCATTTTTTAAATGTGAGCTGCTGCAAGACTTTTATACATGGATATTCAGTGGTGAGTTAAACCTGGATACCAGCTCTGCATATTTGGGTATATAACTTACCTGTTCAAAAAGGCATATCCTAATGATCCAACTTAAATGCCTTAACCCTGCAACACAATGAAGCCAAAGCTCGTACTGGACACAACTTAACTCTTCCCCCTTACAATTCCCTAACATGTCTGTAGAGATATGTGCACAACTTACAGAATTCTGTAAGTTACATATCCATAAACGTTCCCCCCCCCCCCCCCCCCATACATGCACTCATACTCCAGCCATGTGAATGCCCACTTGCAAAATATGCACTATTGAAGATATGTGTGTACAGGACATGGTGTGTAGATATTTTCCCTGACTACTCTTGTTTCAAGCATGCCTGAAGGTTTAATCGCTCTGGTTTGTAAGCATTCCTGAAGGCTTAATTGAGGTGAAACTTGCATCTCTTCTTGCTGGTAGAGTCAACCGTGAAAGCAGAGCAGAGAGTTCTGTGTCGGAACAGTGGGATCCTATTAAATTGAACTCCAGGAGCAGACCAAGCTCTGAAAGTTCTATAGGTTTACTGCTTTTCTGCTTTGTTGTAATGAGAGCAGAGCTGCAACATAAACTGACTGTTCTCTATCCTTCAAACCAAGAAGGTGAACCAGAGGCAAACTTCCATCATTACCACTTTGTCTGCCAGAGTCAGTGATTTCACACATTAAAGTATATATGGAGGTTGTAGTGAAATCAGGTGTTAGTTGCTGGTACCAGGCATTTTTTTAAAAGCGTTTAGGTGAGGTGTGAAGGGGAAGAATGGTCTCATATTCTTTTCTATTACCACCCTTTGTAAGTTGTATCTTACATGTGCTCCATATCATGCAGCATCTTTCTGCTATGTTGATTTTTTTCACTGAGAGAGTAGTGGATGCTTGGAATGCCCTCCTGCGGGAGGTGGTGGAAACGAAAACAGTAACGGAATTCAAACATGCGTGGGATAAACATAAAGGAATCCTGTTCAGAAGGAATGGATCCTAAGGAACTTAGTCAAGATTGGGTGGCAGAGCCGGTGGCAGGAGGCGGGGATGGTGCTGGGCAAACTTATACGGTCTGTGCCAGAGCCGGTGGTGGGAGGCGGGACTGGTTGTTGGGAGGCGGGGATAGTGCTGGGCAGACTTATACGGTCTGTGCCAGAACCGGTGGTGGGAGGCGGGGAGAGTGCTGGGCAGACTTATACGGTCTGTGCCCTGAAAAGAACAAGTACAAATCAAGGTAAGGTATACACAAAAAGTAGCACATACGAGTTTATCTTGTTGGGGAAACTGGATGGACCGTGCAGGTCTTTTTCTGCTGTCATTTACTATGTTACTATATATTGTAAGCCCACAGGGGTGCTCTCTGGTGTGCAGTGGCCCTCTAGTGGCTCCTGCCCGGCCTCACCAGCCCTTTGCCTCAGGGAACCACCTTGAAACCAGACTTCTCTGTGACTGCATTGACTAGGGCCTCTAGGTTTGGTCCTCCCCTTTCCCTCAGGGTGACCTCTTCATTAACCTGCAGTCCTGGCCCGGCCTCCCCCTGCTGTATCTCCTGGTAACCAACCCACCTTACCAGTTCTTCTGGTGGGCCCCCGGGTCACCCTTTCTGGAAGATAGCACAGCTTCCTCTGCTTGCAAAAATATGCAAATTAGCTGGTTGCATGTAAATTCAGTTTATTAGAGCTTGGTTACAGGCTTTTGGGAACCTGGCTTTCCAACTCTTCTTTGACTGCGATTCACGCCCCTGAGACCATTTACTGGGGACATCTGGGTCTCAGGGTATAACAGCCACCTCCCCTGGATAGGACACACTTTATTCACCTTAACCTTACGGTCCTATCCTCCACCCCAC
Organism: Microcaecilia unicolor; assembly: GCF_901765095.1. Lineage (NCBI taxonomy): Eukaryota > Metazoa > Chordata > Amphibia > Gymnophiona > Siphonopidae > Microcaecilia > Microcaecilia unicolor. Next base: position 688,739,576 of record NC_044031.1, read on the forward strand.
GGCTGTTCGTTCACTTTAACCACTTCACAGTTCCACCTCAATATTTTGGGGACTTCTAACCCCAGGCTTTTGCAGCCTGCTTTACCTTGTCAGACACACAGTCCTTCCTCCTCAGCACCGGGATCACACAGCCCAGGCTTCCGGCCTCCAGGCTCCCATCTTCTCTCCCTCAGGCAAAATTCCTTCCTCTGCTGAGAGGAAGCTATTTATGAGGTGTCCAATTAACTTCCCCACCTCTTGAGACCTCGCCCCTCTGGTTCCAGAAAGATCTGGCCTAGAAGACTCTTCTCACTCTTCCAGCTATCTCTCTGGAGCTCCCTCTACTGGCCAGAATGGGCATTTTCCCGGTTTTCGGTAGGCGAGCGCCATCTGGCTGTCTCCTCATGTATGGGCAGACACTGTGTTTATCACATACCCCCACCCTTAAGATATTGCTGCTCCCTCAAATTTCTTCTTTGAAGAGCAGCAATTCCTGACTCCCCTAACTCATCTCGGGGTCAGGTTCCTTCTCTCCCCTGTTACTTAGGAGGGATCCTCAGTAAGGCTTTTATATCCCGTGGTTCGCTTTACCACAAAGGCTCTGCTTTGCTCTAGGGGACCTTCCTCTGTAACCCCTAGAAACTCAAAGATCCCTAATCTTTTCTTTCTACGCCTTCCTAGGCCTCGGCGTCTAATCTCTTCCCCTACTTTCCTAGCCCATGGGTACACCCCCTTCTTCACTGTGGGCTTCGGGCGTACTTTCCTATGGCCGGGTTTCCTTACCCCACCAGGGCAACTTCTAAGCCTACCCTCCTGTTGTCTACCACCCTGGGCTGTACTTCTACACCCACTAGGCCCTGACTGACCTTTGTGGGTTGTGTGTAGGGTTCTAAGTCTCCTTCTCCCTGAGACTTTTAAGTGTTTCCTATTCCTCCCTTTTGGACTAGGATAACCACTTTTAGC